>NW_027551568.1:8988736-8990285 GCF_008692635.1 Crocuta crocuta | reverse complement strand
GCTGAAGTTCATTTATTTATTTAACCCGGAGTGCCACAGAATGTAACCTTATTTGGAAACGAGGTTATTGCAGACATAAGTGAAGAGGAGGTCATCCCACAATAGGGTGGCCTTATTAGAAGTCCTTTTTTTAAATAGTTTATTTATTTATTTATTTATTTTTTAATAGTTTATTGTCAAATTAGTTTCCACATAACACTCAGTGCTCATCCCCACAAGTGTCCTCCTCCATGCCCATCCCCCCTCCCCCCACATCCATCAATCCTCAGTTTTTGTCAGCATTCAAGAGTCTCTCATGGTTTGCTTCTCTCCCTTTCCCCCACCTGATGAAAACTGTAGTTTATTTATTTTTGAGAGAGACAGAGCATGAGCTGGGGAGGGGCAGAGAGACAGGGAGACACAGAATCCAAAGCAGGCTCCAGGCTCTGAGCTGTCAGCACAGAGCCTGACTCGGGGCTCGAACTCATGAGTTGTGAGATCACGACCTGAGCCAAAGTCGGATGATTAACTGGCTGAGCTACCCAGGTGCACCTATAAGTCCTTATTAGAAGAACAGAGAGACAAACAGGGAGAAGATAGCCATGTGAGAACGGAGGCAGAAATTGAAATGCTTTACAGACAAGGTCTGCCTGTCATCACATGTGCTTAGAAGAGAGGCATGGAGCCGACCGTGTATGAGCCCCGCCCCTGGTGGTACTTTGTTACGGCAGCCCTAGGAAACTGACACGGTGAGTTAGTTCTAAAGACACATGCGTGGGATAGTCATTTATTCCTATTGTAAATCCAGGAAAGCTGGTTCTTCTATACTTAAACAACTTTCTGCCCCAAACAAAGAAACAAACAAATGAAGCCTGTCCTGGCCCATGCCAGTGATGGCACTTAGAGACCTGGAAGTTTATTCCCATCAATCAGGAATGCTTATAATCTTCCACTATCACATGCTACTGTTCCCAGAGCTGTGGCAAATTGTGTCACCCTATGGGGTTCTGAGGCTGTTTAAGAGGAGATAACGTCTTCCCTCACTCACAGGAACTTAACCTACTGCACTGATGTCCTAAAGCTGGCTTCGATAGTATGGATCCAAAGAACTGGGAAGAGGGCATGTTTTTTCTCCAGCTTAGCTTCAAAGTGGACATTCTTAGGGTGGAAGGAAAAAAAAAAAAGCATTAACTTTTATTCACACCCTGGGACCTGCATCCTAAACTCAGATACGTTTGTCTAAGATCTCCTTTCATATTCTCCTAAGAAACCTTTCATATCATATGACAGCTAGTTTGACATTTTGGGGTTTGTTTTTCTGCCTCCGTGTCCAATTTTCATTGATTATATCAAAATTTCATAGATACTACCTATCGCTAAAGAGAAAAGTGAAGGCAAATTACTCTTAGGAAAACTGGACTGCGAATTTTCACAAGTTGGCTCTGTTTAATAGATAAGGGAATTCAGATGACAGAGAAAGACAATTACATTGATTAATACCTGGGCATGGAGAGAAAAAGAAATATTAACCAGAAAGGCTTTGACTTCCAATCCTTACTACTTTAACGAG
>NW_027551568.1:8985276-8988651 GCF_008692635.1 Crocuta crocuta | reverse complement strand
AGCAGAGGTTCGGAGCTTTTATCCCCTTGTTTAAACTAATTCATGGTCATACATGTGGGTTCCTCTGGTTTTACTCTGTCGGTACAGACACAAACTATTTTGCCACAATTAATGTTTTGGTCAACAATGTGCAGACTTAAAGCCCTGAGTTATATGACTAGGCAAATAAAAGCAGACCACAAAATTTGGTCTCCTCTGGATGGCTGTGATTCACCCACATGGATGAGCCAACAGTGCTACCGCTTCCCCCAAATCCCCAGGAAAATCAGACTGTCATGTTATACTTCTTTGTCCCTTTATACAGAACCGGAGTCCGTCTGCCGAAATGGTGGGGCTCAAATATTTAATTTGTGTAATGCAGTGGAACAATTTCAACAGGTAACGATTGGTCAAGTATCCAAACTGAAAAACATTCACACATCACTCAGAGGCGCATGAAGCTCTGGCCATTATTGCAGGAAAGGAGCTGCCTGGAGCCCACCAGATTTACAGATTCCAAAATATTTGATAGAAGAGGTCTTTTTTTTTTTTTTAAATGGAGGGGTCCAAGCTAAAAAATAAAAATTATTGATTTTGTGAATAAATATATTTTCTTAAATGATTTAGAAACCTCTGTTTATTCATTTACTGACAGTGTTTAGAATATATAGTAGCCAGTGTGTCTGCGGATATATTTATGTTGGACTGTTTGGCTTGGCTTCACCTCTGTAATAATTTATAACAGTTTCAATGTAAACCCTCCACTGAGCAGGTCATAAAGGTCCTGGATTTTAACCATCGTCGTTGCCGATAAACCCACAAGAACACTGATTCCTACCACTGAGTTTGAGTTCATCCCTATCAGGCCTGTGGAAATTCTTCACTTAGGCAAGTTTCTCAGCTTTGTGTCCCTTTTCAAAGGAGGGACTTACATATTTACTTTAGTGTCTTTCTATTTTTATTTATTTTTAGGGGGTTAAAGACATCCTTTACTGCCATTATAATGTGAGTTTTATTTATTTATTTATTATTTATCTTTATACTATAGTATACATTTTTAAATATACAATATTTTACATATCATATTACTTTATACAGTGTATATTTTATATAATACATTTTTATTTAAATATGTATATTATATTATACAATTAAAAACATTATGCAACATGGTGGATAATTCCACTGTGCATAATGGAATTTAAGGAGCAGAACAAAGGAGCAAACAAAGAAAAAAAGGGACAAGCAATAAAACCAGACGTAAATACAAGGAGCAACTGGATTTTATTTATTTTTAAGAACTATATCTTTAGGGGCGCCTAGGTGGCTGAGTCGGTAAGCGTCTGACTTTGGCTCAGATCATGATATCACAGTTGGTGGGTTCAAGCCCCGCGTTTGGCTCTGTGCTGACAGCTCAGAGCCTGGGGCCTGCTTTGGATTCTGTGTCTCCCTCTCTCTCTGCCCCTCCCCTGTTCCCGCTGTCTTTCTCTCAGAAATAAATAAAATATTAAAATTTTTTTAAGAAAAAAAGAAATATATCTTTAGAAGCAATTGTCAAATGATAATTACATTCCTTTGTCTTTTTTTTTAAAAAAAAGCACTGATTAAGATCAACCTTCCTATGTGTATTTATTTATGCTCTCACCCTGTAATTGACAGACACTGGCATAAAATGAGGAAAATAGTCCTGAGGCTGAGGTGTTTCTTAATATGTGTCAATTTCATTCAGCTGATGAGAGGCATCAGTGTTTGGACTATAGCTTCACTTGAAAATTTTCCTGAATTTTCTACTTTATAGAAATATTCCAAGTATTTTATTTGAGATTTGGATATATTTCTAGATATTATACTGACAGATTCTTAATGTCAAAACATCCTTATTGTTAATGTATTATATTCCAGTTATTAATGAAATGCTTTTAATACAATTTAATATATTAGTTTTAACTACTTGTATAATATATTCCTTATTTTGGCAAGCAGAAGAATTAGTAGTTTTTTTTCCAGAGAAAAAATAAACACCTTTTAAGAGAGTTTATAGTGTGCATTTGAGAAAGAATGAACATTTCTGAGAAAGATCAAAGTGATAAAAAACCACTTAGTGGTGACTAAAATGTATACAGTTCTATATCTTAAGATGAATAATCCCTGTAAAGAATGTTTCATAATTAGGAACCTGTTACTCTACTAGTACATTGACAAAATTGGTCATCATACTCTGGTTTGCTAATGTTTATTGTCCGTACATTCATTTGTCCATTTTTGCAAGAAGTATTTATTAAGCGCCTGATTTGGCAGTATCATCTGTTTTCTCACAGCATTTTGCAAACTGGGTGTGGTTACCTCAGTTTCACATGATAAATGAAAGGATCTGAGAAATTACTTAAACGGCTCAATATAGACGCGGAAGACTGAGTGGAGTCGAGATCTGAACAATTTGCTTCAGTTTCAAAACAATGGTGGGCGGTTGTAAAATTAGTTCTGGAATGAAACAGATCAACATATGCATATTGCTGAGGCCTCTTGCTAATTTGTGTGATCTTGGTCAAGTTGTTCAGTTTCCTTATGTTCATGTTGCAAGCCTTTCCCCACCCACCCCTAGCTGGTTAAGATCCAAAGAGCTATGGTTAAGGGGCACCTGGGTGGCTCAGTCGATTAAGCAGTTAAAGTCTGACTCTGGGACTATGGGTTTCATCTCAGGTCAAGATCTCGTGGGTCATGAGATCCAGCCAAGAGTCCTGCTCTGTGCTGACAGTGCAGAGCCTGCTTGGGATTCTCTCTCTCTCTTTCTTTCTTTCTCTCTCCTTCTGCCTCTCCCTGACTCTTACCCTCTTTCTCAAAGTAAATAAAGAAACATTTAAAAAATTTAAATAAGAAAAACACACACACACACACAAAGAGCTACAGTCAGAAAGCGCTGGGCTTTGAGAATCTTTTTCCCTGGGCATTCAACTTGGAGCAAAAGAAGTTCATGGTTATGACTCATTCACCAAGGTAAGGTATGCCTTAGGTGTCTGACAACTAAAAACAAATATCATGTGGCTTTAACACATAAAATAGGTATATAATACTTGGGAAAAATCAATAAGAAACAGAAAAAAAAAGAAAAATGTTAAGAACTCTAAATGTCACATTCTTCATTAATTACTGCTAATATACATACTATATGTATATATATATTACTGTTGATATACATACTGTATATACATATATATACATAATATATATACTGCATATACATACATAGGGGTGTGTGTGCCTATGTGCACATTTACATCTGTAGGATCATACTACACTTACAGAAGTAGGGCCACACCACAAATTTTTACCAAAACTGGAATATGAGAATAATTTCCGGGTACATGATTTTAGTGGCTGGATAATATTTGATTATCA
>NW_027551568.1:8929115-8985175 GCF_008692635.1 Crocuta crocuta | reverse complement strand
AGTATTGGATGTACAGGTCCACCACTATATAACTGTCTAGTTTCATACTGATAAGCATTTAGCTTCAAGAAGCATCCTTATAACAATTGCTTACTAATGCACTAACCATCAAAGAAATACATTCTATTTTTTAAATTTTTTAAATATTTTATTTATTTATTTGAGAGAGACAGAGAGAGAGAACATGAGCAGGGGAAGGTCAGAGATAGAGGGAGATACAGAATCCGAAGCAGGCTCCAGGCTCTGAGCTAGCTGTCAGCACAGAGCCCAATGCGGGGCTCGAACCCACGAACCATGAGATCATGACCTGAGCCAAAGTTGGATGCTTCACTGACTGAGCCACCTAGGCGCCCCCACAGGAATAAGTTCTAGAAAAGAGATTGCTAAATCAAATTATATTCCTCTTTTAACTGTGACATAACACAAATTGTTTTCTTGAAAAGTTGTATAATTCATACTTCCAGAGTGTGAGTACCTATTTTCTAGGCAACACTGAATTTCTCTACCTTTAAAAATCTTTTGCTAGTAGAATTTGTGAAAATGGTACCTTTCCAAAGTTATTCATTTCTTAAAATGAGAATGAACATCTTTTTAGAACATTTGTTCTAAAGAACAGTTTTAGATTTACAGGAAAATTGTGAAGGTGGTAGAAAGCGCCTATATACCCATTTTCTGTGCTATTTTTCTTTCTTTCTTTATTTTGTGAGAAAGAGACTGTGTGTGAGCTGGGGAGGGGCAGAGACAGAGGGACAGAGAGAATCCCAAGCAGACTCCATGCTTGGTATGGACCATACCATGGGGCTTGATCTCATGACCTGAGCCAATATCAAGAGTTGGACACTTAACCAACTGAGCCACCCAGGCACCCCACCCCCCCGCTTTTTTCCCTATTATTAACATATGACATTAGTATTGCTACATGTGTCATAATCAATGAACCACTATTGATATATTATTATTATTGAAGCCCATGCTTTATTGGAATTTCCTCAGTTTTGACCTAATGTTCTTTTCTTTCCAGAATCCTATCCTGGATACTACATTACAGCCTCCACAACCTCTTGTTGGCTGTGACAGTTTCTCATACTTTCTTAGTAAAACTGATGGTGTGCCACCTTCATGACTAGTTTATAAAAGATTGGCTTCTGTCTTAGGTGCATTCTTTTCCTCTCTGGTCACTTGTTTGGGTAAAGCCAACTTTCATGTCCTGAGAACATGTTAGGAAACTGATGGAGAGGCTCATGTGGTGAAAAGCTCTTCTCCTCTTGGCATCTTGCCCAAGAAAAAACTGAGACATGTCAACCACCAGGTAAGAGAGCTTGGAAGCAGACCCCACACCCTGCCCCACCCAAGACTTCACCCAAACTGTAGTCCCTGTTGACAACGTGAGGGTAAAACTGTGACAGATCCTGAGCCAGTACCACCCACCCAAGATACTCCTGAATTCCCACCCCTCTGAAACTCTCTGGGATGATACATGCTGATTTAAGTGGCTAAGTTATGGGCTAATACATTGCACAGTAATAGTTAAATAATACAGGTGGGTATTGACAAAAGTAAATAGACAGCTGAGAATAATGCCGATTAGGTAATATACCTGTTGTCCCCAAATTTGCTGCAAATAAAGAAGATTGTAGTTTTAGTAGAGGGTTTGAGTTCATTGATGGGTCTGAAGTTAGCATAACGAAGAAGAGCCGAGCTGGAAACAGAATGGAAATAATCGAAACAAAAGACTTGATAAAGATCTCTGAGAGTCCAACTTATGTTGAGGACCTTCCGCCTGAGGTATCCAGTCATCCGATGGTGGGGATTTCCTCTGGAGGTATGGTACAAGGCAGGAGATGTAAGGGAATTGAGGATGTTGGCGAGGATGAGTAGTTTCGATAATTCACCACGGGTGGTTGCTTCATTTTGCTAAAGCGTTATCTGCAGCTGGCCATGCATGTGTTCATCTTGCTCATGCCTGTTTTACTCAGGCGTGTTGATCTGGGCTCATCTGGACACTTCTCCCACCCGGAGGACACCATCTCACTTTTTGGTCTGGTCCCCACCATTCGGGGCTTAACACATTCCTAAACTCTATTCTAGCAGCTTCTAACAACCCTGTGAGGTCTGAAAGTCATGAACTATTTTCCTGAGCAGAGGTCCAGGAAGGCTAAGTGATTAATCTAGAGTCCCACAGCTAGCCAGTGGCAGAGCCAGGCCAAGACTTGGAACTCCTGGTTTCCTGTCTTATGCCAATATGCTTTTTTTTCTCTTTTAGGTTTTCCTCATTATGACTATGGCAGACCAGACTCAACAGGTACACTGGGAGCGGGCCACAGAAGGATGAGCAAATTGAGCTGCATTTAGGACTTGTGCATCCTAACATCTTAAAATGTTTTTCTAACATTTTGGGTTTGGCATAGCCAAGTGTGCCAAGATTCCTTTCCTTTCATTTTTAAACCCACATGTATTTTCAGGGAAATTAAGCTCATATGTTTCTGATTCATTTACTGTATAACTCATCAAAATATTGTTTTATAACAGTTCTTGGCAGTCCATGAAACCTTTTAAAATATAGACTTTTCCCCTCTTGCTACCAAGGAAGCCATGTTTTACCAAGAGCACAGTACCAATTAACTCCTAAGCGTTTTCTGAATAAGCTTCACCTAAATGCTAAAGACCTCATTGGGTTCTCTGTGAACAGCAAGAATGAAGGTCAATTGACGCCCATTGAACATACACTATGAATTGGATATTTTGGAATGTGGGGTCATAAAGATAAATGGGGAGTGATCCCTAGGAGTTAGTTACCATGAGGGAGATAGACAACTAATGATAGTGCCTCTCTCTCTATATGTATACTTATATTCATAAATAAAAAATATATTCATAAATGTGTATATAAATTATAAATTTATTTATACATAAGTAAATATATTTATATTCACAAATATATATTTTTATTTATGAATATAATTCATTGTCAAATTGGGTTACATACAATTCCCAGAGGTCGTCTCAACAATTGCCCTCCTCAATGCCCATTAACCATTTTCCCTCTCTCCCATCCCCCATCCACCCTTAGTTTGTTCTCCGAATTTAACAGTCTTTTTTTGTTTTCCTCCCTCCTTCTCTCTTTGTAACTGTATTTTCTTTTCCTCTTCCCTTCCTCCATGGTCTTCTGTTGAGCTTTGCAAGATCCACATATGAGTAAAAACATATGATATTTGTCCTTCTCTGACTGACTTATTTCACTCATCATAATACCTTCCAGTTCCATCCATGTTGCTGCAAATGGCATGATTTCATTCGTTCTCATTGCCAAGTAGTATTCCATAGAATATATGAACCACATCTTCTTTATCCATTTATCAGTTGATGGATATTTAGGCTCTTTCTGTAATTTAGCCAAAATATTTATTGAGAACTTTGAATGTGCCTGCTACTGGGTGAAGCCTTTTGTAAATATTATTTGATGCAATATTCTCAACCACTCTATGCATTGTATTATCCTTATTTTACATACCAGAAAACTGAGATGTAGAGAGTTTACTAAGTTAAGTCATATAGTCAGTAATGGATACAAGACAAAATCTCTAGCAGTTGGATTGCAGAGATCAGTCTTTAAGCTGTTACTGTAGATTTAAAAATTAAGATATGGTGAGACTCAGCTAATGCACAGCTTTTTGGAGGTAGAGATGGAACTTCATTAGTGTCACAAATTTATTTCTGCTTAAACTTTAATTTTGTCCAGGAGATTATTTCCTTCTGGCCAGTTTGCTTGCATTTTGGACATTCTTTAGCAAAGGTTATGATCCTGAGGTGAAATACCTTTTGGGTAGCTTATCTGAGATGTTGACATTGTGAATGAGTGTTCCTTCTCATGTAATGGGGCCGTCTCAGAAAAACTTCATATGTATGTAAGTATATACATGAAGTATATATATTTATACTTCATAATTTATCATCCATAACACTTGTCATTTGACATTCCTTCTTTCTTTCTGATTCTTACTAACATTTAAAAAAATATTAAATCTTGTGCAAGCCTTCACACAAGAGTATTAAGGGCAAGATTTTCTCTAATTATTAGGAATTACAAGTGCTAGGTATGTAAATGCCCACCCATGCAAGGTGATGTAAATTGTCTTCAATTTTACTTCATTGTTTTAATTTGTGTTTCCCGTAGGAATATATAAGTGCTTCTTAATTCTATAACCGTGTCAACTGTTTCCTTAAGATATAAGTGTTTTCTCTTCTTTTTTAAAAAATGTTTTTATTTAATTCCAGTGAGTTAATACACAGTATAATATTAGTTTCAGGTGTACAATAGAGTGATTCAAGAATTTCATATTCAATTTCACCCAGTACTCATCACAAGTGAACTCCTTAATTCCCATCACCTAGCTCACCCATCCCTTCACCCACTACCCCTCTGGTAACCATCTGTTTGTTTTCTATTGTTAACAATCTACTTCCTGGTCTCTCTCTCTATCTCTCCTTTTGCTTGTTTGTTCTGTTACTTGAATTCCACATATGAGTGAAATCATATGGTATTTGTCTTTAACCGACTTATTTTTCCTAGCATAATACTGTCTAGCTCCATCCATGTTGTTGCAAACAACAAAATTTCATTCTTTTTAATGGTTAAATAATATTCCATTGTGTATATATATACCACCTCTTCTTTATCCATTCATCAGTTGATGAGCACTTGGGCTGTTTTCATAATTTGGTGGATAATGCTGCAATAAATGTCATAGTGCATATGTCCCTTTGAATTAGTATTTTTGTATTCTTTGGGTAAATACCAAGAAGTGCAAATGCTGGATCATAGTGTGGTTATATTTTTAACCTTTTAAGGAACCTCCACACTGGTTTCCAGAGTGGCTGTACCAGTTTGCATTCCCACCAACAGTGGAAGGGGTTCCCCTTTCTCCACATCCTCACCAACACCTGTTGTTTCTTGTGTTGTTGATTTAAGCCATTCTTACAGGTGTGAGGTAATATATCATTGTAGTTTGGTTTGCATTTCCCTGATGATTAGTGATGTTGAGCACCAGCTTCATGTGTCTGTTGGCCATCTGGATGTCTTCTTTGGAAAAATGTCTTCTCATGTCTTCTGCCCATTTATTGGTTGGATTATTCATTCTTGGGGTGTTGAGTTCTATAAGTTCTGTATATATTTTGGATACCAACCCTTTATCAGATCTGTCATTTGCAAATATCTTCTCCCATTCCTTAGGTTGCCTTTAAGCTTTGTTTATTGTTTCCTTCACTGTGCAAAAGCTTTTTATTTATTGTCAATTTGATTGGTATATTGTCTTAATTTTTATTTCCCCTTGATACTATTGAGTTGGCCATCTTTTCAATGTTAATGGCCTTTTGTGTTTTAGGCATGGCCTAAAGAAGAGTACAAAAACAACCTTAAGAATGTAAACAGAGGAAGATGATTGCAGGGCTTTGGTTACATGGGTGATGGAGTTGCCAAGTTGAACAGGGGTTGCCCAGAGACTAATCACATCAAAAAGTGTTACTACCATTGGGCTGGTGGATAAAGGGAAGGTATTGTGTTATCATTCCCAGTAAGCTGGGAACACTCAGTCTCCTTGAGAATCTTTGGCTTAATGTGTAGTCTAGTTTAGCTCTCTCATTTGTTGTAAAGACAGAAAAAAGAAACCCTAAGGAATAGTGAGAAAAAAATGGTATGAATAGACTGGAGGTCTGGTGAGGCTAAACAACTTGTAGCAGGGTCACTAGAGAAAGTGAGCTCCAGAATGGAAGACATGAATCAGAGAATTCTATATTTAGATTTGAGATTTTTTTAGACAGGGCAGGTTCTAGGAAGGACAACATTACTGTGACACATGGGAGTGAGTAAGGAAAGTCAAGTTGAAAAGAAGTGTTTGGAGGAAAGGAAAGTGAAGAATAAAGAGGCTAATAGGGTTGGTCTCTTGCACAATACCTGGGGCCCTATTGAGTAGTCATCTGTGACACTGGTTAAGCTAAGATTTAAGTGATAATCCACGCTGATTTCCTTCCTTGCCCCCCCCCCACTAGTATGTTATTAGGAGCTTCTTTCTATCTTACTCAACACTGTATCTCTAGTAACTATAACATAGCCTATCAATAGGCATTCAATAAATTTTTAGTGGTTGAACGAATAAATGCTAATGTCAGTAAAAGACAAGAGTAATGCTGTGAAGGATAAATTAACAGCTAAGACTGAAACTAATGAGTAGAAGTGACGTGAAGGTCAGTGGATGACAGCAACAGATTGGTTAAGATGCAGATAAAGCAGGATGGCATAACCCTTTTAAGCTGTAAGTGTTCCTTTGCTTGTGTGCGGCCAGGAAACTATAATGATGGGCCAGTCCTGCTCCTAAGCCACATGAGGTGTGGGATAAAAGATCATCCACTAGCAAAGCTACAGGGAAAGTGAACTTGGAAAGAGTCAGCTAGGTTTCTAGGCAAGATGGAAGAGTGAATATTCTGTGAAGAGGCCAGTGATCAAGAGGAGCTTGCTGATTACAGGTGTGGAGTTCCAAGACATGCTGGGACATAACAATGGAGGGAAGACACATTGGTTAGAATCCCAAAAACGTGAACTCTACTCAGATGGTTCAGCTTTGGAGACTTTCAAAAAGGGGAACCACTTATCAAGGCTTAGGCAGGGTTCAGGGGAATCATCAAGGGTAATCAAGTCATTCAGAGACTGTGAAAATTTCCCTTCAAAGCCCACTGAGCCCCCATCATACAGGAATAAATGCCTATGGGAACTGTCATCCAGGAGGAAGAGACCCACTGTGAGAACCACATCAGCAAGTCAGGGAAGCAGTGGGGAGGGGGGTGGGAGATTAATGCTCCCCTACATCTACATTTATCCTGTTTTTCTGCTTGAGCCTCCCTGCACAACTGCTTTACCCAACTGGAAACCAGAGGATGGATGACCCTGGAATTTTCTATCCATTTATGGGAGTTTGATTCCAGGGGAAAAGTGGAGCAGAGAAGGGTGAAACATGAGTTTAGGGTGGTGGTAACAGGTGGATATAGGCTAGCTGGTTGAGAGAAAAAAGGAAGACTTTATCAAAAAAGGAATGCAAAGAGATATCTGGGAGTCAGGGTTTGGATGTTAATGAAGGACTGAGTTAAAATTGCATGGCAGATTATATGCTTGAAGTTTGGACTAAATGTCATAGAGAGGCTATATGCCTTCTTTTCCTTGCCTTAATGAAATCTGGCTCACTCTGAAGAGTCTGCATTTGTTTATTTTATTTTTTTATTTTTAATGTTTTATTTATTTCTGAGAGAGAGAGAGAGAGAGACAGTGTGATCGGGGGAGGGGGGGGGGTGGGGGGAGACACAGAATCTGAAGCAGACTGCAGGCTCTGAGCTGTCAGCACAGAGCCTGATGCAGGGCTCAAACCCACGAACTGTGAGATCATGACCTGAGCCGAATTCAGACGCTCAACCGACTGAGCCACACAGGTGCCCCAAGAGTCTGCATTTTGATTTAATGTTTTGTGATATGGTTACTGGGAGTTTATGCTTTCCTGGGTGCTCACTAGAAACATATACTAGTAGAGGACAAATGTGGGGCTACACTGGCTAGAGAGAGATGTCTGCCATTGCTCAGTGTAGCCCAATGGCTCTGCAGAAACCCTAAGTTATCCCCCTACTTGGAAATAACCTGAACCCTTTGGTCCAGCTAAGTGTGATCATATTTTGAATCCTTTCCCATGTCATAGACTTGGCTGTGTTCTCAATCACAGTGTCATTTCCTCTGTATGACCACTCTTTAGATCTTAAATATTAAGTTAATATTGAATACTGAATTAGTATTTATTTACCAGATTACCACTTGTTTTATGAAGTCTTTCCCGTTTAGGCTCCAAAGCTGACATGGAACAAAAGTTGGTCTGCATTTTGCTGCAGCCACTGTGGAAAACAGTATGGAGGTTCCTTAGAAAATTAAAGCAGAACTACCCTATGATCCAGTAATCTCATCACCTGGTACACCAAAAATACAAAAACACTAATTCAAAGAGATAAATGCACCCTCCTATTTATTGCAGCATTATTTACAATGGCCAAATTATGGAAGCAGCCCAAGGGTACATGATAGATGAATGGATAAAGAAGATATGGTATATATACACAATGGAATATTATTCAACCATAAAAAGAATGAGATCTTGACATCTGCAATGACATGGATGGAGCTAGAGAGTATAATGTGAAGGGAGACAAGTCAGAGAAAGACAAATACCATATGATTTCAATCATAGGTGGAATTTAAGAAAGAAGACAAGTAACCAAAAGGAAGGGAAGGGAAGGCAAGGGGAGGGGAGGAGAGAAACCAAGATACAGACTCTTAACTATAGAGAACAAACTGATGGTTACCAGAGGGGAGGGGAGTAGGGGGAGGTTGGTGATATAGGTAATGAGGATTAAAGAGTGCACTTGTGATGAGGACTGGGTGTTGTATGGAAGCGTTGAATCACTATATTGTACATGTGAAACTAATATAACACTGTATATTAACTATATTGGAATAAAAAAAGAGTTGGTTTACTTTTATTAAGATTTTGTCTTCAATCAATTAAGTAGAAAATGAAGTTAGGCAGATTATTTAAGTGTCTATCATAAGAAGAACACTCCAGAGACTGTAGAAAACCCACGTCTTCCTTTAGGAAACAAATGATCTGTATATGTGTCTAAAAAATGATTCTTTAGGTAAAAAAGTATGACATTTGCAAGAAAAGAAATATTATGGCAATTATGATAGTGGTATCATTGGGTTAAGAGAATAACATTTAGCCTCATTCAGTGATAGGTTCCATTCCAAAGGTATGAAATCAAACTTAGAGTTTCCACTCCTGGAAAAATGAGAATAATAATTATACACACAGATATATGTATGTAATTATTAGAATTATAGTTCCGCCCTTCCTCTAAGCAGTGATTCTTTACTGAGAAGCCTACTGCCACCTTAAGGGCATTTGAAAATGCAGATGGTGTTTTTGTTTGTCTCAGTGACAAGGACGCTACTGGCATTAAATATCTGGAAAGAGCATTAGGCACCATCCTGCAATGTGGGGACAGTTCTGCTTAATAAAAAAGCCATCTCATCCCAAACGCCTATGGTGCCCCCATTGTGAGATATTAAATGCCACAGATATTGAAAAAAAAAAAGGTTTTTCTCATTCCTGGTTCTGCACTTTTCCATCTAACAGCTGCTTCTCCGATCTCATGCTCTGCCCTGTGGGCCACCAGTCAATGTGCTAATAATTACTGTCCCTACTGATGATGTGGTGGGCACCACATGACCTTGGAGTTGGGTCTCTTGGAATAAAATCCCAAATTCTATCACTCCTTAGCTGCATGTCCCCTAGAAAGTTACCTAAGTCCTCTGAGATTTAAATCACTCGTTCAGAGAATAAGTTTACTGTCACCTTCTTTGTTTTGAATTCCTTATATGTTAATGCAGAATAGACATGTATTTAAAATAACTTCTGCCTCAGAGAATACTTATAAACATTAATGAAGATAAGATCAACAAAGAACTTCACATAGAATATGACACATGGCAGACATTTAAGAGATGGCGGCTACCATTTTCTTCTGCACGGTGAATATGTTTGATACCAAGTGCAAAAATGAGACACTAGACGATTCAACCTCAGAATATCTAACAGACCCCAGTAACAGTTTGCAAACTTTTGGCAGCAAGAGCAGGCAAATAAGTTAAGTTTTATAATCTGAATAATGAAATCATTTGAGAGGCGACTGAAGGTTAAGAGGGTGGGTTGGGGAGGAAATGTTATTCTATCTGAATGTGTTCACCTAATCATGCACATTTTAGGATAATGCCAAGTTGTATTTTTCTGAATAGAGGATTTCATGCCCAATTTCCACCACTTGCTTTAGAGAGAATGGCCTCCTATGTAACAGTCCACTGTGCTGTCCGACCCTAACCAAGAGCTCTGAGGATGGAGCATTCAGCCTTTATTTTGAACTTCCTACATTAAGCAAGCTTGCCAAGCCCAAATGTTGTTGTAGCATATGTGAATGTTGATTTCAACAAAGTACAACTCTTCTGAAATAATTGACTAGCCCTAAAGTGCTTAATCTCCAATTTAGACTTTTGTAATTCTCAAAGCGGGAAATGGTTCTCTGCAAATATTTAGAAATGCTGTGGAAACGGTGAGGTTCACATCCATGGCAACCCTTAGGTTGCGGGCTGTAAAAGACCTCATATCTTCCTTCATAGAATTATTCAATTCTTAAATATTTGCCATAAGGTAAAATATGGAGGCTGACATAGGAGAGGCAAACTCTTCGAGTTCATCTTAAGAAGACCCTGGTTGACATCTGACCCCACAGTCCTATAAACAGCAGCATAAATTCCCTTTCCACTTAAACTGCATCTGCCGGGTGAGGTTTTAATAAAGCAGCAATTCATGGAAAGGTTTCCCCTTACTGCAAGTGTCAAAGTTCTCCTTGTTTAAGTTAAATGTTGGCAAGGTGTGTCTGGCCTCAGCTGTGAACTTTGCCTTGTTGCCTCACCTCTCCTCAACAGAAATAGATTCCACAACCAATTGTAGGATGCATCAAATTCTGTATTTGTATGAAGATGAAATGGAATGGAATGGAATGGAATGGAATGGAATGGAATGGATAGGAATAGATGTTGCATTGGTCACTGAAATTAATTTCATCACATAATAGTAAATGCTGTCTGAGAAGTTGTATTTGCATATATTTACCTGAGTAGAAATATATTACGAAGATAAATATACAAAAATAAATATATGGAGAAAAACCATTTGGCTTCAAATCAAGAAGGCAGGAGTCTTGGGTTTAAATTCCATCTTTGATTCCTCATCTGTTGGAAAATGGTGGATAAGTTACTTAGGCTGAGGATAACTTGTAGGTGTTTTCCACTGTGTCATTGAAGAGATAGATGGCAAAGCCATTTATTACTTTGGAGAGCACAGGAGAAGGAAAGCAAGAACACAGAAGAGGAGGGAGTCATTCTTGTGAAGAAGGCAAGTATCTTAGTTTTGCACGTACTGAGTTTGAGGCCCCGGTGGGGTGTTTTCTTTTGATGAAGCTAAAAATAGTCATGTGATGCTCAAACAGAAAGTGTTATTTGGGTATCATTAAGGTGTAGATGAGAGCTGAAACACAGGCATGGATACATTCACTGTGGGCTGGTTCCTACAGTGAGAAGAGAAGAAGGCAAAGACAAGAATCCAAGGAATGTCAACACTTAGTGGGTAATTAAAGCAAGGAAGATGAATGCAGAAGGGTGACTAAGAATGCATGCCATGGGGGGGGGGTGTGACATGGTGGAAAACTGGGAAAGAAGTGTCAAGAGAAATGTTCCAAAGGGTAAGTAATTATGCCTGTCAGATGCATCTGAGGAGTGCAGTAAGGTATCAATTAAAATCTATTCACAGGATTCGGATACCATGTTGAGGAATTTCAGTGAGAGTAAAAGCCAGGCTAGAGTAGAATGACGAGTAGAGTTAGCCTGGAAAGAAAAATTATGCCTGTTAGCCTCCTATCTTCAGATATTTGAAGACTTCTTATAGAAAGTAGGGAAAGGTTCCCATTTATTTTGAGTTCACAGAACAAAACAACGAATAAAGCAAGATCACTTTGGGATATATTTGGTAGGCATATCCAGCAACTGAAGTTATTTAATTTAATAATTGCAACATTAGAAACTGGGAAGATCCCATCACAGGAGTCATTTAGTAGTGGATAAAACACCGCCAGTGAAAGAGAACATAGAGATGGTTTATCTACATTCAGTGAATCTATTCTGAGACTGTCTAGCACAGAGGCTCACTGCCTTGCAACCTTGGGTAGACAGCAGCTCACACGCTTATCTATCATTCCCAGGCCATAGGAGCTGGTCATTATCTTTTCCTTTAATGCCCAATGTCAGTGGGACAGAAGTCACTTGGAAGGACTTGTGGTGAGCTGTTGAGTTTTGAGCTCAGAATTGAGAAAGCCCAGGGCTGCCTTGAACTTTGCCCAGACTCACCAGGGGATCCTCTGGGCTTCTCTAACCTCATTCTGCTGGTGTTTGGGGAGAGACCCCTCAGCATTTCTGTAATGTCTGTGTTGCTTCACTAATTGACTAAAAGAAAAATAAACACCTCTGGGGTGAAGGTCTGCCTCTTACTTAGGACCAGACTGCATCTAGCTTCTGGGTTTCTGAGTGGGTATCTTAGAGGGAGCTCGCTGGTGGTAGTTTTTAGAGAGATTTTCCAGGCCATGAAAGCTGCTCTTGGTAGCCATTACAAGAGTCCAGATTAGGTCCTTTGATGGCAGAAAGAGCCTAAACAATCTAATTCAGAGGTTAAAGGAAGCAGGAGGTGATGAAGAAGGAACATGGAAAGATGACCAGAGATAACTTCAGGGGCCACAAGCATCAAAACACTATTGGACCCCATTCCTTTCCTCCCATGTGTAACTTATACACAACTCAAAAGCCATATGATCAGTTTTGAGAACATCAAATAAAGTTCTTATTCTTCTAATTACGATGATTCCAATGTTTTTTAAAACATTTTCAGAACCTTTAAATAATGGCATTCATGAAATGTTTGCTTGTACCCAAAGCAGCACGTTAGTGGATTTTCCTATGTGCACTTAGCACAGGGTTGTATGTTTGGAGATCAAAAACTATAGGAGCAGCTGTGACAGTAGAAGAAGTTGTATCTTCCCCAATTAATTAGTAATCTGATAAATTAATCACTCATTTTTTAGCAATTAAGCAGTTATTAAACAACAGTATTAGATGAAGAGATAAGAGGCAGACAAGACAGTCCACATCACTGCCTCAAAAGACCCTAAACCACTTTATGTGGAGAAAAGATCTCCACTTCTTGCCTCCAAGTTAGTATGTCCGATGTTCTTTGGGAATAATTAAAACTTGTTGAATTTCAGACACATGAATGATATTTCTGGTGACTGTAACAAATATAGTCAACTCATGAAGATGCAAGCAAATCTGGCAAATAAAGAGTTTCAGAAAGTAGCTTATTTAATATAGCCCTTATACAAAGAGACATAAGAGAGGTGATTTCTGTCTCTCAGCCATGTGACGATACAGCAAGAAGGTGACCATCTGCAAACCAGAAAGAGAGCCCTTATCACCCCCTGAATTTGCTGGCTCCCTGATCTAGGATTTTTCATCCTCTAGAACTGTGATCTATGGTGTTTGTCATCGTATCCTGAGATAGCCCAAGGCAATAATTGCCGCTGAAAGGGGAATGCTGCTGTAACAAACACTTCAAATTGTGGAGGCAGCTTTAGAAGTGGGTGAGGGGTAGTGGCTGGAAGGGTTTTGTGGCTCATGCTAGAGAAAGTCAGGGTTGTCACGAATGGACTATGAAAGGAGATTCTGGTGGGAACTCAACAAGGAAAGAGGAGAACTGCAAGAAAGCTTCTGTCTCCTGAGAGAATTTGTGAATGTTGATAGAAATATGGATTGTCAAGGCTGTTCTGGTGAAATTCTAGATGGGAGCCAGGAGCATGTATGTTACTGGATAATGAAAAAAAAAAGATTATCCTTTTTATAAAGTAGAAAATAACTTGACTGAATTGTTTGTGTTCTCGTGTTCTGTGCAAGGTGGATCTTGAGACCAATGAAATTGAATATTTAACTGAAGAAATTTCTAAGCAAAGTTTTCAAGAGGCAGCTAATGCCATTTATGAGGACTCCACCTTCATGACCTAATCTCCTCCCAAGGTCCCATCTCCGGGAATGCCTTCACACTGATCATTAGGGCTCCAACGTATGAATTTTGTGGGGGACATAAATGCTTAGTCCATAATATTCTGCTCCTGGTTCCCCCCAGATCCATGTCATTCTTGTATATAAAACTTAATTCTTCTATCCCAACAGCCTAAAAGGCTTAACTCATTCTAGCATCAACTCTAAAGTCCAACGTGTCACCTAAATTCTATCATATAAATAAGATATGGGTAAGACTCCAGGTAGGATTTCTCCTGAGGTAAAATTCCTCTCCAGCTGTGGACTGTGAAACCAAGCAAGTTATGTGCTTCCAAAATACAATAGTGGGACAGGTATATGATACACATCCTCACTCTCCCTGTGTCACATGAGGTATAAGGAGACCCTCCAGAACCCTAAGAAATAAATTGTTATTTAAGTCACCTAGTCTATGGTAATTTCTTACAGCAGCTAGAACTGACTAAGATAAGCCGAAGAATACTATGAGCAAAATCTCGAACGTGAAAAAAGGCAGGAAATGAGCAGAGGACAAAAATAAATTCAATATGGCTGTAATAAAAACAAGGAAGTGTACCCTTGAACCTTCCCACGTATTCCCTACTATCATCTTACTGAGTTTTACATCAGATTTCTTGGAGTCCATCAGAGTGGGGACAAGAAAGCAATAAAGGACTTAAGAGATGTTTCCAAACTGCAACTGAAAAAATTAAAACTTTTTCATATTGTAAATTTTAATAAAAATTTTAGTCACTGAAAATATGCACACTTGCCATCAGTTTTTTTTTTAATTTTTTTTTAAAATGTTTTATTTATTTCTAGGAGAGAGAGAGAGACAGCATGAGCAGGGGAGGGTCAGAGAGAGAGGGAGTCACAGACTGAAACAGGCTCCAGGCTCCGAGCTGGCAGTCAGCACAGAGCCCGACGCGGGGCTCGAACCCACGAACCGCGAGATCATGACCTAAGCGAAAGTCGGACGCCTAACCGACTAAGCCACCCAGGCGCCCCCCATCAGTTTGAAATTCATGGCTGACTTTTAGAAGACAGGGCAACTAATAACACAAGGCAACTCAAGATGACAGAACAGAAAGGGATCCAACTTGACTGCATGAACGTTGGTCAAATTCAATTTAATAGCCCCATACTAGGAAATACTTAAACTCTCTCTTTTCACTTCCCTTTTCTCTATGTCATGAAGACTCAACAGCCTCAGCTGATAGCGTCATCGGAGTGCTGACAGGCGCCCAACTGTGTTGTGACTAACTCAGTGTGCTGCGACAATTAGCCCATCAAAGTCGTCAGGGACAAGCGTTTCTCCCAGGGTCACAAGGCAAACATGAGCTGGCCTGTCAGTCGTTGTCTGGCCAGAGTCCAGGGCTGATGTGGGGGATGTCACAAAGCAAATGATCACTGTGTCTTTAAGCAATGAGAGCAAACAGGTCTCTGCTTGTGAAACTGAGTGCATGTTAAGCTAAGCTGTCCAGTACTTGACTTGGAGCGAGGCTCCCTTTCCTGTGTACATTCATTTCATTTTATGGCCATGTAAAAGCAACTCTGTGGCGCTGGCTGCGGTGGGAAGAACAACAACAACACTATAGAACAGCCCACAACCGAAAGCAACCAGGAAAGAAAACATCAGGAGACAAATATGGAGGCAGATGCTTCTGTCGCCTCAGCAAGCAAGGGCCATGTCAACAGTGAGAATAATCGATTTTGACAGAGAGGAAAGTAGTAATTGGAATGAAACTTGTTTGAATAACAGCTTAAATGTTTCTTTCCCTGCTTTCCAGATTACATGCACTGTAAAGCCAGATTTCTTTCTCCTGGCTAGTTCACAGAGGACATTCTGTGTCCAAGGGGCTTGTGAAAGAAGAAGAAGAAGAAAAAAACCCCCAATCTTGTGAATTTGCTTCTCTCTGCATTCCAGGCTCACATAGACAATTTATTGATACTTAATCCCTAGTCTTGCCTGCTGTGAGCATCCCTTTATAGACCTGTTAAGCTTTTGAGAGATTAGTTGGTGTCTGGGTGAGGGGGCCTCAACCACTCAGCTGGCTGACAAAACGGAAGTAAGTTAGAATTTATTTCCAATAATCTTGTTCCTTTTCACTAGTCTCCAATCATATGAGTATGATGGACTGAATGCTTGTATCCCCCTTAAATTCACGTGTTGAAATTCTAACCCCTGAGCTGATGGCATTAGGAGCAGGGTCTTTGGGAAGCAATTAGGTCCGGAGAGCGGAGTCCTCATGAATGAGGTTAGTGTTCTTGTAAGAGAGACCCCAGAGAGTTCCCTCACTACTCTTGCCATGTGAGGACACAGAGAGACTACCATCTATAAGGATTCGAGCTCTCACTATCACCAAGTCTGCCAGCTCATTGAGCTCGGACTTCTCAGCCTCCAGAACTATGAAAAAAGAATTTCGTAATTGCTTACAAGCTGCTCAGTTGATTGTATTTCGTTACAACAGCAGGCTTGGACTAATACAATGGGTGGGCGTCCTGATTCCACAGTGGAGCCCCTTTAATTCTTCATGATTTGGTCTTGCTGTCAACTTTCTCACTTCCCCATGTCAGCCCCGCCATGTCAAATATTCATCGGTATCACATGATCTGGCCACTTCACAAGCACCAGCTGTGTGGACCTTTGCCCTATTCCTTGAAATTTCCAGATCTGCTCTGGTCTCTTAGCATTTGCTCTTGTTATCCCCTTTTCCTGGAATGTCCTTCCCTCTCGTCCTCACATGTCTGAATCCCTCCTAGCATTTGAGTTCAACTGTCATGACCAAAAGACGCTTCCCTTGAACACTCCCCAAATAAAATAGGTCTCCTGGGGCAATATCATTAGCCCATTTTATTTTCTAGGTCACATGTCTTGGTCCTAATAATATCTTTATCGTTTATTTGTTTATTTTCTGTGCTCCCTCTCCTGTATAATCATGGTGGAATCTTCATAAAAGCAGAGACTTTCTCTATTATGCACTTTGTGTCTCCACCTAGGGCAGGAGCTCAGAAGACATAAATGAACGGTTCTCAGCACACACTGTGTTCTGCCATGCTTCCTTTCCTTTGGCCATTTAGTCAACTTACTTTGTCTATGGTCAACTTGCTCAGTGAGCCTCTTCTCCTGCTTCAAAGACTCAGTTCATATGTTTGCTCTCTGTGGAGACTTCCTCCACATTTTGGGGCACAGCAAGGATTCCATCTGGCATGTTCACCCTTTATGGTGACCACCATGTTGTATTCCTGTTGTGTGTTTGTGGATATAGCTGGCTTAAAAGTGTAAGATTTTCTTTTACATTTAAAAATTTTTAATTTTAATTAGTTAACATACAGTGAAATGTTAGTTTTGGAAGTAGAATTCAGTGATTATTCACTTACATATAACACTCAGAAGAGTTTATGTCTGTATCTATGGATCAACAAGCCTAGGGGCACCTGGGTGACTCAGTCGGTTAAGCGCCGACTTCGGCTCAGGTCATGATCTCACGGTTTGTGGGTACGACCCCCACATCGGGCTCTGTGCTGACAGCTTGGAGCCTGGAGCCTGCTTCGGATTCTGTGTCTCCCTCTATCTCTGACCCTCCTCTGTTCCCATTGCTTCTCTCTCTCTCTCTCTCTCTAGTTCAATGAATACACCTAGTAGGTGCTTCAAAATGTTGCATAAATTAGTAGTCATCACCTCAGATTATTAGGCTTCAAAAATGTGGTTTCTTTTTGAAGATCTGCTGTTGTTGTTCAGAGACTCCATATTTATGGCTTTTTTCTCACACAAACTCTCCCAGATATACCTCCATCATTAACTGCATCAGTGTCCATTGGAGGACCTTATCCATGACAAATTCCAATAGCTTTCTAACTCATTTCCCTGTCTCTAGCTTCTTCCTTCTAACATGTAAGGGAAGGAAAAGCCTTCACTTTTCCTTCACTGATCTCCTTTCATTTCCAGATAAAGGAGGGAAATCATTAATCTGATTGGTCAAACAAGCAAAAATTATTTTTTTATTCCTCTCATACCTCTCAAATTTCTCTGCCACTCTCTCTTGCTCTGTTTCTCTGTCTCACTTTCTCACCATCTCTGCTTCTCTGAAACCAAAGAGATAGATTCTGGAGCTTTCACAAATTCTTCTCTCTTTATTGTAGGTCAAAGGTAGTGGGATCCCAAGGCTTAGATCTCATGGGGCTAGGTGATCAAAGGCCTGGCTTTAACCTTGTGATTCAGGTACAGGCTCCTAAGGAGCCTTCAATAGGGCTCTGTAATGGGTTGTCAGTTTGTCAGTTGCTGACTCTGCTATTCATAAAGTAGTAACATCAATTTTGCTGTTGGCCCTTGTGTGTATAATAAGTGATTTTGTATGTCTCCTCTATGCATTCTTGAGGGAAAAATCTCTCTTATATTCATATTTATTTCTAGAAGATTACACCCTAAGCCATCAACATGTTTATTGAATTAGATCAGGAAAGAAAAGGCAAGTTACTTTTTCCCTTTTTATGAGTACAGTGATGAGCATCTAAAAGATGTTTAATGAGCATTTGTTGAGTGAATGGATAAATTATTCAATACCTTCTCATCTTTCTGAGTTGTTAACTCAACTCCACCTCCATCTCTGCTCTCGGGACCAGTCTGTTCTGGAGAACTGTAGTCGCTGCTGATACACTCTTTAGACTCTACAGGATAGTCCCAAAGGCTTGACTGTGAGTATTAAGAATACACTTGGATCTTTTCATTTCATTGAGAATCTGTAGTATCTTCAATTGCTCATTTGAAATTAAGGGCATCTGCCTTTGTATTTTACTAGAAAATTTGGGTACAGTTTTTGGGCTTAAAATGTAATCAACCAGAGCAGTGTTTTAAACTTCAGCATTTAAAAAAGAGCAGATATTTATTGGCCAAACATTGGGAGATCCTTTTTACTACGAAGTTGGATGAGGCAAAATAACTTCTGACATATCCAAGACATCCCAGCCAGCAGCAGGGATATTTAGAAGAGACGATGATCAGTTTCCACACTGACTGACATCACACTTTGGCATGTCATGGTAATGTCCAGAAGATATCCTTCTTGCCATTTAAAATACCTTGGTAAGAAATAAAAATGCAGCATGAGTGAACTGCTTTTTCTACATATGCAATTCTGCTTGGCCTTTAGAAGTTAGTTCAGATTATGTTTTGAGATACTATCCAGTCCAGTCAAAGTGCTTACAGACCTAGCATTTCAGAACGGAAAGGAAAATAAAATCAACTTCGGTTTGGAGTTTTCAATGTTGCAGCTATATTCAAATTTATTGTCTTGCCGTGTGTTCGTAGCCACATAGCTATTTCAGTATGTTAGCTGCATTTTTCCAAAAGAGTAAGTAAAGGCTCAAAGGAGCTAAGAGACCTGTCTGACATCACATAGGTAGACACTGATAAAATCAGGATTTGGATTCAGACAATTTTGCTTCAAGTTCAGTGCTCTTATACCCATAAAGCATTGCCTTAGAGATAATCCTCTTCAGTCCTCCCTTTTCAAGATGAAAAATTAAGTCTGGGAATGACAGATGCCTTTCTAATGGCCTCACAGATGGCAGTGAGATCTCTGCAGAAACGTGGGTAGCTAGCTCCAAAGAACAGTTCAGTTCCTGTTAACAAAACATTTGTTGATGGGCTTTAGCCCTTCCCTGAAAAATGCAGAATTCGAAAAGAAAACAAAAAAAAAGAGAACAAGCTCAATATTGTGACTCACTTGCCTTGGAATGAAAACACACTATTTCTTGAACCTATGAAACAGACAATAAAAGGATGTGTATTTATTACCTGGAACATAAAAGGTAACAAGTGAGTCCATACACTGTTGTAAATATGATACACTGGCTATATTCTTTGAATAAGGCTGCCATAATAAGGTATTATATACTAGGTGCCTCAAGCAACCAAAATTTCTTTTCTCACAATTCTGGAGGCTAGAAGCCCAAGATTAAGGTATTGAGATCTTTGCTTCCTTCTGAGGCATATGAGAAAGGATCAGTTCCAAGCAGCTTTCCTTGGCTGGTTTATGGCTGTATTCTCTCCGTGCCTTTACATCGCTTTCTCTCCGTTGTGTCTGTGTCCCTATTTCCTTTACTTGTAAGGACATTGGCCATATTGGATGAGTGCCCACTGCAATGACCTCATTTTAATTTAATTAGCTCTTTCAAGACCTTCTCTAAATACAGTTACATTTTGGGGCCCTGGGAGTTAAGACTTGAACATAGGGATTTCGAAGAATACAATTCCCTCCATAACACACACACACACACACACACACACACACACACACACACACACATACACTTAAGCATCAGTAAGGAGATGTTTCTGAGTTTATTGTTTATGAAGTATAAATTTTATTTTCCTGAGCACAGTGTGTACTTTTGATGATATTCTAGCTCTTTTTTTTTCTTTTTTGAGGGTTCTTTTGGTGAGCCAAGTCTTTGCAAGGAAATGTAGAAGTAGAAAGAAAGAAAAAAAATGTACCAGAAACCATACACTCTTTTTTATACTTGCCAGGCTACCTGGAAAAGACCAGGGCATGAAGTCCCAAGGCTCAGGCTTGTATCAGGATCCATCACTTATCAACTGAGATGCTGAGCACCTTGTAAGCTTGTCATCTTTTCTTTCATCTGTGAAATAATAATCTAGACATCATGTGGTTGGAATTTTTTTTTAATGGACACCTTTCTTTAATGGCAATCTTAGAGCATAAACCTTATATTTCAAAGAGGTGAACATTTTTTGAAAAAAAATGAGGGGATCCTTGGTGGCTCAGTTGGTTAAGCGTCCGACTTTGGCTCAGGTCATGATCTCATGGTTTGTGGGTTTGAGCCCCAGGTCAGGTTCTGTGCTGCTGGCTCAGAGCCCGGAACCTGCTTCAGATTCTGTGTCTGCCTCAAAACACTTAGACTTTACACACTGTACTATCCTGGTGAAGTGTCCCAAGCAAAGTTGCAAAGTTACAAAACTCACCTGCAGGGACAGAAATACAATGAGCTGCCCGTATCTTGAGATTTTAGTTGGGTCTAGGGTGACTTATATCCAGTTTGCCTGGGAAAGTCATTGGGATATGCTCATTGTAAATAGTGCATCTTTTTCATCTTGAAAATGTCTTAAATGGTACAAGGCAAATTTATTAAAGGAGAGGGTGGGCAAAGGCCCTAAGAATTGAAAAGGGTGATGAGGTGGAATCTCAGAGATCCTGTGGTGAGTGAACTGGCTTTGGTCAGATCAGAAAACTCCACTGAGGTGCTTTTGTGTATTTCCTTCCATTTCATGCATCCCCAGTTTTCAAGTAAATCCCACCTGTCTCAGCAGTGGGCAAATATATTTGAGTCATTTTATGTTTGAGGAAATGGTGAAAAAGAAGGGCTGGTATCTACTCAGGAGACCAGATAGGTCCCGTCATGTAGAAGGAATTCAGAAAGAGATGGATTGGAAAAAGCGAGCCTAAGTGGGACTGAGCCAGAGCGTCACCAACCAGTGAGTTTTGGCACTTAATGTCTCTTGCCTAATGATGGAGTGACTTCCGTGCTACCTTCTGACTTCTGTTTTCTTCCTCTGAATCCTTTGCTACAAATTATCAGAGACATCTCTCTGGTCATGTCAGTCCCCTTTTTAAAACCCATCAATGACAACCAATTTTTCATCAGATCTATCCAATATATATTTTTAAATTTATTTAAATCCAAGTTAGTTAACATAGGATGTAGTCTTGGCTTCAGGAGTAGAACCCAGTGATTTATATCTTAGATATGACACTCAGTTGCCATCCCAACAAGTGCCCTCCTTAATGCTCATCCCCCATTTAACCCATACTCCAGCCCACTTCCCCTCCAGCAACCCTCAGTTTGTTCTCTGTATTTAAGGGTCTTTTATGGTTTGCCTCCCTCTCTATTTTAATCTTATTTTTCCTTCCTTTTCATATGTTCATTTGTTGAGTTTCTCAAATTCCACATATGAGTGAAACCATATATCTGCCTTTCTCTGACTTACTTATTTCCTTAGCATAATACTCTCTAGTTCCATTCGCACTGTTGCAAATGGCAAGATTTCATTCTTTTTCATCGCCGAGTAGTATTCCATTCCATCTCTCTCTCTCTCTCTCTCTCTCTCACACACACACACACACACACACACATCTTTTTTATCTCCATTCATCAGGCAATCTATCCAATATTTCAGCATGTTAAGATCTCCCTAACTTGGTCATTTCCTTTGTTTCTAACTCTTTAAGTGTTCTTCCCTTCCTGATTTCCTCTCCATGTTCTATCAAGATGAGCTATATAAAATCTTCATGTAAATAGATAAAGAGCAGTCAAATATCAGCATCTGATACAGTTAACCTATTAGGGAGATTAAAGGGCTTACAGTTTTTCAAAAGGACCACTGCTGTGTCATGTACCCTGCACATGTGGTTCCTTCAGCATTAATTTACCCCACAGATATGTATTAAGTGCCTAGAGTGTGTCAGAGTCTCTTTCAAGAGTTGGGGAGACAGGGGTGTATAAGTTACACAGAGTCCCTGCCTCTTTGCAATGTAGTGGGTGAGGAGGAGGGCGATGAGTATATATAGTAATACCAGGTGAGTGATAAGAGAAACAAGTGGAGGGTGGTAAGGAGGATAATGGAGGAATGAGTACAATTTCTGGTTCTGTACCTAGAGCTCTCTTACTTCCCATCTCCATTCCCCATTTTACTAATTCTTACCGTTGTGCTAGAGTACACCTCTTTCAGGTGGTGGTCACTCCTTGCTCCACAAGACACCATCCAGATACAATGGGCTTATTAATCCCACACACATCATTAGCCTTCTAGAGGCTGATGTCATGATGCCCTCTCACCCCCACTTATGATCCAATTGCAAGAACATGGATTCAAATTCAGATCTATGTTGAGTCTAGCCGTTTCTTTTATAGGAGCCTTGTTTGCTCCACTGCATAATAAAGATGTGAATACTCTTTGCTTCGTGAAGTTTCTGTGAGTCTCCAATGAGTGAAAGCACTTTGAGAATTGCAAATTACATTGCTTATTTTATTTTTTAAGCTGATTTCTTTTTTTAATGTTTATTTTTGAGACAGAGAGAGACACAGCAAGAGCAGGGCAAGCAGGAGAGGGACAGAGAGAGAGAGAGAGAGAGAAACACACAATCTGAAGCAGGCTCCAGGCTCTGAGCTGTCGGCACAGAGCCTGACACAAGGCTTGAACTCACAAACCATGAGATCATGATCTGAGCCTAAGTCAGAGACGCTTAACTGACTGAGCCACCAAGCACCCTCACATTGCTAATTTGAAAGTGCTGTACACATGTAACTGGGGATTGTTGCCAATGATCAAACCGATGATACTTTCAAAAGAAGCAAGACCATCTCAATAGTAAAAAAGGCTTTTAACTACATTAACCAGTTATTCAAAAAGAATTGACCACACAAATGGTATGTGGCAGGCATTGTTCTAGGTAAGGGGCACAAAACCACTTTTCCTTCATAGAAAGCACTTGTATTTTATTTTGGGGAGAATAACCTGAAAAAAAATGCAGACTAGTATAGCAGGTATTGCCAAACACCAAGGCATGATAATTTCTAAACTCAATTTGGCTTTTCCTAAGCCTTTCTCTTACATTAGCAATAGTATGTAAGGTTTTCCACCAATTAAATCTATCTGAAATCACCAAGTATTAAATTATATGGCCTCAGGAGATATAAACATAAGTAGTTTAATACAAAAAAAAAAAAGCATGGTAAAAAATAACAAAGAATGATCCCCAGGAGAACTGTCAACTTTTCCACAAGGTTAATTAATCACTGCAAATGAGTGTAACTGGAACAGGCTACAGATTGATGTTGACTGTGAAGTTACAACTTTGAAAATCCCAAGCAAATAACATGATTTAGCGGTTACAATCACAACACATTCATAAGCAGCAAGTCTTTAAGGATATATATGAATTGAAAGAAAGGAAAGCAAAATAAACACCAAATTTATGTTGAGACTCTTTGTTATCTGAACATATTACCCCATGTTGAATCAAGTTTGTACAATTAAATAACAGATTTCATAATATTTTCAACATGAAGTTTTTATTTTCTATTTCAGAGAAGTTATGGGGAAATGGACCTCAAATTTTGTGGTTCAAATTCTAGCTTCATTTTTAAATTATGCACAAAGACTTAACTCTCAGAGATTAGTCCTTTTATCTTAAAAACAAGAAGGGAATGAAAAGAATCATTTAAGTGGAAAGATTCTACATATGGACTATTATTGGTAATATCCCCCAGTACTGACACATTTGTCTTCAATAGTCCAGTTTAATCAAATATTAATAAAATTTACCCAATAACCTTTGTAAGCACCAGGATTTGCCAAGGGACAGGTATTCCACTCTGTATCTAACACTTGTGAAATATCTACTTAAAAAGTGAGGAGCAACTGGAAGGCTCAGTTGGCTGAGTGTATGACTACTGATTTCAGCTCAGGTCATGATCTCATGGTTCATGAGATCGAGCCCTGTGTCTGGTTCTGTGCTGGCAGCAGAGCTTGCTTGGAATTCTCCCTCCCTCTTTCTCAAAATAAATAAACATTTTAAACAAGTGACATATTTCTTTTTAGACTCCATGGAACCAAGTAAACTTAGTCAATTCTGCATGGTCTAGAGGCAAGAATTAGAGATTTAAAATGGGAAGATGGGCTGAGAGTCCCTAACATGTCACATTCAGTACCTGCAAAATGTAGAAAATGAGAAGATGACTATAGTCATTTATGCTTTCTCTACTCAGTGAGGATGCTCATTTATTCTTTTTTAAAAATATTTATTTTTAGAGAGAGAGAGATCTCCTTTCCCACATCATCTATTCTTTAGTTTCCATCATTGTAAATAAAATCTACAGGTTTCCAACTACCACGGCTGAAAAAAATTAGATGCCATTGTTTTTTCTTTACCTTCTGTTTTTTCTTTAAAATTTAATGTTTATTTATTTTTGAGAGAGAGAGAGAGATAGCGTGTGAGTGGCGGAGGGCCGGAGAAAGAGGGAGACACAGAATCTAAAGCAGGCTCCAGACTCTAAGCTGTCAGCGCAGAGCCCGACCCAGGGCTCTAACTCACAAACGGTGAGCTCAGACCTGAGCCCAATGCTTAACTGACTGAGCCACCCAAGTGCCCCTGTCTTTCCTCTTTCCCTTCCACTTTACATTCAATTAAATGGCATGTAGTAGCTCTAAAACATACTCTTAATTTGATCCCTCCTTAGCATCTCCAAATCTCCAGCTGCAGAACAAGCCACCCTTCTCTCTCCCAGCCAACTGCAGGGACCTGGCCACAGTCTCCCTGCTTCCACTCTCCATATAACTAACAGACTGCTCTTTGTAAAGGGTCCATCAGATTATCTCCTTCTCTTGCTTATAACTTTAATGGTTCCTTTTCACACTAAGCAAAACCAACCACCTATAACTCAATGTTACCTGTTAAACCCTTCCACGGCTCTCTCAGAAAGACTTCTCTGAATGGCTTCAGAGAACTGGGTTAGGCGCCCCCACCCCAATTCTCTGTTCCCATAATGCTGTAGGCACACCTCAGTCACTGCACTGTCCACGCTGCACTACAATGGTCTGTGTGTATTCCTAACAAGCTGCACGCTCCTTATGTATCTAATACACTGGGAGATTCATGGTGGTAGATATACCACCATTCCTTTTATATACTGGGTACCAGCATAATCTATGAAACCAGCAATGATTATTATTACTGCACCTGTATATTTGTGGGAGTTTTAAATGATCTCTGACAGGTCACAGTTTCCTTAAATAAAACTCAATAGCTCCATCGCTCTCTATAAAAACCTGGGCTTAAAATTTTCATCTGACAAAGTTACAGAAAATCTTTTCCACTGGCTAAGTGTTCATTCTTTACTCCTTTTTTGTTTATCATTTCGACTCCAGAACGAAACACTAAATTTCCTGCCTCCCTTGCAGCTAGGAGCAGCTATAATACACAAATCCAGACAACAAAATGAGAGCTATCTGCTGTTGGGTGTGTCCATGACCTCTGTCTGTTCCTATTCTTTGGGAAGATAAGACACACATATCCACATGAAGTGGAGAGAAATTGGATGGAAACTAATTCTAATTGAATTAAACTAAAGTAATTGAATTCAAAACGCTCTGTAAACCTCAGAAGGCAAATGCCTCAGTAGACTGAACCATAAAAATACTGATTAAAAGACCAAGATAGCATATCAACTATGACATATATGAAAAGAGAGAAGGATAGAAGCCATCTGAAAGTCTTAAAATTTTGCTTCACCTCCGTGAGGAGGATGGAAGGCATATCATAGGAGGCAAAGCTTAATTAAAACACAAAATATGGCAACATATCTTTAAAACTAAAGACTGAGGATGCATGCTTATTCTAAGTATTCATCAGAGTGAGTCCTAATATACAAAGATTCTTTGTTGAAGAGTCTCTCTGATTTCTGACCTTCTGAGTTTTTGTCTCTTTCAGACGGTGTCATAGTTTTGTTTCCTTGCGAAGCAGAACCTGATCCAGGAATTTGCTTGCAGGTAGTTTATTTGGAAATTAATCCCAGGGAGCAGGAATGAGGATGTGAGGAAACGAAATCAGAGCATGAATGAAAGCTGATAGTAGGGGTGTTTCTTCTGCAGGCAGAGGGGTTTTGATTTGGCGGGGGGGACCTTTGAAGAGGCTCTACATCCCAGAATTTCTGCCAGAAGGAAGGGAAACTGGGGCCACATATCCATTGGCTCTGAGCTTGTGTTGGTTGAGGGGTACCTTTCAGGCATTAACAAATCTTCCCTCCTGGGCTATGCCTCTGCACAGGTCTCTCTGACTCCCTTCGCTTAAGGAAAGGCTGCCTTCTAAAGCAGCAAATGGCAAGATTGGCATTAGAAGTAGGCCATTGTCATAATCTGAGCATGAGCTCAAGTTGGACTGTCCACCACTGTGGGTAGACTCAGAGGTGGGCTGAAGGGCCAGGCTTTGAGACACAAAGCACATCTACCAAGGCAGCGATTCCTACCCTTTGGATGGTACCAAACTCATTTTTTAGCTTTGGGCCTCCGCTACTTCCTAACACATGGGCAGGTCAGAAATGCATTCTGTCTTTCACACATGTGGCCCCATCAAATCTTAACATGCCTTCCTCCTAACACTGATGCTTCCTGCAAGGGAGACATAATAAGTGGTTGAATATCACAGTTCTGGACACAGAGCCCCGTCCTCTCTGAGGTCGAAGACCCACCACTGAAACTGCCTGGGACTGGAACCTTCCTTCTGCCCCATTTTCTACCCCAGAGTGCACCTGTTTTCATCATAAACATTATCTTCTGGAACTTTCCATGTGCCAGATGCCATGCTAAGTGGTTCATAGACATGACCTTGTGTAATCCTTATAGTAGCCTTTATACGGTGGTCATCACAGTCCCCATTTCATAGCCAAAGAAACTGCAAGTTGGTAGGTGGCAGAGTTAGGGTTTGAACCCAGTTTACAAAAACTCCAAAAACTGTAGTCTCAACAACAATACCATCTTGACTCTACGTTTATCTCTACCAATCTCACCCCACTTGGCCTTCACACTGGACCTCAGATTGTGCTTCACCATTGAAGTTGAGGGCTGGTCACACTGAGGTCACTGAGGTCTCGTAGAGTCAGCTCTCACTTTCCCTCTGGAATTCCCTCCCCTGTGACAGATGCGTATCTGTTCTCTGACTTGAATGTCCCCAATTAGAGTGACTTCATGGCTTCCCTTAGCAGTGTGTTCCATTGCCTAACTGCTCCCCATGGTCTAACATTTTCCCTGATATTTAGCTTCGATATTCCTCATTGCAGCTTACAGCTTGTTAATTCTCATTCTGCCCTTGTTGATTAATACGAAGACTGATCCCTGCCTTTCTCACAATATCTTTTTATGAATGTGTCGGCAGCATGATGGCTCCCTTCAGCGGCTGTTCCTCCAGCCTGAGCTATTCCAATTCTATTAACCTCCCCACAGAGGTCTCACTCTCCAAGCCTGGGACTATTTGTGTCCCTCTCCTCTCAACTGTGTCAATTAGCCTATGTCCTTGGATAATTTATAGTGTCCAAAAGGGAGCCCAGGCCTGGAGAGGCAGCCAACTCCAGGCAGAGACAGGCATGATGCTGTTGAAATTCACTTACTCCTTTTGCAAAGTGATATCTTAATTATTTTTTCCCTGAGGCAGACAGCCAAGATTTCTCCTTTTCAATGTCCTTTTTATGAACTTGAAATTATAGACTGTGGGAGCTGATTTAGACTCTCTGGACCATCTCCGTTATTTGGAAATGAGCAAATTGAGGTGTAGAGGAAATGGAGGGTGCCCAGGGCCACTCAGGGGCTCAGTGATAGAGTGAGAGTGAAGATCAGCTCTGCAGTCTTTTAGGTCAATATTCACTTCAGTGCAACCTTCAGACTGGGCTTGTGGAAAATATGATGCCCCTGGATCTACCAAAGAAATAGGATTTAGAAGTGTGGTGTCATTGCAGGCAATGGAGCGAAGAGGTGCATGGAAAAGAGGGGAGCATGGCATCGAATACTGAGGAAAGCAAGGATGGATATGCAAGTGGTGGAGTTGGCAGTGGAGGGTGTCACGATGGTGTGAGGGGTCTCTTTTGTGGAGAAAAGGGAAAATGAGCCATTGATGTTGATTTGAGAAGATAAAGAGTACTCATGGAAAGTTATGCAGACTTCTGAGAGGGATTTTTTGGAAAAAATTTTAAGATGGTGATGTAAATACCATGGTTAAGAAAACAAACTTTTCAGTAGATGGACCATGATCTGATTCCATGGTCTGATGTCTGCTAGGTATGTGTGTTTGGTCAATTTACTCTCTGAGCTTGTTGGCTCATCTATAAAATAATAGTAACAAAAAATAAACATATACTTATAATATATTAATTATATGTAATGTAACATAAGTCTATGTATTGTACATTTACTGTTACACATAGTATGTGATGTTATATGCTGTATTATGTCATACACTATAAAATAACAATAAAAATTAAAAATAATAATGAGATCTACTTCCTAGGCATTATGGGATAGTTATATGTGATAGTGACTCCAAAAATTTTTACTGTTAGGTCTGGCACATAGTAAATGCATAACAAATATTAGTTGCAGCCATTGGTGTTTATTGGTCCTTTTGTCATAATCATCATCATCATCCCAATGAAGCCAATTCAAACCCTGACATAATTTCTGGAGTTTTCCACATGGCTACCCACCTTCTTGCTTTTAGCAGGTAATGCTCTCCTCTCTCCCCTCCCTTCCATTTTGCAGTGAAAACGCAGATCATCAGATGTGAAATAACTCACTTTGCTGTCCTTGTAAGGGACAAATGTTCTAATTCTCATGCATTCCTTCTAACTAATTTCACGGGAAGTTTTTTTTTTTTTTTTAAATTTCTAAGGTTAAATCTTTTGACACTGCCTCCAGTCCTGGTGCTTCCTTTGTGATGGTGCTTTGCTTCATGATAGGTTTCATCTTTGGGGCATTATCCCACTGCAAGATGTCTTTCTCTCTAGAACATGCTTTCCTAACGGTGAAGGTCCTAATTTGCTAGCATCTTTTGGAATAGACTGAGAATGTCTCAAGTCACCAAATCTTGTCTCCTGTTTGCTTACCAGTTTCTTTCTCCCTCAGTTCATTTCTTTTCTCTTGCATCTTACCATAAGCAGCAAGAAGAAACCAGGCTATGCCTTCAATATGTCACTTCGAAATCTCCACCAACCATCCAAGTCATCAGCTCGTCACTTACAAATCTGCTTTCCACATGGCTGTAGGCCACAATTCCATGAAGTTTTCTGCTCCATGTAACAAGGAGTGCCTTTTACCAGGATTCCAATGGCACATTCCTCTGCTGTCTTCTGAGCCCTCATCATTGGTGACTTTCTTCTACATATTTCTATCAATAGTATGTTTAAGGCACTCTATTTTTTTCCTTTTATACATCCCAAGCCTTTTATAGCCTCTACCCGTTTCCAATTTCAAAGCCAATTTCACATTTTTGGGTATTTGCTGTAATAGCATCACATGTTTCTATATCAAAATTTGTATTTGTTTTGTGGCTGCTGTTAACAGACTGTTCTTGAAACAACAGAAGTTTATTCTCACAGTTGTGGAGGTCAGCCGTATGAAATCCGTATTGAGGTGAGCCAAAATCAGTGCGTCATTAGGGATGTATGCCTCCACAAATGTGAGGGAAGAATCTGTTCCATGACCATCATCTCCTGGTGGTGGCCATCATTCCTTGGCGTGTGTCTCCTTCACTCCAGTTTTCCTTCCCTGATCAGATCACCTTTTCTTTTTCTCTGTGTGCCAAATCTCTCTGCTCCCTTCTTATAAGGATACTTGTGATTTCATTTAAAGTCCACTCAGATAATCCAGGATAATCTCCCCATCTCAAGGTCATCGATTTAATCATATCTGCAGACATGCTTTTTCCATATAAGGTAACATTTAAAGTTTCCTGATATCTTTGGGTCAGTTATTCAGCCTATTATACAACCATGCCCATCCTCAATGGATAGAACCTTTTTTTTTCATTTTTTTCTCACTTCACATTTTTAAAAGAGAAGATGATTATTACCATGAACTTATAAATTGATAAGCACTGTGGTGGCCATCAGACGTGAATGATCTAATTTGGTCCACAGAGTGACACTTCTAGTTAGTATTTGTATACCCATTTCATGGTTAAAGGCAAAGAACAGTAAAAAAAATCCATTGTGGACCCGTACTGAACCTGGGTTTTGTCTAATTTTAAAGACTGAATTTTCTTTGTGCCTAAGATACTGTGTTCCCTGAGCTTTGGCATTAGGGCCCTTTGGAGATTTGAGAGATGTCATCCACTAAGAACACAAAGAAGGTTTGGGGCACCTGGGTGGTTCAGTCTGTTAAGTGTCCTACTTTGACTCAGGTCATAATCTGACAGTTCATGGATTCAAGCCCTGTGTCGGGCTCTGTGCTGACAGCCAGCTCAGAGCCTGGAGCCTGCTTCTGATTCTGTGTCTCCCTCTCTCTCTGACCCTCCCCTGCTCACACTGTCTCTCTCTCTCAGAAATAAACAAAACATTAAAAAAAATTTAAAAAAAGAAAACAAAGAAGGCTTAGAAGTGTAAACTTTAAGAATGATGAACGTTTTTTATTTAGCTTCTTCCAACAACGATGCTGCTGTCATTCATTCTTGGCAGTCCATTCCATGTGTGTGGCCATGGGCATACTTTCAGCTGCCCACATTGGTCATTGGGCTCTGACCACACAATTCACAGATGGAGTTAGAAGCTCAAAGAAGGCTTCATACATACAGGGCCTTCTCAGAAATATTTTCAGTGACTACACCCTATCTATCTTCTTAGGTTTAATAGGCTGAGTTTAGGAAACATCTCGGTCTGGCACTAGCCTTCCATTCCTGCTTAATGGTTCACTTTTCCTACCCTAATTGTCCCGAAAACAGGACACATGGCTTGGCTTATGTCTAGGGTAAAGGTAAAACATATTTATATTTAAGTAAAATGGTGGTAGAAAGCTCTTAGAGTGGCAAGATAGGTAGAGGTGAAGTGCTGGGATATGAAAAAAAATAGATGGGATTTTCATCTCTTTGGGGAGGTTTCAAAAGGAAGTGGTGATTGTGGTTTGTCTCTAAATATGAGTAAAATTTTGCTGCTTGAGGATCTCATGATATGGGGAAAGGATGAGACACTTTGGCTAGGTTGAAGGCCAGGGATGTGTAGTATCTTAAAGAGAACAAGATACAAGGAATACAAGCACAGCTTACTGAGATCACACCCTTCAGGGTGAGTCAGTTGGAGCCATTTAGCACATTTGATCATTCCGTTAATACAGATTCCACAGAATTAGGGGAGAGGGGCTAGGGCTATGACTGGTTGGTCGCAGGCCTACTCTTTGGCCAGGAAGATGGCAAGACAGCTTGGCTGATATGCCCACCAAGACTACATGTAATAGGTAAGAGGTGGCTTTTTTAAAAATGTTTATTTATTTTTGAGAGAGAGAGAGAGTGAGTGAGAGAGAGAGAGCATTAGAATGAGGAGAGGCATAGAGTGAGAGAGACAGAAAATTCCAAGCAGGTTCTGAGCTCTCAGCACAGAGCCCAGTACAGGGTTCAGTCCTACAAACTGTGAGATCATGACCTGAACCAAAATCAAGATTCAGATCCTTATCCAGAACCAAAATCAAGATTCAGATCCTTATCCAGCTGATCCACCCAGGTGTCCCAAGATGTAGCTTCTTAAAAGAAGCTTTGAAGTGTTACTATTAGAAGCAGGGAAGAAAGCTGAATAGTTGAAAACCAAGGATGTATACTGCTGAAAGCTAAATCATATAGAAAGCTTAGACTCTGGAATCAGGATGTGTAAAAATCACTTACATTCTCACTGCATAGATCATTGAGCAAATGCACATAATAATGGCAAGATACAAATCGCCTCTTGTCGCATTTTTAGGAGAAATGCCTTTATTGGTTTGGGTAGGTTACATTAAGGAAGTGTCTTTTTATTCCAAGTTTACTAGAAGTTGTTTTCTGAAATGGTCACAAAATATTGCCAAACATATACTTGACAATGTTGTATTATTCTTTACCATACAGTGGGCTAAATTTGCTGGAATTTTAGAAAGGAATTGGCATCACATTCATAAGTGATAGTATCTATAGGTTGATTTTTTTCATCTTTAATGTTGCATTTCCATATCAGATTATTTTAGTTCAGCCTGATAAATTTAGCAATACTCCTCTATATAGTCTCTAAACCAGTTTAAATGTATAAATAATATGAAACTTTAACTCAAAGGCACATGGACATAAAACTATGTGGAAATGGAGGCTTTTTGACAGTAATATGTTTTATGCCTTTTTTTGCTCTTACTCCATGTTTGTTGGGCTTTCTAAATCTTCTTGTGTTTTGATAATTTACATTTATTTTAGGAACACCATGAATTTTACAAGGGTATACCAGACTATTAGCAGAGAGTCATTTAGATCTAAAATGGGGGAGAATATTTAAGAAGAAACTTGAAAATGTATAAAATTGGGGGTAGGGTAAAATCAGTAGTGTTTGGATGAGACTGGCAAGACCTGGGTTGGAAAAGGCAGGTAGAGGAGGGTAACTGGGTTGTTAGAAGCTGGCAAGAGAATAATAATAATAATAGTCAAGGAGAAACACTAAGGTTAAAGCCAAGAAATAGGAGGTTGAATATCAGCATTAAATGCCATCAAAGAGATCAGGAGCTAAGAAAGAAGAACTGGGTCCATATGTGATGGTTGATGAGCAGAATAACAGGTGATCAAGAACCAAGATCCTGGATGCTGGGAAGTTTTCAGAGGAATATTTCAGTGTTCTATGGTTCAGATGAACATGGAGAAATGTTATATTAGTCATGACTCTTTTGATTAAAAAAAACACACATGCCTGCCAAGGTAATCAAAGGAAATGGATTGGCTCATGTGACTCAAAGCTTTACAAGGGTTAATACTGGGACAAAATTCTCTTCTTTTTCATCATATCTTGCCTCAGCTTTCCATTCCATTGGCTCCCATTTATGGCTGGCTACTTCTGTGCAGTGTTAAAGACAGCTCTAGAAGTTCCAGGATTTCTTGGAACTTTGTATCCATGTAATATCAGAGGTTGTAGCTATGCCTTTTCCAGATTGTTGCACAAAATTCTCAAAGAGACTTTGATTGACTGTGCTTAGTCATGTTACCATCCTTGCATCAGGGGTGAAGCTAGGGAGATGGGTATATTCTGCATGGCCAGGCCTTGTTCACATGTCTAACAATGAAGCAGGAAAATAACTAACTTCAAGGATAAAGAAAGGGGGAGGTGGGCCTCCCCAAAAGATTAGTATTTCTCCCCAAATGATTTTAACTGTTTTTATGTATAATTATATCTTCATATGTATATGGGAAAATAGATGGATAGATGAAATACCAGGGACCCTCCATAAATTGATTAGTTGAGGGTTTGACAGGGACAAAGTAATTGATAAATAATTTATGATTAGGAAGTTAAGGCCTGTCACATAATTTCTTGAATTGCCTGGCATAGGTGTTTGCTATTATTATGTAAGCAATAAGGAACCATGGAAGACATTTGAGTAGGCAAGCATGTTGTGTAATAGGTTTTTTAAAAAGATGCCTGCCAATAATTCCCCCCTTTTCCAGTATATGCCCACTGGCCTCTCATAAGAAGGTAGAGTCTACTTCCCCACAACTTCAATTACTCTGACCTTATGATTTGCTCTATTTAACATGATGGAAGTGAAGTTCTGGGTCCTCCAAGTATAGGTCTTCAGAGGACTTATATTCTTCAGTTTTGCTTGGGGGAAGACCCTTGTGGTATGAAAAGTGGGCCAGGATTTCCTCCTGGAGAGATAAGCCATGAGAGAGCTAGACCAGGAAGCAAGGAACCAAGGCTATTCTGCCAACATCCAACACCAAAATGACAGACGGAAGGGCAGCTGTCTTGGGTTTTCCAGCCTCAGTGTAGTTACTCCAGGTGACACCTTGAAAAGAGAGAGACCCAGCTTTCCAAGTCAGTCCCAAGCCATTCATTCCAGTTTAAGCCCCAGTCATCATGGAGCAGAGATAAGCCTGCTGAGCTCTGCTTGAATCATTGACTCAGAATGTTGAATAAATAAAATAGCTACTGTCTTAAGCCACTAAGTTTAGAATTTTTTATGTGGCAATAGATAAATGATACACCATGTGAAAAAAAAAACCCTCAACTCATTAATTAGAAGACAACCTAGTACATTAATTAGAAGGGGAGAGAATGAAGGCAGGGAAACAGGATATTTCATTGTCATAGGCCTTTATAGGGTGATGAAGTCTGGAACCCGGTCAATGCCATGGAAAAGTGAGCCGAATGACCTTAGTTCTTTTTTCTCTTACCTGTGAGAATTCAACCAGGTTGTCTTATCTATGTCTGGATTTTTAATAACACAAGTTGACTGGGAGATAGTAGGTGACTTGTACAGTTCCACAAACTAAGGAATTAAATTTGTTTTACCAATCTCCAGCCATTTCAGCATTCTCTATTCGCTGAGGACATAAAAACAAAAGTTAAACAAAAATGTACATACACATATGCTCACATTTGCTGTGTAAGAGTAGTAATTATTCTTATAAATGTTTTAGTAGGAGTAGATTAAAGTTTATGGCAAAAATAAATATAGTAGCCAGATTTGTGGGCTGTTAATGTCTAAATTATATCTCACTCCAGGGAAACATGGTGCACTGTAGGGGCATTGGTGGAAGGATTTAGATCTGTGTCCATATTTCTGCTTTCCCAATACCTAACTATGTGACTTTAGATAAGTCACTCAAATTCTCTGTTCTTTATTGATATGATACTGTGTTTTGCGGGATTGTTGAACGCATTAAATGAAGTGCATTGGTAAATGAAACTGGAGATGGCTGGCACCAAATATATATTAGTAGAATGAAATAGGGATTTAATGATGATATTTTGTGATTTCTAAATTAATATTATAGGTCCCTGTTATAGTAATTACATCGCCAATATAGTCTTTCATTTCACCTTTTCACTTTTCACTTAGCTTTTTTCCCTTTATTAGCAAGTAAAAGAACCCATTTTTAATTAATTCTTCTGACTACATTTCCATGGTTACCTTAAGTAGCTGAGTAGAATCTTAGACGTAAGAAATAATGACCCAATTTAAATTGCTATGTTTTTGTAGAGCACTGGAAAAGAGGAAAGCACTTCAAAGTAATTAACATGAACATGGTCAATTACGTTTCTGTATAGGACGCCAACATTGCTGCCTGGAAATTCTGAAGTTAGGAATCTAGAGATCCTCAGATGCTAGCACAATGGAGTCCTAAGGTATCCCCCTCTATTCTCTCAAGATGGTCTTTTAGAGAATTATTAAGTATTAAAAGGTTAAAAACTAAGAAAACAGTAGCAAAGAGGGGTAAAAAAGTTCTCCCATCAGGCCAATGGGTGGAAGGGTAGGGTCACTGAATGTAGCCTTATTTCTGCTGGCCATGTTTCTTTCCTACCCAAGCTCCAAAGTAAGCGGACTGTGTAAGCGGGAATGAAATACACAACCCCCTTGTGACTGTGAGCAGCAAAGCATTCTCCGTTTGTGGTTTTCTTCAAATGAGGCTGCTTGGAATATGTGTTTGAAAACACTGAGACTCTTTATTAATCAAGCACTTCACTAACCCTGCCAGCATAACGTTTCATTGATGTCAAAACTCCCTTAAAAATGGTTTTGGAGCCACTTCTTGTACACAGACTTCAACAGAAGAAATATTTTTGGAATTGTAAATAGAATAATTGAGGCAAATATTTGCCCATTTGGAAAGCTTCTGTAATGGCTTTAATTTTCAGTTGCATTTTAAATACGTAGATCTGGGCATTGGTGGTAGGTACAGGAGGTGAGAGTTAAGCACACCCCAAGAACTGGGCTTCACTCAGAGAGTTAAGCTGTGGAATGGATAGACAACTGGGTCAGAGGAGAGGTATGAAAAATCATTTTGAAAAGATATATTGGATCCCAGGCAGGTATAAGCAGTGGTGAAAGGGGTGAGTCTATCCAGAAAAAGGATAAATGATTTGCCAATCAGAAAGGAGGTTGTTTAGCAGAAAATAAGGGAAAGGAGAGTCACAGAGACAAACCCTGCTGAGGTGCACGTAATAGAAGATGCCCAGGCCCAAAGGCACAACGTAGCAGGACCTGGGAGCTGGTCCGTCATAATTATATAGAGGGCCATGCAGGGTACTATCCTCATATAAGCTGAAATATTTGAATTATATAGGAAATACCCATATTCTCATTCCATATACTTGACAATCTGCTTTCCTATGAAAGCCTTTTGGTAAGGAGACAATACACCTCCAAACTGTTTGAGAATTCTCATATGAATTAAGGTGGATCATCTCCTTGTAGTCGAGTAGACAGGCACCTTCTGTTTCAACAGTTAGTGTGAGCTCCTAAGTGTGTGTCCATCCAAAGAGATGGCTCTACTCTTTGTGTGTCGGTAGATCATTAGTCTAGGCCTGTGAGTTGAGGCCTAGAGCTTGGGTTGGGCTAAATTCACCCAGGTCACTGATTATCTGTGAAAGCTTCTGAAATAAAGGAGGTGGGTTTAATTTTCATGGCTTTTGCTCTAGACGTGTCATATTGAGCAGGTTGGCTTCTCATTTTCTCAGGCTTATTTTTCTCAGCCTATGGGAAATAGACACCCACTTCTTAAGGCCATTGTGTTTAAGACATTATTGGTGGCTAATATGCTCCTGAAGCCCAATACATAATGCTCTACACGACCATCTTTGGGATGTCTGCAAGCCTATGATCCTGCTGTGACAACAGTCCTCTATTCAGTCACAGGGGTGATTCCTGCAACAAAGTTGCATTCTTTGATTCCCTTTTTTGACAGGAGAGAACACCTGTTTCAGAAAAAATAACTCTGAGTTCGTCAATTTATTTTACTCACAAAAGGTGCATGGGTCACAACGGTTCTAGCCAACCTCTAGGGAATATCTTAACTGGTGGGATGTGTAAGCTAGAGTGTCTGTTTCATAGTTACATGTATGCCATTTATAAAGAGAGATGAACAGCTCAAGAAGCAGAGGTTTAAAAAGACAATAACAACAACAAAAAATAAAACAACAGCAACAAACTGTATGGTGACAAAATTGAAGAAGATAGAGAGAGTATGGATCTCGATCGATCCTGAAAACATTCCCTTTACTGCCCTCGGTGGGTTATGGGGCTCGGTTACATTTTCCACCCTTATTTTCCACAAGATATTGCTGTTACCATTCTAGTAATTCCAACAACTTCCCAACCTCCATGGATAGAAGCTAGTTTGAGTGGGGTTTGTTCCATGGCAACCAACAGATTTCTGGCCTTTGATCTCTGATCCGAAGCCACAAGAGGCCAGACAACCATCATACTCTGTGTAGAAAGTTGTAGAGGGAAGAAAATGTTATCAGCTTGTGGAAAAGAGCTGATAAGTAATCTCCCTTCATCAGAAGGCTGGCAACTTGCTTCCAGACATATTCCTCTCAGAAGTCATCTTTCTTCAAACACATTTCTGAGGAGCTGCTGAAAAACCCAAGTGTTGGGCTATTGGTACCTTTGAAAAAGGCCAGTGTTGCTCTAACAGGTACAGCTGAAGTTTGCCTCCTCATGGCGGACACATTTGTTATTTTTCTTCTGTCAAACACTTCACACCAGGTTGGAGAGAGGTGTTCTCCTTCCCCTGATGCTTGTTCAGGTGTGTTTTTGCAGAGACCGACACTCTGAGCCTGGCTGTGACCTGATGACGTGATGAAACCAATCTCTCTCAACTCTCAGGGTCCTCTGAGAAGGACCCTCAGTTCAGGAGCTCTGTGTGGAAGGGGATGAACTTGTGGCAGGGAAATCTTCACCCAGCAGTATCACATCTTGTGGAGCAGCAGAGAAAGTCTTCAGTGTGAGCGATAAGGTCTTTCTTCCCAGGTTTGTCCCAACTAACTTGGTAAGGGCCCTAAGCCCTTCCTTTCAGACATCTGTTTAAGGAGACAACATGGTGCGATGGAATGAGGGCCGGGTAGGAGACCTGGGAACAAGATTGAGGTCCATAGCTAGTTGACTAATCTAATCATGGGCAAGCTGGTTAACACCTTTCAGCTTCAGTAGCCTCAGCTATGAAGTAGGAGCATGGTGGTGAGGATTAAGTAAGAAAATGGAAACATTAAAGGGTGATATAAATTAAGGCTATGCAATACTCTCCAACTATCCCTTTAATTACCCTATTGTCTTCTATTAGTAAATAATTCACAACTGGCTTTTTGTTAAGGATCAAGATTGTCTTTTGATGGCGGTCATTGCTATTTCATAAATATGGTCTCAAAGGGTTCTGATATCTTTGCTATGATAACTTAGACGTCTGTCCTTACGTTCTTTTGTATACCTTTTGAGGGTGCATCTGTTCCCCTAATTCTAATGCAGTATAGATCCTGGGATGAGATCATAATAATAATTGCTATCATTTATTGAATTTTTGTTAGACATTAGACAATATTCATGCATTATTACTAATCTTTCCAGCAGCCCATTGAGATAGGTACTATTGTTATCTGCATTTTTTACTTAAAAAATAAAGAAAAGAAGAGGGGAAAAAAACAACAACAAGCCACAGAGCAGGTCATTAACTTGTCTTGGGTCACACAGATACTAAATAAAATGTAAGACTTAATCCAGTGGGTGATAGAGAGTGAGAATGGATGGAGGGTGTCAAAAGGCACAAACTTCTAGGTTTAAAATGAAGAAATACTAGAGATGGAATGACTACAGCTACCATTGCTGGATGATACGCGGGGAACTTGTTAAAAGAGTAGATCCTATGTCTGTTGGCCATCTGGATGTCCTCTTTGGAGAAGTGTCTGTTCATGGTCTTCTGCCCATTTCTTCACTGGATTATTTGTTTTTCCGATGTGGAGTTTGGTGAGTTCCTTATAGATTTTGGATACTAGCCCTTTATCTGATATGTCATTTGCTTATCTTTTCCCATTCCGTCAGTTGCCTATTAGTTTTATTGATTGTTTCCTTTGCCGTGAAGAAGCTTTTTATCTTGATGAGGTCCCAATAGTTCATTTTTGCTCTTGATTCCTTTGCCTTTGGGGATGTGTCAAGTAAGAAATTGCTGCTAGGAATTTACCCAAGGGATACAGGAGTGCTGATGCACAGGGGCACATGTACCCCAATGTTCATAGCAGCACTCTCAAGAATAGCCAAAACATGGAAAGAGCCTAAGTGTCCATCAACTGATGAATGGATCAAGAAGATGTGGTTTATCTATACAATGGAATGCTACATGGCAATGAGAAAGAATGAAATCTGGATGGAAGTTGAGGGTGTTATGTTGAGCAAAATAAGTCAGGCAGAGAAAGACAGACACCATATGTTTGCACGTATAGGTGGATTAGGAGGAACTTAATGGAAGACCATGGGGGAGAAGAAGGGGAAAAACAGTTGGGGAGAGGGAGGGAGGCAAACCATGAGAGACTCTTGAATGCTGAGAAAAAACTGAGGGCTGATGGCAGTGGCAGAGAGGGAAGGGGGGTGATGGGCATGGTGGAGGACACTTGTGGGGATGAGCACTGGGTGTTATATGGAAACCAACTTGACAATAAACTATTTAAGAAAAAAAAAGTAGATCCTAAGAGTTCTCGCCACAAGGAGAAATTTTTCTTTTCTTTTTATTGTGTAAATATGAGATGATGGGTGTTAACTAAACCTATTGCGGTAATAATTTCACAACACATGTAAATCAGCACATCGTGCTATACACCTTAAAGGTATACAGTGATGCGTGTCAATTATTGCTCAAAAATACAAGGTGGGCTGTGGGGAGGGCTTGAACCAGGACTTCTCAACTCTAAGGAAACAATTCATTTCACCGCTATATCAATGTGATGAAGATTGTGCTATTATGGGGATATCAGATACCTGAAATAATAAGTCAGGGAAGCATGATGGTGAAGCACAATGGGGGTGAAGGGATGTAGGAGGTAGCAGAGCAAAGTGTTGTTGGATGGGCTCAGAAATTGGGTGCTTCTGCAATGGCCCTGCAGTTAGTTTTGAGCACAGGGTCCAAAGGCTGTCCCAAAATCAAAAGTAGGGTAGTGACTGTAGGAGTCTAATCCAACGGATAGATTACATAAGCAACATATTCCTAGGTGTCAGTAGTGAGGCAGAGCCATGTTGGTTGGTACATGTTGGTACATGTACTGCCACTTCCTTCTTCCCCAAGGCAGTGATCGATCACCACACTCCTTCCTGCTGAGTCTGCACCTGGCGTCCACCGCTCCTCAAACAGGCAGCCACTATCCATCAGTAGGAGATGCCCAGGGGTTGAAATGAATTGGCATTCGCTCCTGCTCCAAGAAAGTTTAGTGCTGGGAAGGGAGAGAGACCAAGATGTTTCCTTACTATGTTAGTCTGCATGGTTTAGGTTCAAGGTAACTGAAAAGAAGCTTGAGGAAGCCTGGGGCCTTAAAAAAATGTTCACGTTTTCCCCACATGTTTTAAAGAGGGGGGTTTCTACTGACAGAGATGTGGCATCTTTAGGGAAATTGGGTGCTTCTGCAATGGCCCTGCAGTTAGTTTTGAGCACAGGGTCCAAAGGCTGTCCCAAAATCAAAAGTAGGGTAGTGACTGTAGGAGTCTAATCCAACGGATAGATTACATAAGCAACATATTCCTAGGTGTCAGTAGTGAGGCAGAGCCATGTTGGGGTCCTGACAGATGTGTCCCAGCAGGACACCACCTGGCAGCCAGGGACATGGAGACCGTAATTTAGTTCCTTGGAAAAGTAAATAGAGCAACTGCAAAGATCCAGTGGTCATGGAAGTCTCATACAGTAGGGGGGCATTGGGTCCATGGAAGAGTAATTGAGCAGATTATAAGGTACAGAGACCTACTGGCTCCATAAAAACTCTACCCTTGGAGGGACCTCTCACTACCACCGTTACTTCTCACCAATAGATGATGACCTTGCCACGACTATTCCTTCTTCCACAGAAAAAGAGGTATGTGGATGGAAACTTCAGTTAAGTACAACAAATATTTATGGAGTACGTTCTGTGCCAGGCACCATGCTAGGCACAAGGATACAAAGATGAATAAGACGGTCCTACCAGGAATGGCAAATCCGTGGTACATGTACTGCCACTTCCTTCTTCCCCAAGGCAGTGATCGATCACCACACTCCTTCCTGCTGAGTCTGCACCTGGCGTCCACCGCTCCTCAAACAGGCAGCCACTATCCATCAGTAGGAGATGCCCAGGGGTTGAAATGAATTGGCATTCGCTCCTGCTCCAAGAAAGTTTAGTGCTGGGAAGGGAGAGAGACCAAGATGTTTCCTTACTATGTTAGTCTGCATGGTTTAGGTTCAAGGTAACTGAAAAGAAGCTTGAGGAAGCCTGGGGCCTTAAAAAAATGTTCACGTTTTCCCCACATGTTTTAAAGAGGGGGGTTTCTACTGACAGAGATGTGGCATCTTTAGGGAAGCATGGCCTTCCATGTGCAGAGTTGTTCTTCTCAGAGTGGGCTTCTCTTAACATACAGATTGAGGCAAAATAAAAATCTGGAAACACAGAGAGTATAAACTCCAACTAGAGCTGCAATCTATCTACCCCAGGGGTCATAAGAATGTGCTAGCCTCTCACTGACAGTTCTTATGCAGCCAAAAACATCAAGCAGCTAAGAACTCCTCAGGGAAGGCAGGGTGGTGAATAGGGACCTATTATAAAACACACACCTTCAAGAGAACAAGAATTACAGGTAACTTCCCCCTTCTCTAAAGCAAGTGGTGGTAATAGAACTCCTCTCTGTGGACACTAAGAAGGCCTTGCTTGTTCTGTGGCTTTGGCCATTTATACTTAATTTATGTTTTTAATTTTCTGGAAGGAGCACAGAAGAGCCCACTGCCTGATGGAGTGCATGATACAGGTTTGGTAAACACAAAATAAAGTAAAGTAAAATAAAGTAAAGTAAAGTAAAATAAAGTAAAATAAAATAAAAAATGCTGTAGTGTCTCTGTCCATATCAAAAAATATATGAGACTCTAAATCCTAGGTAAGAATGATTGTTCAATTCATCATAAAAGACAAAGTGTAATGGAAGAAAGGCAGGTAAAGGGAGAAATGGGGGGGGGCATTAAAATGACAGGATATAGCATTAGGCATGGTTGCACTAGACTTAAATGCTGGCCCTGACAACCTTCCTGTAAAGGGAACATTATAGCTGTGCAAAATCTGGATTTTACAGTGAGAAGAAATCAAACATAACACTTCTCACTCTGAATTACTACACCCAGAAGAGGATTTTGAATGGAGACCTTCATTACTACCAATAACTGAGTTTATCTAAATAATCTCTAGCCCTTCAGGAGGCGGGTAAGGGCACTCACTGCTGTTTAGCAGATTAAAAAAAAAAAAACCCAGAAATGACGTCCTAGAGAAACCTCTTCTTCCCTTAAACTGTTTCAAAATCTTTCCAAATTCAGCCCCCTCATGTCTAGAAGAATCCAGCATGCAAAGAATAGAATATGAAACCATGGAAATATTGGCTTGTTAACATGTACTTTTACTTGGCATTGCTCATGCACTACACGTAGACTTTTCATTCTTAGAAAGGGTAAGGCAAGATGCCTAAATGCACTCTAGCTCAGGTCAGATCCATGGAGGCATCCCAAACCCTCAACAAGTTTGCAACTATATTCAAGGAGTTGTATTTAAACAAAGAGAGGGAATGTAGAATCCCATTTGAATGGTTTCACATTTAGTGAGCAATTGCTAAGAGAAAATGCTTGATCTATTGTGAGACTTAATAAGACTGAAAGTAGGGGCCCCAGGGTGGCTCAGTCTGTTGAGCATCCAACTTCGGCTCAGGTCATGATCTCCCAGTTTGTGGGTTCAAGCCCCATGTTGGGTTCTATGCTGACAGCTAGAGTCTGGAGCCTGCTTTGGATTCTGTGTCTCCATCTCTCTCTGCCCCTCTGCCACCCATGCTGTCTCTGTCTCTTTCAAAAATAAATCAACATGAAAAACTTTTTAAAAGTCATTGAAAGAATTCTTGCAATGTCCAAGTCTATGAGTACCAGTCTTCCACTTGGACATGTGTGTGGGCTCCCAAACTGATACTTTCACTTTGATTGTATAATAGACACATACCATCAGCAATAAATAATATTCAACAACTTCTGGGTGTATTTGTGTTTACATGATTCTAATGAATATGATAAAACTAAATGCTTTAAAATTTCTTACAATGCTTTGGCCTCTGTCCTGGGCACTTTACTTATGTTAACATAGTTGATTTCTCACAACAACCTCTCATGGTTATTTTATTAGTTTCTTGATACAAATGATCACGAACTGGTTGGCTTTAAACAAGAGAAATCTACTTTTTCACAGTTGTGAAGGCCAGAGGTCTAAAATCAAGGTGTCAGCAGTGCTGACTCCTCTAAAGTCCCAGAGGACATATCCATTCCATGCCCCTCTCCTAGCTTCTGCTGTTTGCCATCAAGCCTTGCATTCTTTGGCTCATGGTTGCACTCCCCTCTCTGCCTATGTCCTCACATGGCCTTTCCCTCTGTGTGTCTCAGCATCTACTTTTCTGCGTTTAAAGGATAGTTATCATTGGATCACTGGATTAGGACCACCTTAATCTGGGTGATCTCATCCAGAGACCCTTATCTACACTACATCTGAAAGATGCTTATCCCAAATTAGGTCACATTCTCAGGTTACAGGTGGATACATATTTTTCCGGACCCACTAGTCTACCCCCTACAATGAATGTCTGGATTCCATAGATGAAGAAAGAAATCTGCTTAAGTAGATCACAGAGGTTATATATATAGCAAGTAACAGAGAAAATCAACCCTCGAGGCCAAGTATCTGAAACCAGAGACAGTTGATGGTTGAAGACAGTTGATCTTCTGAACCATGCTATCAGTCACCCTTTTATGCTATACCCTCCTTCTCTTTTATGCTTCACTCTGGTGGCACAGATCACCCACCTTACAAGGTGACCAACCAAATTCTGAAATTCACCACAACATGATGTAATGAACTCGAAGATGGTATGAAATGAATCTGATACTGCAAGGACTGGACTGTAATAAGATGCTGTTAGTGCTGACCAGGTACCTCTCAGAATCCCTTTAGCCAGTTGGTTAGAGTGCTCATGCTCCAGGTGTTGTAGGTATTTCAGCTCATAGCTCACATCTGCAACGTTCCCTAAGAGATTGTCTATCAGTGATGGAAGTCATCCTGCCCAGAAGAGTCTGGATGGTAAGTCCTTCTTGCCTACCATCTAAAGGATACTGACTGGTTGGGGCAGGGGTACAAAAGCCCTATCTTCTTATCTCAAGGCAGGATAGACTATGTGGTGCAATTTATATTCTAGAGCTCCTCTGGGATTCAGGCTGATGCTAGACTTCATCTGGACCACATTCTTACATAGCTCCGTGTCCTTCTCTGTCCTGCTGCTCTCCCTCATCTCCTAGGTCTTCCAAGAAGAGCTCCGTGAGTATATCACAGCGCACACAAATCCCAAATCAAGTTATGCTGCCAAAATTTGATGGCATTTTCCATATGTCACTTCATTGAGTCCCCACAGTAACCTCAAAAGTAGCTCTAATGATCTCTACTTCAGATATCAGGAAATGAAGTTAGGGGACACGCACAGCATTGCTCAGGAGGTTAGTGATGAATCGAGGTTCAAAGCCAGGCTTTCCACACCCCCTTCCACTTTCTACTAAACCATCTTGACTGCTCACCAAAGCACTCAGGCTCAAGACCAATGTGCCCCTGGGAATGGGTCTAGTCTAATGGAAGATTTTTTAACTTTGGAATCAGACACAATTGAGTACTTAATAAACAGTAGGCATTTAAAGCACACACACAATCACACGCACACATGTACGTGCACGCACACACACACACACACACCGATACACTTGAAACCTCTAGTTGTTTTTTGGAGTTATTCCTATTTTCTAAGGCTGTGAGAAATGTTTGGGATAATGTATATGCAGTACTTAGCACCACACTGGGCATGTAAAACACTCGGCAAAGTTAGGTGCTGTTCATGTCACTCCTGTTTGGTGCTGCAGCTCCACCAGTGCTGGTCCCCAGCATCCTGAAGGGGCATCTTAAGGTGACACTTTCTCCCTCTAAATCTGCCTGAAACTATGACTCAGCCACATGAACAGTTATGAACAGAAATGCCAATCTGAACTCAGAGATGAGGGCAAGGAGGTCTTTAGTGAGAGACTGAACCACACCTGAGAAAGAGAGAGAAGTGGCTAAGGTCACAGCGTGAATTTCACTGTGTGTGACACCCTGGCTGAAATCCTATCCCACAGGGCCAGCAGGTGAGCAATTAGAGAAAGTGGCTAAAATTGCTTCCATGTTGGTTTTCTAGCCCTTCTAAAAATATCTGTGCTGTGATTGTTAGCCTGTGTTTGTGTGTGTCTGTGTATATGTGTGCAAACGCATATATGTGCATGTGAATGCGTGTGTCTGTACAAGTCTCTGTGTGTCTGTATGTGTATGTGTGTGTGTGTCTTTATGTGTATATGTGTGTGAATGCATGTGCCTGTACGTGCCTGTGTGTGTATATGAATGTGTGCATGTCTGTGTGTGTGCACACCCGCCCTTGTGCATGCCCGTACGCTAAAGTTGGTGTCCTCATTCACACCTCATAATGGTTTTGATAGATGTGTCACTCTTTCTTGCATGTTGTCTCTTTCTCCTATTCAAACTCTACACTGCAGTGAGAATGTCATCTCTCTGCTTCTCCTTTCATATATCTTCATTTATTTAGACACCTTGTTATGAGATACATACTGAAGACCATGTCCTCATCCTCAAAGAGCAAGTTCTGCCATCATCTCCCATCTCCTCCACCCACAGAGTTTTTTCAACTCTTCCAGGCAGCATGAGTTAACCCTTTCCTTATCTAGCACCTTGTAGAAGTTTCTATAGAAGCTGCTGTCCCATGCTGCAGAAGTGTGTCTACAGGTTTGTCTGTCCCACAGTATACACTGCAGAATCTTTTAGGACAGGGACTGTGTCATGAATTTCTGGTTTGGCAGCTTTGGCAACATTAGCTGGAATAGCATAGGCTTTAATAGAAGAAAAAATGATAAATGAATGAAGAAACAAAAGGAGGAAGCATTAAGCTTAGCATTGGTATATGCGGAATTCCATATCTAAAATGGGAATGATAAAGGTAGCCGATTGTGGTAGATGGATCGATTGGCCCCATTTTTTTTTTACCCTTTCTTTCTGTGCCATTGAAAGCAGAATTTTGGGCATGTGACTTGCTTTGGCCAATAGGCATTTGGAGGGAAGGGAGGCCATGCCAGTTCCAAGCCTAGCAGTGTTCCTGTGCACCTATTCCTCTTGTCCCTATAAGCTGGACTGCAGTGTGGAGAGATATGCAGCCGAACTGCCCCAGCTGATCCCAGGCCTGCTGTGATAAGGAGAATTGCTCAGAAAACTCAGCCTAGAACAACCGAGGCAGTCTGCTGACTTGGGAAGATAAATGGTTTTAAGCCACTGAGTTTTGGGGTGATTTGTTACACAGCATTGTGGTGCTAACAGCAGATACTTCAACCTCATTTGGTCTTTATGATGATTAAATCAAACAGTTCATGTCAAGAGCTTAGCACAGACCCTAGAATATGAAAATCCCAGATATTAGGTATCACTATTACTAATGTTCCATATTTACTATTTTTATAAAGCTAAGCTTTTGGAAAGAAAAGTTGGCAGTAAAAGAAAGCACAAATCTATCAGATTCAATGAGGCTGCCCCTGCTCAATTTGGCAATTTCTTTGATATTTGCTAAAAGCCTTTAGTAGAATATGAAACAAGATGATGTGCTTTGTCTGGAAAGGTCTTGGAGGATTCACACTTAGGCAGAAAAAAAGCAGAGTTGGCACAGGCTCTCTGGCATGGAGGCTTACATAACTGTCCCTGTCATCAGGAAGACTATCCACTGGCTTTCCTACGGCGTTTTCATTTTGCAAAGCACTTTGTTTGACAACCACTCATGTTAACCATTCCTTGGAGCCAATCTGTACACACAAACAGACAGCTAATTCCTAGAAAGTGCCAAAGAACAGAGTTCATAAGGCTCCAGCCATTAGACTTCTCCTTGTTTCTTGGTAGGTCCCATGTTTCTGTCTTCAGGCCAACCTTGTGTCTGATCCCCAGAGTAAGGCGTCTGAGTCCTGAAGAACACCCCCACCATGGGCACCCAGATTTGTGTCACACGTAAGATGTCAAAAGTGAAACTCATCATCTTCCATCCGTACTACCTCTTCCCTCAGCTTTGCCCAAAATGTGGGTTTCAACTACACCCTTTTCTCAGTGAATCCACCCAATTTCCTAATGCAGAACCTTGTGGCATTTATCATCTTTCTCCCACTTTCCCTTTGCCCAGACATCCATGTACTCGTTTCTCAAATCACTCCGCCCCACTCTTTCACTCCTTCAGTACTTCTATCACTCCATCTCTTTCCTGGTTTATAGTAAAAGCTTCTCCATCTACCTACCTGCTGCCTCAGCCTCCCTTCGATCACTTCTCTGTTCCCCAGGTTGTTCTCTTTCATGTGTGTGTGTGTGTGTGTGTGTGTGTGTGTGTGTGTGTTCTGTGTATACCTCATGCCCCCATTGGACTGTGAGTTTCTTGTCTTTCGAAGTCATGCTTAGAATTTTGTTTATTCTCAGGATATGGTTGGGTATCTAATCAGATTAATTAATTAATCCAATAGTTCTGATTAGATTGATTTTTAACCAAACTGAATACATGTCTACATCTCTACTCCCGTCTATTAAAGCAGAACTATTTTGAGGAAAGACAATTAAGTCCATTACAAACATCAGCCTGCTAGGGATCAGCTGAACCCCAGTTCAGAGTAAAGCTTTTGATGCAGGGAAGACTCTTGCTAAGATTAGTAGGGCTGGAAAGGGCAGCAGAAAAGTGTGGTGAAAGTGGAGGAGTCTAACATTACCAGATAAATGTGGATTCCCAAGTGCTGCTCTTCCTATTTTATCCCCCTCACGTGACTCATCTTTTGAGTCTGGGAGGTAAGGAGAGGGACCTGCTGGGGTCTATTTACAAAGATTCAAATCTTATTCCAGCACGTGCTGGCTACATTTTTCACCTTCTTTATAATTCAATTATATCATAGGTAATACAGGGATGATTATATAACCGTACTTGCTTAGGGCTGCTGGGAGAAACACATGCAATAAGACTTGACACAGTCTCATACAGCTCTCTATGGCACAGTTTGGAGGATGTCAATATCCACTGGGCAGAGAAGAAATCCATCCAGGACAGTTTGGTAATTCACCCAAGTTAGTAGTAAAATTAGGTTGATAATCCAGTCCTTTCGGAGTCTAAAGTCCAAGTGCTTTCTATCTTCCTGATATTCCTTCTTTTGAAGGATGGGCTGGAGTGGGCAGGGAAGACCTCTTTGAACTTCTATATTTTCACCCATGATCTTCCTTTACTCCGAACACCTTTCTCTATGCCTCTTACCTATTTCATCTGACTAAATGCTTTCTCTTCTTGGGGGACCAGCAGAAATATTGCTTCCATGATTATGTTAGATCAATTAGCAGAAATATTGCTTCTGTGATTATGTTAGATCAATTAGCGGTGCCGCCACCTGGGCTCCAACTCAGACCCTGATTCCTGTCATTGTCTTTCCAGTGCATGGGATGCCAATAACTCTTTGTTGGAAGTCAAAACATCCTTTACCCCAAAATGTTACTACAAGAGCTAATATTCTGAGGACAAAATAATCTTCTCATACATTCTTCCAAGCAACATTTTTCCTAGAGGATGTTAGGAATTATAGAGATAGTGCACTCCAATGAAAAAATCTCGATGCTCCTGGCAAAGAACTGAATCTGCTCTGAGTTTGGAGGATGAAGACAAGGATGCTCCCTGACATGTGAGCAGGCTGACTACTATAAAAAAGAGAATAGTGGAATCATAAATATCCTTCAGGTGTCCAGTGCGTTTCTTTGTCCAAGAAAGAGGACATTTTGTTTATGGTGTGGCTTTGGGAAGGATTAGCTTGCGCAGGCAGAGCACATAAAAAAATCCTCTTAAGGTACATCCCCTCCAAGGCCCCTATTTACCACTTTCTGACAGCACGGGCTTTGACCTCACTCTTATCACCTGTCTGATCTTTCACCCTGGCACAGAAACAAAGGTGACAAAATTGAAGTCTCAGCAAAGCAGTCTGGCTTTTCACCTCCCAGGTGTGAGGAAGAAAGAGCTGGTGTGGGGGGGAGAGATCACAGGAATGGGCCTCACTCTAGGGAAGACAACCAGCAATGGCCATGAGGAGTCACAGACGCCACCCCGCATGATGGGTTTATGGGTCAGCGAGGGGAAGGGACACTTTAATGAATGCAGCTGGCCGTCATTTTAGCTCTTAGTGGAAGAAGAAAAGCTGCAGACAAAATAAGCTGTCGGGACTAACCACTAGGTGGATTAGTAATGCCTGAACTTGACGGAGAAGCCAGCACTCGGGGTCAAAGGATAAACTGATTGGTGGGACCTTTTTGATGCCTGAATTTTAGTGAAGCTATTAGTGCCAATTAGAATGACACCAGAGAAGAGGCTGGAAAGCTGGGGGCCCCACAGCACGTCATGAGAAGGGGTTTGACGGCTGAGACGCAAAGAAAGATGGGTGATTAGGAAGCATAATTTAGTCAATTACTTGTGATTTGGCAGAAGTTAGTTTTTAGGACTGTTTTTGTAACCTGAAAATGGGGTCTTAGAAGCCTTTGAAATGAGGGCAAGGCATGTAGAGTGAAATAATTTCGACTCAGGGCAGACTTTAAGAACATAAGAACTGCCATGCTGAATTGGGATCACTGTGGGCCCAGGCCACCATTTTGTCTCTGACAGGGGCACTCAGGGAGGTGTGCATGGACAAGATTGAGCTGGCAAACACAAGAATTAAGGAAGTACTTGAAAGTTCGTTGAGAAATCTGTTGTCTAGAAGGGCCCCCTAAATCATCCGAAACTATCAGTATGTTTGCCTTCCCAGTCTTTTGGAGTAAAATGGTGCCATGTTGACCCCATCCCTTACAAGCTGTGTGAACTCTGGCGAGGTGCTTAAACTCCTGGAGTTTCATTGAAAAATTCACCTCATAAGAGATCTCAGAAGGCTTAGGTTGGTCACTTCTGATAATCTGGTGGGGATATTAGACTGATTTAACTATCCATGTACATCAGGTTCTCTTAGACTCAGAACAACTGATAGTCTGAGCTAGCCAGTTTTTTGTTGTGGGAGCTGTCCTGTGAATTGCAGGATATTTAGTAGCATTGCTGATTTCAACCCCATTAGATGCCAGTACTACCACCAACATTCTCACTTATGATAACTCAAAATATTTTCAGACACTGACAAATGGCTCCTATGGGGGTGAAATACCCTCTGTTAAGAATCATTGATTTGCATTTTTATGAGGAATCAGCAAACTTTTTAAAATTTAAAAAAAAAAATTTAAATTTATTTAGGAGAGAGAGATAGCATGAGCAGGGGAGGGTCAGAAAGAGAGGGAAACACAGAATCCAAAACAGGCTCCAGGCTCTGAGCTGGCTGTCAGCACAGAGCCTGATGCGGGACTCAACCCCACGAACCGCAAGATCATGACCTGAGCCAGTCGAACGCTCAAACTACTGAGCCACTCAGGCACCCCTCAGCAAACTTTTTTAAAGTTTATTTACTTTGTTGAGAGAGACAGACACAGCCTGAGCAGGGGAAGGGCAGAGAGAGAGAATCCTAAACAAGTTTCACACTGCCAGCAGAGACCTTGATGCAGGGCTGGAACTCATGAACTGTGAGGTCATGACCTGAGCTGAAGTCAAGAATCAGATGCTTAACTGACTGAGCCACCCAGACACCCCCACACTTTTTTTCTAAGAGTCATATAGTAAATGTTTTAGGCTTTGAGACCCCTGTGGCCTTTGTCACTGTTACTTAGTTTTCATTATCATACAAAAGCAGGCATAGGTGATATATAAACAAATAATTGGCTTGATCCAATAAAACTTTAATTACAAAGACAGACAGTGGACTGGATTTGTCCCCTGAGCTGGAATGTGCTGACTGCTGATCATGACATCATATGATATAATATGATGCTTTGTATTGAGTGAAGAAAAACACTTCTATTCAAGAATGGCTGAATATCATTGATAGCATCATGCAGAGATATCTGGTGTCATCTTCTCAATACAGGTACAGATGTTCAGACATACATACAAATTTTTTGTCAAGGACAAAACTTGAAATCTTACTATTATGTATAATTTTGTATGCTAATATTTTTCATAACACATTATTTCTAACATAATTACTATCAATAGCTGTAGAATCATCCATCTTATTGATATGTCCAGATTCATTCATTATTCTCTGTACCTGAATATTTCTATTTTTCCTAACTTTTTCCCTATAATGTGAACAATGGTGAATATTCAAATAATTGAATATTTAATTAATTAATAATTAAATATTAATCTCTGTGTGATGGATTTCTAACAGTAAGTTAGCTAACTTAAAGAGTAAGAATATATTCTTTAAATGTTTATTTATTTAGGAGAAAGAAGGACAGAGAGAAAGGATGAGAGAGAACCCCAGGCTGGCTCCATGCTCTGTGTGGAACTCAATGGGGGCTCGATCTCATGACCTGAGTTGAAATAGAGAGTCTGAGGCTTAAACGGCTGAACCACCCAGGTGCTCCAAAAGTAAGAATATTTTTAAAGGCTCTTGATCATTTGTACAAATTGGCCTTCAGAAATTTCTTCTGGTTTTTATTCCTATCAGAGAACTATGTGTTTTGAATTGGATTGCATGTTTTTCCACTTCACTCAGCCCCCGGAGACAACGGGGGCTGCCTGCCCCTGCTGAGTGATGTCTGCCCCATGATTCCTAGTTAGCCGCCCGGGCATAGAGTCAAAGGCAGAATTCTTAGAAGCGGGCACGTGACATGGGCGACATTGTAAGGAATTTGCAGTGTAGCTCCAAATTTTCAGAGCGACTCCCTTGGGCAGCCAATGGGAGCGACTGGTCACACAAAGAATGACCCCACAAGTTTGGGACAAGCGGCAATGGTAACACTCTCGGCACCCACATTGCCTAAGTTGACAGTCACAGGTTGAGTGGGTGTAAAAAAATGACCTAGGACTCACATAGTGGAGCTATTGACATGAAAGGAAGACCAGGAGGGGTCCCGTTTCCCTTCACAATTCCAGGGTTTGTGTCTTTCAAATGCGCGGAATATTACCATTAGGAAAATATCATTTATGTGGATCATTGGATTTCCTGTTTTTAATCCCTGCAAGCATTCTGGCAATCTTCGGAGCTAGCAGAAACCACGATCGTGCTGCACAGAAACCCCAGCTTGCACAGGCCACCCAACCCTGAAGGGAAATTTCTTATAACCCGTTCCTTCTCACCCCTCCTTGAAGCCTAGGTGAGACGAGCTAACCAGACTGCAGACTTGGGCTCTGCCGAAGGAATGAGAAACCCAACTCTCTCCCGTCTTGTGTTTTATCCTCCAGGGCTGAGTCTAACATGGGATGGGATGTCTGAGCCACACATTTTTCCATGGCAGAGCTGGAAAGAACCGGTGCTTTGCTTCTGAGCGCTTACTTTCTGCGGCTCATTTCATCAAGATGGATGGACTCTGCTGCCCTGGCCTCCAGAACCCTCTTAGGGTGCCGATCTCAGCGAGTAATATGCACTCGTGTTTGAAAAACCTGATTGCAACCATGCAATGGATTGATTAACCTGATGTTTTCAACATTATCACCCTAATTTCCTGCTTTTTAAATGTCTTGGGTACGGATCCTTTGACCATGAAATGAGCATAGTCTTCAAAGATCTTTACCACTATTAGCTCACAAGGACACTGGCCACTTGATGAGCACAGAAAAGAGGTTCTTAAAGGGCTGTGACCATTTTCCAGGTGAAAGTGGGTAAAAGTAACCTGGACATTGTAAAGGAGACACACAATGGACACATAACTGTGTCCAGCTCTCTATTATGGTTTCATGTTGTTGGCAGTGTCTTATAGTGCTGGCCACTGGTCACATCTTATCACTGAGGAGGTAACATCTGATTAAAGACCTTACTTCCTTCACACGCTTAAATAAATGCCATCTTCCCCATGAGGTGCCTCTGGCTGCTCCCGCTGGAATTGCACCTGTAACCCATACTGAGCACAGTTCATTTTCTTGTCTTTATCACCTTAGCACTGATCACTACTCAACATGTTATATATTCACTCATCCCATGTATGTCTGTCTTCCTCATTGAACTGCAAGCTTTGTAAGCTTTTTTCATGTATTGTGTATGTGTGTGTGTGTGTGTGTGTGTGTGTGTGTGTGTGTGTGTGTGTGTTTCTATTTTTATTTGCTGCTTGGACCTCATTGCCTAAAATAGCTAACACACCTTTGAAGGCACCCCAATCCCCCCAGTGGCTAACCTTCCCTTTTGGCTAATTTAGGAGCTTCAGAGCACAGCTGTGGTATATAGTGTTTAGTGAGTGTTTCGTATATATTTGGAGATTTCATCAGATACCACTCTTGTCTATAGAGGGGGGACTAATGATTAATAACTGACATTCTTGGGTTTTTGCTAAACATATCTGCTCTTAGATGGGGAGGGAGTTTCATGCTCCAATCTGCCATGCCCAGCACTCAGCACCAGTTAGCCATGATTTTATTTTCGCAGTGGTCATGTAAGGTTGATTTTATTGCTATTTCCACCTTATCAATTAAGAATGGGAATGGAAACTGAGGCTGAGAGTCTCTTTAGATGCCAAAATTAGCAAGTAACTACCCTGTGATGTGGATTCAGAGCTCCTTGAGTGCCAAACTCAAGACCTTTCCACTGTATGAGACTGTTTTATGAGATTCTTCAACATACCTGGGAAAATGTGAGATAGGAGTCACTCTGCTTTCGTGATGAAGTCCCAGAGGTATAAAATTGCCCTCCAAGGATACTGTTTTTGTTTCTGACAGTTTTTCTGAAACATGAACATGATAACAATTCCTAAATTTTTATGGGAATTTCCTCTTGGAAACCTATAGCACTTAAAACACGTTAATTAATTCTCAAAACTCACAAGGTAGCAAATTATTTTGATAGGAGATGGTCTTATTCTTAGCAACACATAAAATGGCAACACATAAAATGTCAGAGTGTTGTCTTGGGAAAAACATAATAATTCCCATATCCTTCCCAAGCTCGAGGGGAAGAGATTTATTAAAGCAAAGCAGAGTAGGAACAAAATTTGAGATGTTTTAGCATCTCTTGCCATAAATGAATGACTTCAGGGTATGGTTTTTGTGCTATGTTCAGTGAGGTCAACTATTAATCCTCAAAAACCATCGTTGTGTCTCCAGAATTTTTTTTAAAATTTGAGACAGAGAGAGGTAACGTAAGCAGGGGAGAAGTGCAGAGAGAAAAAGAGAGAGAGTAGCAGTCTCCATGCTCAGGGTAGAGCCCAATTCAGGGTTAGATCCAGTGACTCTGAGATCATAGCCTAAGTTGAAATCAAGAGTTGGTCATTCAACTGAGCCAACCAGGAGCCCCATCCAGAGATATTTTTTCCCTGAATATATATAGCTCAAGACTTATGTACATCATTCAGTTCAACATTTATTTTACACTAAGTTCATAAAACACATACAGTGAGATCTGGCTATTTATGAAAACATTATTGTCTACTCCTGTGTAAGGTATTTATGTAGAAAATGAAGAGACAAATGCTCCCTTTGCCATGATTCTGCTACATCTCGTCTCTTCTGTATTAATAACAATATTCATTGAAAGATGGATTTACCTTTTCACCTGATGTGAAATGAAGATGTGAGAATAACTCCAAATAGAATCTTTGAGCTCTATACATTACAATCTGTCTAGTATCAACTGTTAACTGGGATGTGCCCTGAACATTCAAGGATTACTAACTCTTAAGGATGCTCTGGTTTGGAAGATAAGAGAATTGACTGTAGTAAAATCAAAGCATTTGAAAATAAATAATTATCAAAGTTCTTGCAGCTGAAAGTCATGAAGTGGGGTTTGTTCTTTGACCTCTGACCCAAAACTAGTGATCTTTCTGATTCATCCGCCAATGGAGAAAATGGCTTTGATTTGCTTTCTCACCAAGGGGCTTATCCAAGTGTCTTCCTGTGTGAATCACAGCTTCTGCTTGCTTAAGCATTCTTCTGAGACTTAGCTGTTTCCCCCCAAGCCGTTGTCTTTCAAAGGACCTCATGACCTGAGGTTTGGGGCTTATGGTTGTAGACTCAAACTGAGGTTTTAGACTGCTAGCAATGTCATATCAAATACCACAGACTGGGTCACTGACACAGCAGAAATCTATTGTCTCACACGTCTGTGGGCTGGAAGTCTGAGATCAAGGTGTGGGTGGGGTTAGTTTCTTTAGAGGCCAGTAGTAGATAGGTATCTTCTCCCTGTGTCTTCAGGTGATCTTCCCTCTGTGTCTCTGCTCTGATGTCCTCTTCTTCTAAGGACTCCAGCCATACTGGATTAGAACCTGTGCTAATACCCCCATTTTAGCTTCACCTCTTTACATAGCAAAAGCAGGAGAGAGAGGCAGGGAGAGAGAGAGAGAGAGAGAGAGAGAGAGAGAGAGAGAG
>NW_027551568.1:8923491-8929092 GCF_008692635.1 Crocuta crocuta | reverse complement strand
GAGAGAGAGAGAGAGAGAGAGAGAGAGAGAGAGAGAGAGAGGATCTTAAGCAGGCTGCACACTCATTGCAGAGCCGGATGTGGGGCTCCATCCAAACACCCTGGGACCATGACTTGAGCCAAAATGAAGAGTTGGATGCTCAACCAACTGAGCCACCCAGGAGCCCCTTAACTTTACCCTTTTAAAGACTCCATCTCCAAATGCAGTAACACTCTGAGGTACTGGGGTTAGGACTTCAACACATGAATTTTGGGAGGGGGGAGAGTGAGGGGATACAATTCAGCTCACAAGCTCACAACACTGGATGTACAGAAACAGTAAGATTGGTAACCTGGAGGCAAAATGACACCTATAAAATAGTAAGTACTTTAATTCAGCTTCTACCACATGCGAGGGATTTTACAAGTTTTATTTCATATTAGTGTCATAACAGCATAGCAAATTATGTCTTATGGGGTCCGTTGCCTAGGTCAGATGGCTAAGAGTGGTTAGGTTAATTGGCCCAAGGTCACAGAGCTAGTAAGTGGCGTGGGCTGAGATTCATTTTGACCTCCAAAGCTCCTGAGTTGGCTTCCAAACTGGATGCAAGTGCTGTGGGATCCTCCAGGGGGCGCTGCGGCTGAAACACATCGCCAAGCTTTTCCTCAGAACAAGATTGTTCTTAACCCACAAGGGTTGAGGCCCCCCGGCGGCGGTGGTGGTGACGAGAAACATCTGAGGCCTGAGGCACTGTGGGTCCCAATGGGACATCAGAAGTCTGTCATGAAGGGCCACTTAACCAGACCCAAAAAGGCTGAAGGACGTCTAAGTACTACACGTTGTAACACGCAGACAGCAGTGGCGCTCCCCACCAGCCAGGCTTGAAATCAAAAAAGCCCAATGCCATTGCCTCTCTGAGGGGCAGGCTGTCTCCCAGGAATGTGGCCATGATAAACGAGAAATATGTATAAAGTGTGAGCCCCTGCCCCAAAGGGTGCTGAATAAATGCTGGGTATTATACTATTGTTTATTTGGGCTACCCAAGTGCATTGGACTGAACAAGAGTATTTCTTTCACTGACAACCATGGTCATTGTGGTGAAAAGATTTATGTTACGACATATGAATGATACCTCTGTGTACATGTGTGTGTGTGCGTGTGCGTGCGTGTGTGTGTGTGTGTGGTAATATTTGGTGTGCTGTGTTGGGGAGACGGGGGCTGCATTTATCCTGGAAAATGAGCTGGAAATTTCAGGAAAGTTTTGGTTACCCACAATTCCCCTTTGACAGACTTTCCAAAGTTTCCAACTTAATCACAGAATCTTTAATTTGAAGGGGAGCTCAGGGATTGCCTAATCCTAGTCTGTGCCTCCTTTAAAATACCTCACTGTAACATTCTGGAGATGTGGTTAACCAACTTCTGCTTGCACACTTCTGCTGATGGGGAACTCACCACCTCTGAAGCAGCATTTTTTCCTTTTGAAGACTGTGTAAGGGGAAGGTGGGAAGTAACATTTATAGGGGATTTTGGATGTTTTAGGCACTGTGTCCAAAACTTGATATATGTCATTTTATTTATCCCTCATCATAACTTTTGGAAGTAAGTTCTACTGCTGCTATTATTATTACCATCCTCAGGGCTTACTATAGACTAGGCATTCTAACATGTGCTTTGGATATATTAAGTCATTTAATCTTTCCAAACACCTTATGGGGTGGGTACTCTTATTTCTCCATTTTATGGATGATGAAACTGAGGTTCAGAGCGGTTAAACATGTCACTCACATTCACACAGCTACAAAGCAGATTGGAATACTGTCCGTACGATCTAGAATCCACACTTCTTAATGCTATGTTCTGCTGCCCCTTGTCATCCTGAATTTAATGATAAAAATATCAGGTCCCAGAGAAGTTCAGTGACTGGCCATAGGTCACATCAGAGTGATTTGAACTTGGCTCTGTCTGACTGCAAACTCTGGTTGTTTACCTAACTCCATGTGGACTTTAATTAGATGACAAAGTACTCTCTGGACCGATTGTGACAAAACTGACTGCCATCCAGTTGTGTACATGAATGCAGGCTCCGCTTTGAGTCACCCCACTGTCACCTGGCAGGTTGGTAAAGCAGCTCACATTGCCCTCAAATCTAAAAATACACACTTAGTCTTTGCTCTTTATAATTTCCACCTGCTCTACTCTTCTGTAGACTTTTTTTTGGTCCCCTTTCTACTAGAGAAGGAATTTTAAAGTGGGATAGCCATTCCTGAGCCTTGATTATAGAGAGTGATCTAGATGAGCCAAAATGAACAGAACTGTAATCTTCCCCTTTCTTTTATTCAGTTAGTCCATTAGTTGACAAGTAAACAAAAAATGTGTTCAATTATCTGTTACATATCAATGCTCAGCTACCTGTCATATACCCGATTACACATAGCCACACATACACCGTACACACAGGCCCATTACTGGGCTGTGAGATACTGATCTATTTAGCCCTTCACTCTCACCTCATGTTTTAATAGCTACCCCTTTATGAAAATATTGATATCTGGTTACCAAGTCTTCCCCCTTCTTCATTTAAAAAATATTCTTAGTTATCCTGGCTATAACTTTCCCTATTAATTTTAGGATCAATTTTTAAAGTTTTCTTAAAATTTCTATTGATATTTTAAAATCATAATTGCACTTAAAACATGCCTTCATCTTCTTGATCTATACCATGGAATACTACATGGCAATGAGAAACAATGAAATCTGGNAAAAAAAAAAACATGCCTTCATGTAAAGATGGCTGATGCCTTTGTGACATTTAATCTTTTAACTCGTGGTCATGTTGTCTGTCTCCATTGAGGTTGTATTTTTTTATTTGTATAAGCAAATATAAACAAAATTTAACAATATTGTTTCTAAAAGTCTTAGACACATTTGGTTAGACTTATTCTAAGACGTTTTACATCTTTGATGTTGTAAGTGTTATCTTATAATATTGTTCTTTACCATAACTTTTTAATAATCTTTCTCTTTTCTTTAAGTTTATCTATTCATTGAGAGAGAGAGAGAGGATGCAAGCAGAGGAGGGTCAGAGAGAGAGAACCCCAAGCAGGCTCCACACGGTCATCATGGAGCCCAACACAGGCCTCGAACTCACGAACCATGAGATCATGACCTGAGCTGAAATCAAGAGTTGGATGCTCACCCAACTGAGCCACCCACGCGCTCTAATGTTTTAATAACTTTTTACACTTTAATTAGACATTGAACGTCGTGAATTTTCACAGTGTGTTCTGTGCAGCCTTGGCATTCTGGGAAGCTGCAGCAGGCCTGAGGGCCTCGAGGTGGAATAAATATTAGTGTAGAGGGAACAGGGTTCAGGGCCCCTCTCACCTGGACAACATGAACCCTGCAATTTGTACTTTATCCCATGGAAAATGGGAAGCCTTTGGAATATTCTAAGTAGATTGTATTCTCTGGCTGCTCAATGGAAAATGTTCCAGAAAAGCAAGACTCCACACAGGGAGATCAGTCTGGAGTCTTCTTCAGGAACCGGAAGTAGAAAGACTCACTCATGGGATATACATGCCACTCCACCTCACAAAGTGGGTGACGGGATTAACACAGGACGTGTTTTGTAAATACAATTGACAGGACTTACTGATGGGTACTTATTGGCAGTAAGTGGAAAAGAAGGATAAGGGATTATGCTTACATTTTTGCTTGAAACACCTGGTGGATGGTAAATTTGATTAAGTCAGGAGGACTAGAAGGGAAAGAAGTGGGTGTGTGTGTGGGGGGGGGTGTGAGTGGAGGGGGTGGAGATTGAGAGGGAGGAAGTGAGGACAAGAGCATAAGAGATTGGATATTTAAGTCAAATGTAGGATGACGTAGGAAGTACAGGCACACTGCTGGGAGGAAGACACACACACAGACAAATATTTTTTTTTTTTGGTAATTTTTTAATGTTTATTTTTGAGAGAGAGAAAGAGTGAGAGTGGGGGAGGGCAGAGAGGGAGAGAGAGAGAGAGAGAGGGAGATACAGAATCCGAAGCAGGCTCCAGGCTCTGAGCTGTCAGCACAGAACCCGTTGAGGGGCTCGAACCCACGAACTGTGAGATCATGACTTGAGCCATAGTCTGACACTTAACTGCCTGAGCCACTCAGTTGCCCACAGACAAATACTTTTAAAACTTTTTGAGTGTTAATAAATGGGTGCAGTATTTGGATAATGTGTTAGATATTGGAGAATTTTTACTACTGAGGAGAAAGTAGGTGCCTATTAACATCATTTTAATGGTTTACTGATCAGGAGAAACTGTGTTAAGTACTTTTCCTTTTAACATAATAGTTTATTACTTGTTTATAATCATTTTATTGCAATTTAGAAAATTAGTTGTGGGTTTGAGATTAACACATATCACATTATAATTTTTTTTTCTATTTAACACAATGGGTAATAGCTTCCAGTTAACATTTTTGTTTCTGGTTTTCATGGAAGGACACACATTGCTACAGTACGTGGGAGGTGCCTTCAGAGGGTATTCACATTTATGTGACTATTAAAGTCGCCTTGGAAGATGGTGTGGACATAGAGGAGAAGGGAGCTTAGGATCTGAGCCCAGAGATACTCCCACTTTTAAAGAAAATGCTAAAGAGAAGGAGAAACCAGCAAGGAATAAATAAAGAAGGTGTGGCCAGGTAGGTAGGCTAAGAACCAGGTCAATGTCACAAGGTGGAAGGAGAGGGAAGGAACTTTTTCTATAAAACAAGAGGAGTGAAATAATGGTGAACTTTGATAGCAGAACACAGAAGACATTGATCTTCACAAGAGCCATCTCTGTGAAGAGGCGGAGATGATACTGAAACATCAGTGATAGCCAACTTTTGGAAGGCTCTTGCTCAGGAGAGCAGATAGATGGAGTCAGAGTTATAGAGGAATATGGCGCCGAGAAAGGGCTAGTTTAAGATAGATATGATCATGCACATCATCTGATGAAACTTACCTGGTAAAGAGAGAGAAACATATTGTAGAAGGGAAATTTTCAAGTCCAAAGTCTTTACTTGGGCAATAGGGTGGAAGGTAGGCTTAGAAAGGAGAAGCTGGTATGTACAATGGAAGAAAAAAATAGGCTATATCAGTAAAGATAAGGTGGTCTTGTAGCCTTCATGATGAATTCTGTTGAATAAATTAATGAATGCGTGTATACAGTATTTACTAGGATTATGGACGAAAACATAGAGTATGGTTAGTAATTATCTCGGTATGTGTAGAAGCAAATAAAAAGACATCAGAAAGGATTGAAATTTGGGCAGAGAATTTAAATAATAATACTGATAATAATATTAACAGTATAAGAGGAAGAGGATGAGTTCCAACAAAAACAAAGAGTGATATAGAAGAGCTATGCTTTGTTGAGAATTTTACATTTATATTTTCTATCTCACTGAATTCCCAAACAACACTGAGAGGCAAGTATTATCCATGTGTGCACAAAGTGAGGTGCAGAAAGCTTAGGCAAGTTGCCCAAAGTCACACACAGATTCTAAATGGAGGAGCTATATGATTTGAACCCAGCACTGACTGGGTACAAAGGCTGCATTCTTGAGTACTATGTAATTCCAGAGCAC
>NW_027551568.1:8805028-8923465 GCF_008692635.1 Crocuta crocuta | reverse complement strand
TCCCAGTTGGGGGAAATATCATCAGCACAGGCAAAGAAACACAAGGAAGCCTGAGCAATGTAATTAGTCCAGAGTGACTGGAATATACAATAATGTCTGTGTGTTCCCTAAAAACAGACTCTGAGATGAGAAATTGTGTTTAAGGGATTTTTTTTTTTTAAAGGAGAAAGAAGACAGGAAGGAAAGAAAGCCAAGTAAAGATGAAATCTTGGGTAAAATTTCCACTCAGTGTAGAATGATCCTGACGGGTGATTCTAGAGTGGAGGTTATACCACAGATTTGCCCCGATAGGAGCTCAGGGATCTTGGTTGTCCCACCCTTTCACCCATTGGTTATTGGTTAGAGATGGAATAGGGAGAAACACAGAAATGGATTCAAAAGGTGCAGGGAGCCTGGGTTACTATGTCCGCTTTGACCAGGGGATTGTGAATATTAGAGATGAGCTCAAGGAAGTTCAAGAAAGCTCTTTTTAAAAAGTACATTATAAGTCCCAAGAGAATTTAAGTTTAAGAATTTTTGTAAGTACAGTCAACTATTGGAAGCTATAAATAGAAAGCAGGAAATAATCTCTCTCTCTCCTTCTCTCTCTATCTCTCCTTTCTTTCACTATCTCTCTCTCTGTCTCTCTCCATGCACATTCTCCCAAGCTCCCAAAGCATGCATTCACTATTTTCTCCCTATAAACTACATTTTCTTTTATTTGTATCAGGTTGGTTGTTATCACCCTGGTCCCAATTGTTTGTGGCTTTAAGGCTCCAGCTGGCTGCATTCTCTTGGTTTCTAATTCTAAAGTTCCTAAAAGCTTATGACGATTGGCCTAGCTCATATTTTTCTTTCCAGCCATAGGATGTTAGTCAGTCTTTGGGGAAGTTGAACTTGAGCAAATGCCCACTCTGATCCAATTGTTTGTGACAGCAGAGACGGTGGATGATGGCAATTCACCTTAAGCAAGGTTTATGGATGGGAAGTGTGAAGGACAGTCACTTGCAAAACATGTCTAATATAATTATGTTCTTTTAAGCTTGTGCAGATTACATAAGAAAAATATTTATAAAGTAAGCCCTCAATAAATTTTAATTCCTTTCTTTCCTCCTTAATTCAACAACCATTTATGAAACATTCACTTTCTTCCAGACATTGAAGATTCACAGATGAAAAAGACACAGTCCTTAAAGAAGCCACAGCTGGTCAGATAGGCACTCTTCAGCCATCAGTCCAGAATACTGAGGGTATAAACAGGAGATGAGCAGGTAACTCAACCTCAAGCCAACGCTTGATCTGAATTTTAAAGTTAACCAGAAACATGGGTGAGGGAGGAAGGGCATCAGAAACTGATAGAATTAGATGACCTCTGTGTGTTGCCTTCAGCAAGCTTTATTAACATTTTAGTCTCTGTGACTCTGGATTTGTGCATTGTAGCAATTATGTGGAAAACAGCAAGGAGGTTGATTTTATTAGAGTTTAGTAAGGATAAGAGCTAAAGAATTAGGCAAATGCCAGACATATAAAGACATTTTGGAAGATCTTAAAGGAAGTATTTTTTTTTTATTCTAATAATGCAGGAGTTTTGCGTATGGGTAAGATGGAGCCCACTCCACATCTGCTGCCCCACAGACGGGGCAATTAAACCTGGACAGAATGGGACAGAATGCAATAAGAGGCCTTTTTTGCAGATTCTAAAAAAATGATATAGTAGCACAGGGGTTGAAGAAGAGGTCTGGAATCCACAGTACCACTGAACTATCAGTGAGTTTTTCCTTCTTTTTCATTCTAGTATCCCTGAGCCTGGATGCAACATAGCCTGGAACATGAAAGTGGGACTGGTATGGGCCCACTCACTGGTGAGAGAACCCCAGGAGAAGCACTCTAGTTCTGGCTCAAGTGAGAAGAACTAATTTCCTAATGGCCAGGGAGGAATAAACACCCCACTAGAGGGAGTAAACATCTCACTAAAAAGAAAAAAAAATTCAATTCTCTCATATTGCAGCCTACAGCTTCACAAACATCTAAAATTCTGAGGTAGTCAAGACTTCCTTTCTGATCAGAGAAGCTGTTGTTTTTAGAGGGATGAGAAAACTCCAGGTATATTTTTCTCTTTGTGTCCTCCACAGTTTGACCCCACACATATGTGCTCTCAGAAGAGAGCAATGGAAGAGTAAAACAAATAAAGCCTCAGTTTTTAGGGTCGAGGACTAAGAAGGGGAGTTCTAGAGAATAAAGAAACTATGAAGAGAATTCAGAGAGGGAACCGTTCCAGATAATGACCCTAAAACTCGTCTGTGAGCTGCTGGACACACCTCAAGTTGTACATGCATGAATACACTGAAAAAAATATTAAAAATGTTTGTATGGTTTAAATGAGCCTTATAATCTCATAACACAATATTCAATATATCCAGAATACAATAAAATAATTACCTAATATATAAAGAAGCAGAAAAATAACATCTCACAGGGAAAACTGACAATCAACAGACCCTAGAGTGCATATTGAAATCATCTGACAGACTTAAAAGCAGCTATTTGAGAATGCTTCAACAAGTTATGGTGAATGCTCTTGAAACAAGTGGGAAAATAGAAGGTCTCAGCAAAGAGGGGTATCTGGGTGACTCAGTAGGTTGAGCATCTGACTTTGCCTCAGGTCATGATCTCATGGTTTGTGAGTTTGAGTCCTACCTTGGGCTCACTGCTGTCCATATGAAGCCCGCTTTGGAACTTCTGTCCCCTTCTCTCTCTGCCCCTTTCCTACTTGCACTCTCTCAAAAATAAATTAACTGAAAGAAAGAAAGAAAGAAAGAAAGAAAGAAAGAAAGAAAGAAAGAAAGAAAGAAAGAAAGAAAGTTTCAGCAAAAAAAAAAAAAAAAAAAAAGAGGTATAAGGAAGAGCCAAGTAGAAATTTAAAGCAAAGATGCCAACTAAGGTAAAAATATAGAATGGGCTCAATAGCAGAATAGAGACATTAGAAAGAAGAGTCAACATACTGAAAGAGATCAATAGAAGTCATTCTGTCTGAAGATTACACCAAAGAAAGATTGAGAGGAAGAATGAAAAGAGACATGTGGTTCAAAACCAAAATATCTGGCATTTGTGACATGAAAATCTCAGGAGATGAGAAATAGTATGCAGAAAGAAATATTGAATAATGGTAGAAAAACTTCCCAAATTTGGCAAAACCCATAAACTTCTAAGCTAAAAAAATGTGAGCAAACCCTAAAAAGGAAACAAACAAGCAAAAGAGGAAACATACACTCAGACACACTTTAACCAAACTTGTGGAAACTAAGAACAAAGAAAAAATCTTGAAGACAGAGGAAAATGATGCATTACTTTGGGAAACAATTATTTTGATGGCTAGAACTTTCTCATTGGAAAGCATGGAAGCCAGGAGGAGGTGAAACACCTCTAGTGGGCTGGAAGAAAAGAATAGTCAACCCTGAATTCTCTATCAAGTGAAAAGTTCCTGTAGAAATAATGGTGAATAAAGTCATCCTCCGATAAAGAGGAACTAAGAATTTGTTGTCAGCAGATCTGCTCTAAAATAATCTCTAAGGAAAAAAATTCAGATAGAATACAACTATATTCTGTTTATAGGAAACTCATTTAAAATATAATATTAATGTTAAAATAAAAGTAGAAAGATGGGTAAAGATATATATGTGAACATTAATCGAAAGAAAGCTAGAGTTAATCTCTAACTGTATTAATATCAGCCAAAGTAGATTTTGGAACAAAGAATGTTACCAGGGATAAAGCATGATATGGAATAATGATAATGAAGTCAATTCACCAAAAAAAATAATAAATTAAAATAAAAAAATTAAAAAGTATAAATGAATGTATAAAATAAGTAATCACAATACAATTAATAAAATCAATAAAATTAATCAATAAAAATAAGTCCATGAGGATATAAAAGAACTGAATAATAGCATCAATCAACTGAGTTTTTTTTTTTTACATTCATGAAAACACAAACCAATAACAAAAGAATACACATTATTTTCAAGTGGACACAGAATATTCACCAAGGTAGAGCATATTCTGGGTTATGAAATAGAGAGAAAAGTTGAAGATATTTGAAATAATACAGAATTTATTCCTTTGCCATAATAGGTTAAACTAAAATTAATAGCAAATATTACAGGAGAATCTCCAAACACTTGAAAATTAAATAACATGCTTCTAAATAATCCACAAACAAAAAGTTTCAAGGGAATTAAGAAACTATTTCAAACTAAGCAAAAAAGGAAAATAAAATATATCGAAATTTGTGGGATGCAGTTAAAGTTGTTATTTGAGAAAAAAATCATGGTATTAAATACTTATATTAAAAAAGAAAGATCTCTAAACAATAAGCTAAATCCACACCTTAAGAAACTAGAAACAGAAAAATAAAATACAGTCAAATGTGTAAAAAGGTGAAAAAGATAAAGGCAGAAATCAATGAAATTTAAACAGAACAGCAGATCAAATCAAACAAAAAGTACTTTAAAAGATCAATAGAGTTGATACATCTCTATTAAGACTGAAAAAGGAAAAACAAAAGAAATAATACAAAATTCTCCAGTGAATTTTCAATGAATGAAAAATGAGATATGATTTTAAAAGCTCCTAAATATTAGGAGAATAATAAAGGATTCTGTGAATAACTCTGTGAACATAAATTCTATAACTTAAGCTGGATGAAATTTACCAATTTCTCAGAAACAATAACTGCCAAACCTCACCCAAGATGACACAGGTACCTCAAACGTAGCCATAATTACTAATAAATTGAATTTATTTATAAAAAATTTTTCAAGAAAGAAATCTTTAGGCCCAGATACACTATTGAATTCTACCAAACACATAAGGAAAAATTAATACCAATTCAAAACAATCTCTTCTGGAAAGCAGAGGAGTGAACACTTTTCATTTTATAAGACAAATAATGAAACCAGTAAAATATAGTACTAAAAGGAAAGCAACAAACTTAATCCTTTACCCACATAGACACAAAATCAATATTAGCTAATCTATATAATACATGATGATGAAATGGAATCTTTCCATAAAATGCAAGCCTTATTCAATATTTGGAAATCAGTCAATGTAATTCACTATATTAATAGCCCCCCAAAAAAGTACGATCATATCAATAGATACAGAAGAAACGTTTGACAAAATACAGCATAATTCATAATAAAAATTCTCAGCCAACTGAGAAGAGAAGGGAACTTCTTTAAGCTTATAAAGAACATTACAAAAAAACCTAGACCTAACATCATACTTAGTATTTCTAAAATTATTTTTAATTTTTTTTTTTAATTTTTGAGACAGAGAGAGACAGAGTATGAGTGGAGTAGGGGCAGAGAGAGACGGAGATACAGAATCCGAAGTAGGCTTCAGGCTTTGTCTGAGCTGTCAGCACAAAGCCCAACGTGGGGCTCGAACCCACGAATTGTAGATCATGACCTGAGCTGAAGTCGGGTGCTTAACTGACTGAGCCACCCAGGCACCCCAATATTTCTAAAATTATTAAAGAAAGGCAAATGAACTAGAATTGTCAAAAGGCAGAATAAATTTGGAATACTCACATTACTTGATTTCAAGACTTACTTTAAAGCTACCCTGAACATAGCATCATAGTATTGAAGGGATTGATACATAAATTAATGGAACAGAAGAGAGTCTGTAAATAGACCCACACATATGTAGTCAATTGATTTTTGACAAAGATGCAAAGGCATTTAAATAGAGAAAGGATGGTCCTTTCAATAAATTGGTTTGGAAAAAATTGAATACCCACATGCAAGATATTGAACCTCAACCTAAAACTCACACTTTCAAATATTAACCCCAAATGGATCACAGACCTAAATATTAAGCAATAAACTTTTGAAAAAGTTTTGTGACCTAAAGTTAAGCAAGAAGTTGCTAGATATTGTTCTCAAAGCCTAAACCATGAAAAATTTCAAAAACGATAAGCCTAGCTTTATAAAAAAAATTAAATTACTCTGAAAGACCCGGTTAAGAGAATGAGACAAGTCACAGACCAGAGGAAAATATTTTAAAATCACATATCTGGCAAAGGACTTGTACACAGAATACATTAAAATTTTTTTTAATATTTTATTTATTTTTGAGAAAGAGATAGAGAAAGCATGAGCAGGGGAGGGTCAGAGAGAGAGAGGGAGACATAGAATCAGAAACAGGCTCTAGACTCTGAGCTGTCAGCACAGATCCCGACACAGGGCTCAAACCCAGGAACTGTGAGATCATGAACTGAGCCGAAGTCAGACGCTTAACCAACTGAGCCATCCAGGCGCCCCTACATTTAAAATTCTCAAAGGAAGTCAACAGTGAGAAAGCAAAAACCCATTTAAGATAATGGGCAAAACCTCTGCACAGACACTTAACCAGGGAGGGTATACAGAGGATGAATAAACACGTTGCAAGATGCTCAATGTCATAAGCCATTAGGAAACAGTAGATAACTATTAGAATACCCAAAACATAGTGACAGTATGAAGCTCTGGACAGGACGGAGAACAACCGGAATGCTTGTACATTACTGCTGAGGATGCAATATGGTAGAGCTACTGTAGAAAAAAAATGTGGGCAGTTTGTTAAGAAGTTAAAAATAAACTTATCATATGACACAGCAATCTTATTTCTAGACATTGATCCTAGATTCATGGAACCTTATGTTCACACAAAATATCTACAGATGAATGTTTATAGCAGCCCTATTTGCCCCAAACCAGAAACTCAAATATCTTTCAGTGGCTGAATTATAAAAACAAACAATCAAACAAACAGAAAAACAAATTGTGGTACATTCATACAATGGGATAGTTTTCAGCAGTAAAAAAAGAGTGAACCGTGGATATATAAAACAACTTGAATTAATTTCAAAAGCATTATGTTGAGTAGAAGAAGCTAGCCTCAGTGTTTACATGCTCCATGATTGCATTTATATGATGGTCACAAAAGGACAAAGTTACAGTGATGAAGAATATATTGATGTTTGCCAGGGTTAGGGACAGAAGAGAGTGTAGCTATAAAGAAATCTCAGTTTCAGGGTGTGGTAACAGAACCGTTCTATGTCATGATTGTGGTGGTCGTTACAAGAATCTATATAGCGATTACAATTCACAGCACTGTGTACTAAAATAAAGTCAATGTTAAGAAAAAAAAAATATGTTGAGGATGGATTAAAGATTGGGGAGGGAGGACAAGGTAGGAGCATTTTAGCCCTTCCAGAATTGCATTGAATGACTTCAGATCCTTCAGCAGAGAGTTTGAAAATCTGTAGGGACTCTTCATGGAACATGCTTTCCTTCTGTGCAGAGACACGCAGCCTTTGGGAGGAAATTTCCCTACCTGTAAATTGCATTAGGAAGTCCTCCTCCTTGAACGTGATTCCCATCTTTACACAGGAGCCTCTGCTCCCACACCCTTTAGCTCCAGCACTCTGAGCAATGGTGAGCTAAACCAGCCCCAAGTTCTGCGAAAGGGCAGGACAGGAACTTGGCTGGGCTGAGAGCAATAAATGATACAGACTCCAGGTGTTTTGTAAAGCAGTGACACGTCAGCTCATGAAAGATACAATGCAGTGGGCCCAGGAGCCTGCCCATGTACACGGTGACACAACTCTGTTTAATGGACTGAAAAGTAGCGTTGCAAACTGTGCTGGGTGGGGGGAGGTCAGGAAGAATTAGACGTTTGGTTGGATCAATTCCACAGTCTTAAGAGAGACCAAACGTACAATGATTGCTTTTGTTTTCTTAACTGTTTTCTTAAACACTATGAACTGTAAGATGTGATGTATGTTTTCTGAAGTAATTAGTATTATATTAATTCACTCTCCTGTCATTTAATGAGCCGGTCCTCTGAGCTAGGTGACGCTGTGATAGACACTGGGAACAGAAGGAAACCAGACACTGAAAGCAGCTCTGCCTACAGGGCTGGGATCTTGAAGGATCTCCGTGCCCACTGGGACAAATTATCCCATCTAAGCAAAAAGTGAAGTGGTATCATGTCCCCAGAGAGAAGAGGTAGCTTGTTCCATGGTAACAGGTAGATTCTACATCTTCCATAGGTAGTCGGTACGCATGGTGGTCATGGTCATGAACTCCAGAGGTATACAGTCTGGGTTTGAATGCCTGCTCTGTGAGTCACTCCCTGTGTGATTTTGGGTAGGTAACAACTTCTCTGTGCCTTAGTTTCCTTATCTGTAGAAAGGAGTTAATCATTGTTCCTACTTCACAAAGCTCAATCAGGACAAAAAGAAAGAATGTAAAGTGCAGGCACAAGGTAGACAAATCATGCCTGGCACAGAGCAAACATTCAACAACTGTTCCCCAGCTCAAGGATCTGGCACTAAAAAGCAATTTCTTTGGAACCATTGTCCCGTTTAATATCAGATTTGCCCAGTTGAGGTAAATCAAGAAACTCGCTTTAGTACTGACTTTCTCCTGTCCTTAACACTGTTCTCTCTAGGCCTTGATTTCTATAAGCATAGAAAAAGAGAGATCAGAGACTTGACCCAGGTGGATACCAAGGTCTCCTCAAACTCCAGTATTTTACATGCCAGGAAGGGGGAGACACGACACAGGCCATTGCCTTAAGAAGCAGTTCCCTGTTGGACTGAGTACTTAGTAAGAAGACCAACATTTCCCTCTAGTGGTGAGTTCAGGGCAGTGGCTTGCCCTCCACGAACGAGTCTTGTGCTTTCAACGTGGTATATACAGGTGGACAACTCAAGTAAAACGAATCTAGGTGGTAACATCGATGCACATTTCTTAAATTTAATATTGCTGACTTAAATTTTACACATCATGGAAGACACTGATGAAACAGTGCATCAAACTTTGTGGTTACCTGGAAATTGTCCTTGGTTAAAATAGACACGAGGCACTTTTTAAAAAGTATTAATATATTTCAGTTTTCAGTTAATAGAGATGAAAATCTTACAGAAGAAGCTTCACAAATGCTAGTTTTAATTTAATTTTGCTTTTCTCAAAAGTAAACATGTATGTGGTTGAAAAGCGTCAAATAGTTATAAAGACTTAAGAAAAATTGTAGTCATGACCCCACCCTAGGCACTGCCTTCTCCCTAAAGGCAACTGCTTGGAAAAGTTTTTAGACAAATCTTTGGCATTGACATCCATATTTTCCAATGACATGATTATACTTATGGATATTTTTGTTTTAGACATTACATATTGACTTCCCAATAGAGAAGATGGGATTTTGATTTCTTTTATCCACCCCACCACTACGCCATCTTTATCTCTCTTACCCCCCCCCCAATATTTCCTACAGCTCCGTCCACCCATATGCTCCTCTAGCAACTTTGCTTACTTCAAGACTCAGTATCACATTATTATGACTATGCATGTGCTACTCTTGATTGACCCATATAATGTCATGTGATTGTCTTTGCTTTCCTGCAAAATATGAAGTCAATGTTTTTTTCTTGTTTCATTTGCTTATTTTCTATATACGTATGATTAATTCACCTCTAAACTCTTCCCCAGTTGTGTACGTCTCTTCTGAATACAGACAAATACCTTAGACATGTAACAATGTCATCTTCGGAGAGTAAGCCCTTCCTGACTGCCCCTCCCAGGCCCGCTGCTCAGACAATCCCACATCTCCCTTCTCTCCAGGGATCCGTTTCATCTCCCTCTTGTATCAGGTCACCTTCTGGTGATCATTCTACTATTTCCTCTTTCCTGAATTCATGCTTTTTTTCTGAGAAAGCAAAGCAAATATGCCAGGTGGTTTCTGAGAAAGAATACATGATCAGCAGNTCATCTTCGGAGAGTAAGCCCTTCCTGACTGCCCCTCCCAGGCCCGCTGCTCAGACAATCCCACATCTCCCTTCTCTCCAGGGATCCGTTTCATCTCCCTCTTGTATCAGGTCACCTTCTGGTGATCATTCTATTATTTCCTCTTTCCTGAATTCATGCTTTTTTTCTGAGAAAGCAAAACAAATCTGCCAGGTGGTTTCTGAGAAAGAATACATGATCAGCAGCTTTAAGTCCTTGCCTGCCTAGGAATAGACTTATTGTGTCTTTGTATGAAATCAGTGGATTGTGCAGAAAGGTCTAGGAGGGCAAATCATTTCCCCCAGCATTTTAATGCTTTTCTCCATTGCTTTCTAACTTCCTGTGTTGCTGTTGAGAAGTGCAGTGTTATATTGATTCTTGATCCTGTGTGCAATACTTTGTAATTCCCTCCTCTGCAATACCTGGCCCCTTGTCTGGAAGCTTGTGGAATGTTGTTGTTTTTTTTCTTTCCCTCCAATGTTCTGAAACTTTCTGATGGTGTGTCTTGATGTAGGATTGTTTCCATGTACATGCTAAGCCCTTTGAAACAGAAACTCATATGCTTCAGACTTGGGAAACTAGTTATTTCTCTGGTGAATTCTTTACCTCCAAATTTTCTACTTTTTCTGACAGCTATTACAAATATGTGGACATGAAATGTCTTGGATGAGTCACATTTTTTTTTCATTCATTTTAAATCTGTATTATTCTGTTATGCTTTCTATGAGATTTACTGAAATTTATTTTGAAAAGCCTCTGTTGGTTTTTCATTTCTTCACTCATGTTTTTGCATATTTCTCTATATTCATTCATATTTCTCATAATTCTAAGCTTTTTTTTGTTGTTGCTCTTCGGGAATTCCTGATTCATAGCTTTCTGTTCTTGTTTTGTAGACTTGGTATATTCTCTTACCCCTTGGAAGATACCAAAGATTGTATTTTTGTTAAGTTCTCTTCTTTCTGTGTGGTTCATCTTTCCTTCAACTTCTCTTTCTCTCTCTCTTTCTCTTTCTCTCTCTCATCCCTGACTTTTCAATTAGATGTTCTGTTTCAATGTCAGGTGACCTTAGCTGGTTGCCAATTTATAAGGATGGGCACTGATATCTGATCAGAAGTTTCAATTCTGTCAGTTGTTTTTTTTTTTTCACTATAGGGAGACTTAGCTGGTTGATTTCATCAGAATCTCTGAAGCCAGTACTTTAAGGTCTTTTCTCTTGGACTAGTCCAGCTCTCTAGAGAGGGCTCTTCTGATCTCCAGGATGTAAGTGGCTTCCAGCCCTCTGAAAACTGTGTAGGGAGACACCAGGGAGGTCTCCATGACTCAACATTGAGTATCCGAACTTGTACTTGTGTTTCCTGTTTTCACCACAGCACCCCCATCTTCGTACCCAAATGTGCCTGGCATCTGCCTGTCCAGGAGCTTTTTGTTTTACCTTTTTTAGGGGTAACCCTCTCCTGTTTTTTACTGGGTGAATGGAATGCTGTATAAGCAAGGGAGAGAGATCTAGTGATCTGATTGTTCTTCAGTGGCGTTTCAACCTGTTCCTTTTGCATGTTGTCCCATCTTCTCGCCCATCCTCAGAGGTATCTGATGCTGCCAACTTATGAGGCTTTGGGAGTTCTGTGGTGTAAGTCAAGTTGCTTCTTGGATTCGTTCACTGTTGGCTTAAAAATCTATTCCTGTGGGTCTGTTAAGTTAGTTACTACAACTCAGGCATCTGCTTTCCAGCTTCCAAAATTGTTATGTGAGTCTCTCCTCTTTCTTCTTACAAATGTATGCCTTTAAAAATAATTTACCTGTCCTTTTAGTGTTATTTTTTTTTTTTGAGGGGAGGAGCCGGTTGGCAAGGAAGATCAAAGTAATGTGTGTGTATAGTGTGTGTTTGTGGGTGTATGTCTGTGCTCTATCTACTTTCTTTAACTGGAAGCCTCAAAACGGTTATTTTTTAGAATTCCTTTCTCATTCTCTGGCAAAGCATTTTTAGTAGGAATTCTTCCACAATGTACTAATAAGAAAGAAAGAAAAAAGAAATATTTGAAAGGTAACAGTTGCATGAAATTTCTCTATGTTCTATGAAGAATGCCTGACTGTTGGGGACTAAAGTGTGATGGACACAGCTCCGTGGAGTCATAGCAGGAGAAAATGATATTTTAGAATCCCTACCATGTGTCAGCACACTGTGCTCTACTCCTTAGCAAATGTTACCATGTTTTATTTTAATGCAGCAGAAATTCCATGCAGTAGATGTTATCATCTTTGTTTTACAAAGAAGGACACAGAGGGTAACCCATAGGCTAAAGAAATGCAGAAAATTTGAATTAAAAAAATATCCAGCTAAGATTTTCTTGAAAGAAAAGTCACTCCAGCAAACTAAATTCATCGTGTGGCTGGAGTATGCAAGGTGACTAAATAGGGCTTGGTTATTTACAATTATCCAAATTCTTTCTTGTCACAAGCTCATGCTTGACTTAAAAGAAGGAAAGGGATCGCCTAGAGTGTGGTCTCTGATTGAGAACAACGTTAACTCATTCTGTGACCTTGGGCACATTGCTTCACTCTCAGGGCCCCCGATTTCTACATCAGTAAAACAAGGTCATCAGAATAAATGGTCTGTTACATTCTGATGATCTATCTTGCAGATGGGAAACTGGAGGTGCTGAGAGCTTCAAGTCAGATGGGAAGTCCAATGCTCGGCCACCCTCTAACTCTCTGTTTATACTCTTTGCAAGAAACTTCCCAACAGATAGTTGGACGGCCTTCCAGATGCCAATGGGCATGAAATATGGTTTTCTCCCAAGTCCCTCTTTAGAACTGAATCTCTCCATATCCCCTTCAGGGAGTGCAGGGTCTCCTCTAAGCTTAAGGTAAATAAATACTCCAAAATGTGGAATGGAAATGGAAGTCAAAGGAGAGATTGGAGAAAGGAGGCAGCGAACCTTGGGCCTTTTACCATATGGCCTCAACACTTTTGATTATTTTATGAATGCTTGAGGTGACACATTGGTTTCTTCAAAGCCATTCTTGTACATGCCTTTCAGGGTTATAATCCATTTGAATTCAGATAATGAGGTAATTGGGTTTAATGATGGAGGCAGTGATTCAGGAAGGAGAAGAACTCAAATTATTTATAATAATAATTGTTACTGATACTTGTATGATATTACTAAAGCAACATTAAAATGGTAATAACTTCCATTTGAGAAAAATGGAAGCGACCATACGTATAATTTTGTTCAAGCCCCTTGTGTCCAGATGAGGAATCTAAGACCCAGAGACACAATGTAACTTGAAAGAAAACTTGTGTGAAGTTATGCTAATTACTAATTCAGTGCTTTTCTGTAATAGTCCATTGTTCTATTGCTGGTTAGTATTAGTCTCTCTCCCTCTGCAAAAGTCATAGTGCTAATTTAGAACTAAGATTGAGATCTATATGATTGGATATTTATTGATTTTCTAATTACTTTAATTAATAGTGAAGTTCTAAGCAAAGTAAGTCTTAGGTCATTAATAGGGAAAATAGGTCAAAGAAAGCACGGTGATATAATCCTATTTTTAACATCTAAAGTCGTCTAACCGCAATTGATGGTATTAGTAAAATGAAGTAAAGCCATTTTATGTGTGCATATCATTTTTTAAAGTTTGCTTTCTTTAAATAATTTTATTCTATATTCTATGTATATGATATATCAGACACTTTTTGTATGCTTTGGAAGGATTATCTCATAAATCATCATAATGTTAAATGAAGTACCTATAATTATTATAGCCTTTCCTTTGAGCTCAGAGAAGAAGGTGGGTCTCTTGAGGACTACACATGCTATTTGGAAGAGCTGGGATACACACTTAGGCAGACCTACCCTAGAATTCTGGGTCTTTAATGCTGAGTTATATCACCAAAACTCTTCCCAAATTGAGAAATTTTACATAAGCACACTGAAGAAAGACATCACACGTATTTAAGGTATGCTATATTATTGCAATCTTTTCAACTTGATCACACTATTTAATCCAAGCCAAATATTTCATTCATTTTGGTGCACAATTGTTTACTGGTATCTTTCTCAGTATTTTGGTCCCTACTTTCTTTTTTTTTTAATGTTTTATTTATTTCTGAGAGAGAGAGAGAGAGACAGCATGAGCAGGGGAGGGTCACAGAGAGAGGGAGACACAGAATCTGAAACAGGCTTCAGGCTCTGAGCTAGCTGTCAGCACAGATCCCGACACAGGGCTAGAACCCACGAACCATGAAATCATGACCTGAGCCAGATTCGGACACTTAACCAACTGAGCCACCCAGACGCCCCTTGGTCTCTACTTTCTACCTTTTTATCCTGTTGATAGCAGAGTGAGATGCTGTAGGAGGGACATTTGTGAATACGTTAAGAAACAACTTATCCCAAACCAAAGTGTTCCAAACAATGGCACATTGTAATATCTTATTGATATCTTGTTCTCGCATATTATCTTCTATCTTAAAAATTTACTTCTCTCATCTGTCAGTTCCTTCATATGAGAGAAAAGGTCAAAATTCGGTTTTTTGATACTTGTGAAAATAGGTAAATGCTTCAACCTCTTTGTATTTCAGGTTCATTAGTTCAAAAATAGATCAAATAAGATCAAATAAAATTATTCAGTCTTTTATTCAATAGTTATTGATTCTTTGCACAGCTAATTACAGTTAAATGTTCACTGAGTTAAGAAATTAAATACTTCGAGTCAGAGAGGCAAGGATTCAAAGGCTGACTTTGCCTCTTTATTAAATGAGTTGAGGCATGTTTTCTTATCACAAGTTATAAAAAGTAGGACCGTTATCACCCCCTCCCCAGGCTAGTGGGGTAAAATATTACCTGCGGAGAAGGATAAATCCCAATAAATCCCTGTCGCTAGTCGAAGGTAAATAATTTTTTTCTTATTAATTTATCCAAGCTATTCATCTCCAACACTACCTTTTTCTAGTCTCTAGGAAGAGTGCCTCTTTCTAGACCTTGTTAGTGAGCAAGCAGATTGCTTACACAAGGTAAGCAGTTCCAACTGTATTGAAATCATTTGCCTCAAATGTTTTCTTTCCCATTCAACATTGCTTATTTACATGGTGTCGGATCAAATGGAAGAGAGAAGAACAATGTGATTCATGACCTTCCTCCAAGGAGGCAGCTGCAACTTAAATGATGTCTCAGGAAACAGGATAATCTGTTTGTGGGGCCACAAATCTGTGATCCTTGACCTGTCTTAATCTTCAGGAGTGGATATATGTGTGGCACTTTTGTCCACAGGTGGAACTGAATGTTGAAAATAAAAAAAAACCCACTATTCATTTGGATATTTTTCTTCTATCATTGCAGATAGCTTAAAAACTGTTGGTGTAGGTTTTAAATCTTCTCTTTCTTCATTGGGCTCAAGAGTTCATATCTCCTGTTTTCTAAAAGTAACAAGGATCTTCCTGAAATCCCGTCTCTCTTGAGTATTTGGGATGCTCTTGAGTATCTGCCACAGTAGGAAAACAAGCTCAAGGAATGTGGAAATGTGAAGCCATCTGGCTGCTGGTCCACTTTCACACCGGCTTTAGGGGTCACTGAGAGCCCCCCCCCCCAAGGGCTATTGAGAACCAGCTCCGACAGGAAACATTTGATCTCATTCCAGCAGTGCCCGGACATGTGTACTCAGATACGTGGCTTGCTTCTAAACACACTGGCTAGAGAATATTTTAATTGGAGAATTTGAATGAGGTGTTTGGAAACTGATTTCAGCCCCCTAGAACTATCAACATCCCAAGTCCCAAGCACTTTAACTAATATCACATTTCATTACATGTCAACTTTTTTTTCTCTTAAGTGCCATTGGAAATCATGAGCATTCACCATGGGAAGGACTTTGCTTAATGCTAGAAGCATAACAATGAATGAATGAATGGCTTACAGTTCTTGTCTTCTAGAATCCCTGGTGATAGGCAGGCAAACAGACAGGCACTGGCAATACGGAGTGATGTATTAAGAGGTTCCAGCAGAGGCTGGTTAAGACAGATTCATTCCTCAAAGAGGTGAGTACCCACTTCACTCACAGGATCCAAATGAATAGATCTGTCATTCATTCAACAAGTAATGAGCACCTAATTCTTGCCATACATTGTGTAAGAGTCCCTGGTGAACTGTTTTAAGGTTTATATTCAATTCTTAAGGTTTTCATATGAAAATTCTATAGACTGAGAGGCTAACACAACACAAGTTTACTTTTTCCTAGTTCAAGAGGCTGACAAGTCTATGAACAAGGTACTCTAAAGGTAGATTTTGTTATAAGCCTTCTTCTGTTTGCCTGTGGGCCAGCTCACTGTGTGTTCACATGATCTCTTCTTTATGTGTGCATGGAGACAAAAGGAAAGAGAGAGTTCTCTGGTGTCTCTTTTTATAAGGACACTAATCGTGTGAGGGCCTCACTCTTCTGACCTCTTTTAATCTTAATGACTTGTTTAGAGGCTCCATCTCCAAATACAGCCATGCTGGGTATTGGGGTTTCAACATATGAATTTGGGCAGGGACACAAACATTCAGTCCATAACAAGAGGTGATGAGGGTTTATCTACATAAAGTGTGTGGAAGTGACAAGTGAGAACTCTAGATATAATAACATCTGTATATCATTGAGTAGCATTGTCAAATGAAAAACAGGGTATCCAGTTAAATTTGGATTTCAGATTAATAACAAAAAACTTTAGTATATGTGTGTCCCAAATATTGCATGAGATATACTAATAAAAACCAATTCATTATTTATCTGCAATTCAAATACAGTTGGGTCTTTTATATTTTGGTTTGTTAAATTGGGCAGCTCTCATTTGGAGCACTGCTACAATTAGGGAACTGGTTATAGCATAGTAAGACTGGCACATTGGGCAGGAAACACAAGGACCCTGGAGAAACAGTCAGAAGGGCCTTGCTATAGTTTAAGGAGTGTTGGATTGTGAGTCATTACAGCAAACAAGGCCCTTAACCTCTTGTAGCAGAGGATATGGTGAAGTGTACTCATCTCTTTCAATTCTGTTGCCTAGATAGTCACAAAGGCCATAGATGATACAAAGCAAAGTGGCATATTCATTTTTGCTCTGTCTTATTGTTATAGGCTGAATTGTCACCCCAAACTGTTCATATGTGAAGTCCTAAACCTTGAACTTCAGAATGATACTAGACTAGATTTAGACATAGGGTCTTTAAAGAAGTACTTAAATGAAACCATGGTTATTAGGGTAAGCCCTATTCCAATGTGACTGGTATCATAGAGGAAGAGGAAATGTGACATTGCTGTCAACAAAGGGAAAATGATATAACACCCTTGAGAAAAGATAGTTATCAACAAGCCAAGGAGACAGGCCTGGATCAGACCTTTTCCTCACAATCCTCAGAAGGAACCAATACCTTGATCCTGGACTTCTAACATCCAGAACTATGAGAAAATAGATTTCTCTTGTTTGAACCGCTCAGTCTGTGGCATTTTATCATGGCATCCCCAGCAACCTAATATGCCTACCTTAAAAAAAAAAAACACAAAACATGTTGTTGTTGTTTTTTAAATGAAAAAAAAAAAAAATCCTAACAGTTCATTTAGTGTTAGTATAATGTACTATGTGGACCCACCAAGGGCCTAAGGTATCAGATGCTAGAAGTAAAAATGCTTTGTCCACCCGTCCAGGCCTGCCCTCCACCTGAGTTTCCCATTCATGATGCAAAGTCTGAGGGTTAAAGATCCGTCTAAGAGTGTATCCTTAATTCTAAAGAAAATCTGAAGAACAGAGATTTATAGATCAGGACTACTAGCGTATAAAACTATTTCCTCACAGGTGAAGAGGAGAGTGGATTAGATCTCTAAGGATAGGACTGAATTTGCATGTCTATAGACAACAATTACTTTATATTGCTATAGGTATTCAACAATTTACATAATTGTAAAGAGCTTGAAGATTAAGATGAGCTAAGACCCGAGCCTGTGAGGGTAGGCGCTGGAAGTAGACAAAGCATCTTTGTTTTCCACGGAAACACATTCTCCCTACACCAGAGTTCCTGGGTGTCAAACAACATTTGGAAGCAGAAATTCATTACTTTGTGTCCTGGCACAATGTGCATATTCAGGTGTCGGGAAGGCAAACAAGAATCCGAAGAGACCAAGGCATGCCTAATTCTAACTGGACAGTGGAAGGCCAGGAAGGAAGACACCTTTTCCCTGGCCAGTTTGTACTGGAGAATTTACAGATTCAAACAATACTAGAGCTAGTGGACCTACTTGTGTCGTGGGTGAGGAAACAAAAGTACCTATTGCTGGGGAGGGTGGAGTCCAGTCACTTGGCATTGGGTTGAAATGCCTGGACTACTAAAACCCATAAGATGCCTCTTCCAGAACATTCTGCTGCTTTGGTGTCTGGCGCCTGTTATACCTTCCTATGCCTCTTCAAAGTGGTGCACAAAATGGGCTTTATTTAACCTGGGAAGATCAAATGGAAAAACGCAGTGAAAGTTGAAGTCAAGTGGCTTGGGTTCTTTTCACTGAGCCCACGAGGCTGTTTTAGAAAGTCTGCTCCCTGTGACTTTTGTACACCTGGCTTTGGAATGTGTGGGGGTTTCCATAGTCATAGCCACTTTCCCCTCAAACTCTGGGGGGCTTTTATCAGTGGCTTTTCTCCTCCCCCAGCTTTCTCTCCCCCCATCAGACTCCAGCAAATTCCCTGAGGGGAATCCATAGCTGATGAATTTTTCTTAGATTTTGTTTTATTTTATTAAAAAAAATTGTGTCTTTGTTTTATTTTGAGAGAGAGACAGTGAGTGAGTGGGGGAGGGTCAGAGAGAGAGGGAGACACAGAATCTGAAGCAGGCTCCAGAAGCAGGGCTTGAACCCACAGACTGTGAGATCATGACCTGAGCTGCAGTCGGATGACTGAGCCACCCAGGGGCCCCAAATTTTTCTTAGTTTTTAAGTACAAAGAAAATTGTCCATTTATTCAATCTCTTTGAGTGCCTCAAGTGCACTATGTCCTGAACACTTATATTCTGGGGCCTGGAATACAGTAGGTACTTATTAAATACTGTTAGAATGAATGACACCTATGAGTATTTCATTACATATTTATCTTTAAATAAATCCTAGTGGTGGATCCTAGTGGTGGTCTCAAAGGTGGAGGTGGGAGGGAACAGTGAAGTAGTTGGGACAGGAAGCCACATGAAACCTGTCCCACCTCTGACCACCCTCACGTTCTGCCTTAGCAAGGGCTCATCTCTGCGTTTCAACTTGACGCTGTATTCTAGTTCCTTCTTGACCTGCATCCATTTAGTTAAACTGAATCTGTTGTGCCCGATTCGTGAGTCCCCTGAGACCCCCAAAGGAGCTGACACCGATGCAAGTACATAAGGGTCTTTATTACAAGCTCGAGCAGGGGCTCACCCGCCTACCGGTGTAGTGGCAGCACGGTGAAGCGAAGAACAACAGCGAACAGGGTTTTTAAGGAGTAAGGGATGGAGGTGTTACAGTACCTATAGCATCATCACATAAGCACCAATTACAATTGTATAGCACCCATGGTAACAATTTTGACCATTCTGTATCTGTGAGGCGTTCATTACTTTTGATGGGACCCAACCATAACTTTTGAGAATCCTTTGAAAATGACCAATTATGAGTTGAGTTCAAAGGGCCCATGTGGGGTTCAGGCAAGTGGTGAGAAATTGGCTAGTTTGTATAAAATAACTGTCTGCAGTTCCCAGCCTTGATCAGACCATAGGAATGTTTTTTGATTAGCTGATCTGAGGGCGGTCCGAGGATGGCTTTAGCCTTGAACAATCTGAGGCTTTTCCTGGAACTGGGACTGGGGCTACGTGCAGGCCGACGTTGCTCTTAATGGAGGACTTAATTTCAGGCTCTTCAAACCAGCACTCCACTTTTCTTAAACCGAATCCATACTACTGTATTCAAGTGCTACTTATACTGAATAATTAAGTGTATACTTTACCTAAGTGAAATTAGTGCTTAACCTAAGCACAGAACTCTATTTAACCAACTATCTACTATCAATGCTATAATTCTCATGCACTTAAATTGATCACACAGTGTGGTTTTATTATTTCCTCCTCTTTTTTCCCCCCATTGGAAAAGTCCAGACTGTAGTTTTGAACTGATACCAGGAGATGATAGAGTTGCCCATGACCCTGAGGGATTGGTGAAGTGAAGCTGGGTATAAAACAGTTGTCTTGTGGGCTTTACATATGGTACATTTAAGATGACATGATAGTTCATGAGGCTGGAGCTGTTTTCTGCATTTTAGAGGTGTCAGACCAGGCTCAGAAGGTGTGGGTGGCCTACCTGAGACCAGCCTGTGGAGCATGAGAGGGGGTGTTGAAGTAGGGGCTGTCCGACTCACGTCTCTGCTTCTCTGCTGGTTCTAGCAGCCTCCTGTCTGTCCCGCTCTGAAAGCTTGTCTATGTGTTAGTCCTGTGTGAACAGGCTGTGAGTGAATTAAGTCACTAAATGATCCAGAAAAAGAAACAAAAAATGAAGCAGACGCAGCTCCCAGGCCCTAGAACGATGTCTCCATCCAAACTTTCTCTGAAAATTGCTCCAGAGGTTCAGTGGCTTCTCCAAAGCATCCACCAAAGCAAAAAGGTAATAGGACCCACTGTTGGGTGGTTTTGATCTCCTCATTTTCACTACACTAAGACAAGACAGGTCAGATGTCATCCTCGTTTAACAGGTGAGGACCTCAAATCTCAACTATAACAACAATTCTAGCCCTATTTGTTACCTGTTTACTCTGGGCCAAATATTATTATAAACACTTTACCTGTATTAACACTTTTAATCAACTGTGGGAAAAGATACCATCATTATCTTTGATTTATAGATGAGGAATCTGACACACAGAAGGGTCACTTCAGTTGTCCCAACTTTCCGTAACTGGTAAGAAGAAGGGGTGGGCCCAATTCAGATAGTCCAGTTCCAGAACTCATGCCTGTAACCACCATGCAGAAATGTTGACCGGCTTGCTTGGCGTGAGGAGGTTGGCACACAGGAAGTGGTAGAGATGATCTGAGTCAAGGCTCTGGCTTCAAGTCTGTGTACTTTTTAATGTGGTATCACTCTAGATCTCATAAGAATACAAGTTTGGAGTCAGACTGTGGTTTACTAATTGGCCCCTAAATGGCCCTAGACTAATCTTTTGATCTCTCTCTGTGTGATTTTTACTCATTTATTAAAAAAAAAAAGATCACGATCTCCATTTCATTATGTTCTTTTACAATTAAATGTGTTGCTGTGTGTGATGGTTCTGTAAACTACCTGTTGTATAGAAAACAACAAGTGTTAGCTGCAATCATTTTTTCAAAGTTTCAATTCATGTTGCAACATTAGAATTTGTTAAATCATAGTTATTTCCATTAAAGTATGAGGTATCTCAGGGTAGTGGAAAGTGTCAAGGGAACTAGTAGTTCTGGGTTTACTCCAGGGTATGTGAGAAAGTCTCATTTTTTAATATAAAGAACTGGGAAACTCCAAAGAGCCATGTTTGCAGAGGAAGGTAAAACAAAAGTTAGACAGATCAACTAAGGCACATGGTAAATGGCAGGGGCTAGAGAAAGCAGATGCATCCAGGTGCTGGGGAGGGGTCAAGGCAATTAACCAGGTAAGAGTAGACCCCTTAGAACAGATGAGAGAGGAGCAAAAGCAAGCCAGCTTGAACAGAAGAAGAGTTTCTTGAGATTTCCAAGCTTTCCAAGATAAGAAACTCTACACATGTGTGGGCAAAACATGTTGACAGAAATACCTAGCAGGCATTACTTATCAAGTCTCTTAGGTGTACATTTTTTGAGGCACTAGGAAAGGTACTTTATATATGTGGCTGTTTCTGATATGATATTTATTACCATATTTATTAACACTAAAAGCAAAAGTTTTCCTGAAGCCGGCTATGATGGGCCAATTTGCCTAAGTCGCTTCATTTGCAGAGTGGTAACAGTACCTTATTTTGTGGATTGTCAACTGAGAGCAATAGAAGCCGTAGGTTTAGGGATGTAGTACCTGCTCAAAAATGGTGGTAACATTCTTCCTCTAATGATTGTTTCCTAAAAAATAACCATTCCCGATGTCCACAAAGTGGTTTGTCATGATGAGACCTGCTGCAGCCTGGATAGATGGAAAATCCAATCAACTCTTGTCAACAAGACTTGAGATGATAAATTAAGATGAAGCCAGTGGGTTTGGCATGATGGCTTCTTGGGGGCTCATCTTGAAGTGCTTCGGTGAGGTCTGTTTTGTTTTGCTCTGTTTGGGATCATTTCTTTTGCCACTCCAGCTATGTAAAGATAATAATCGCACCAATAGAACTGGTGACCTTTCACCCTCTCTCCCTTTGATAAAGTCTCATTTTCTAGGAAAACTATGACAAACGTATCTTCCTTCACCTTCAGATAATCTGTCTATTATGCAGATAATCTGTCTATTATGCTTAATATCCTCTTACCCCACAAGTGATTGGTATTTGGTTTGGGTTCCTCTGAATGGGGTGAACATTATATCTCTAACCTATGGAAAGGCTTTGCTCCTTTGCAATGTTGGTGGAGCTAAATTTGTTTTCACAGCTGGTTGTACTTGGAGAGGGGTTACCGCCGTCTTGAAGGTTCTACCACAGCAGTTCATCACCAAGCCTGCTGTGTGCTGGGGGCTTTGAGCTGTTAACGGGAGGCGTGGAGGGAAGTCTAAATTAATCATTTTATGATTTATTTATTCTTTTTCCATCATGGAGTAAAATGAGCAGATGCCAACATTTCTAGGGCCAAGACTGTCTACATGATGTGATGTTTGATAACTGACTCCTAATATTTATCTGCCAACAGGACCAATCTGAGGGACTAATAACAAAACCATATACTTACAGACCACTTCACAATTTACAGCTTGGTTTTCCTATTCTTAGCCTTGATGGATTCCTATAAAAATCCAGTGAGTTATAAGCTGCATTCTTTAACATCATCATTTTACAGGTGAGGAAAAAGAAGCTTGGAAGTGGTTATGCAGCTCGATTGAAGTCAAACAGCTTGTAAATCACAGGTGAGCGTCTTGGATTATTATCTCCAAACCCTAGACCTGCACTATTTCCATGACTACACTGAAGAAGAGACGCCATATGGGAGCCTTCTGTACCACTGAGGCATCAGTTGGATTCCCTGCCTCTCTCCAGGAAGGCTAAGGATTCTCACTCTCTTGTCATCCAGTGGCACTTTTGATGCAAGAATTTCATTCAGCCTAATGAGCATCTGTGTTGCATCAGAAATTTGCTCAGTACTCAAGATGTAGAGATAAATTAAGAGAGAGAAACTGTCTCTAATGGAGGAATTTTCTCTCTAGAGCTATCTATCCAGAATGATGGCCATTAACCACATGTGACTCCTTACATTTAAATGAAATAAAATTAGACATTCAGTTCCCCAGCTGCACTAGTCAGATTTCAAGCATTCAGGTATTGTACATCACTGAGAGTTATATGGCACAATATTGTTTTAGAGGAAAACCAAGTAAGCAGGCCCAAGGGGACATTTATCTCCTAAAGCGGCCATACTTAAAATACAGCATTAAGTTTATTGTAAAACCTGATAACTTTCCGCAATAACACCCACGTTGAAGTTTCTTTGTCCTGTGCTAGTGAATGAAATGATGTGGTTAAGAATTCATTCAATGAGAAGCACCTGGGTGGCTCAGTCAGTTAGGCATCCAACATCGGCTCAGGTCATGATCACATATTTAGTGAGTTTGAGTCCTGTATCGGGCTCTGTGCTGAGAGCTTGGGATCTGGAGCCTGCTTCTGATTCTGTGTCTCCCTCTGTCTCTGCCTCTCTCCCACTCACACTCTGTCTCTCTGTCTCTCTCTCAAAAATTAAAAAAAAAAAAAAAAAGAATTAATTCAATGAGCAAGTATTTGAGTGACCAGTATGTGTACCGTTGTGGGCAACTGGGAATATAGATAGACAAGGTCCCGACTTATACCAAGGAGAGTCACCAATTAAAGGAAAAATGAACAAGAAAATATTATACGGTATTGATTAAGAATAAGTAAGAAATTAAAATATGCTTCTGTTTTAAAGAGTGATTATGACTTGAGATAAGGTAGCTTGGAGATGCCACTGGTAAGATGATATTTAAGCTGAGATATAAATGGGAAGAAGGAGATAGCCATGACAAAATTAGGGGAAAGCAACATAAACAGGAGGAACAGACAAGAAGAACATTTGTGTTGTGTTCAAGGAATTTTAAAAAGAAGAGCTCATCTGGAGCATAGTTTAAAAGTTGGAAAGTAGCCTTAGACATTGAAAAACTAGACAGTGACTAGCCAGAGTTAAGAGTTTGGATTTATTATAAGGCAATAGCAAATTTGTGAGGTAAAAACTTTTAAGAGTATGACATAATCTGATTTATAATGTAAGGAATGGCCCTGCCCAAAATATGTAGAATATATTATAGTGGCATAAGAATAAAGACAGGAAAGCTAGTTGGTAGACAATTACAGCAGCTTAGGTAATAAAAAATATTGTCACATGGACCAGGGAGCAGCCAGGATAGATGGAAAGAGGTCTGTTTTGAGATATATTTTAGAAGTAGAGTCAATCAGATGCATTGATGGATTAGACATAAGAGAACAAATAAATCCTAGATATTGAGCTTGAGCAATGAGGCAGATGGTGGGACCATCTACTACAAATAGGGAGATTCATGAGAAGGACCCAAGAGGCAATCAAGAGAGAAAGAGAGCATAGAGTTAAGTCTTAGGTGCACATTAGGCAACCAAGTAAAGATACTAACTAGTATTTGTATATATGAATTTTAGAAACAATCCAGGGCTTGAAGAAATATTTTGTTTTTTTAAAAAAATTTTTTAATGTTTTATTTATTTCTGAGAGAGAGAGAGAGAGAATGAACAGGTGAGGGTCAGAGAGAGAGGGAGATACAGAATCTGAAGCAGGCTCCAGGCTCTGAGCTGGCTGTCAGCACAGAGCCCAATGTAGGGCTGGAACCCACGAACTGTGAGATTATGACCTGAGCTAAAGTTGGATGCTCAACTGATTGAGCTACCCAGGTGCCCCACTGAAGAAATATTTTGGATTTTTTGAGATGCCAATGGTGTTTGAAACTAAAACATTGGGTGGATGAGAGAACAGATGTTGAGGAGAAGTGAAATCCCTGGATTGAGCCTAGGGTGTCTGCAATATTTAGAGGGCAAAGAGAAGGAAAGGAATCAGCAAAGAAGAGCTCTAGTGAGGTAAGGGGGGAAACCAGAAGCATATAGTGTCATTCAAGCCAAGAGAAGAGAGAATTTCTGAAAGAATGGAGTCATCAACTACATCCAATAATGCTGAGATGAAAACCAATGAAAATGGAATCATGATTATAGCATTTTGAAATATAGAGGCCATTTTAGAAACATCTATTTTGAGGTCTTGGTGTATTGCTGCCAAGAAAACCCACTGGAGCTTCTATAGGAAAGAGTGTAAGGTAAGTAGGTGGAGACAACAATAGGTGATGCTTTTAAGACTTCTTGTAAAGAGGAACAGAGAAAAGAAACAACAACAGAAACCCATCCATCCAAAATATCATCACATGCAATTAACTTTAAACATTAATGAGTATAATTCAGGGTGCCTGGGTGGCTCAGTCAATTAAGCGACTGATTCTTGATTTTGGCTCAGGTCATGACCTCACATTTCATGAGACTGAGCCCCACGTTAGGCTCTTCAGTGACAACGTGGAACCTGATTGGGATTCTTCTGACTCATTTTTGAGTCAAGTATGTTGAATATGGGTATTTAAAGAACGATTGCTATAGGAAAGTGGGCTCAAGTAGCAGTTAGAAACACAGGACTTGGTGCAATGTTTAATAGACTTTTATCAAAATGTATTGAAGATCCATAAGAAAGAGAAAAACAATACAGAATTCTCAGAAAAAAATATTAAATCATTCACTTAATGGTTGTGTGTGTTCATTTTAATTAATGGTGGTATTATTTAGTTATTGATTAACTCAGTGATTTGGCAAATGTTTATCGAAGCTCTGGGGATACAGAACTAAATGACAGTTCTTGTCTTCGAAGAGTTCCAATGTTAGCTGAAAACTGGCAAGCAGACAGTTTCATGGAAGGTATCATGTGCCTGGACAAAAATAGGCATAATGAGTTATAGCAGCATAAACAATGATGCAGGTTTTAAATATGGAAGGTTTGATGGGTATTAAGAAGGGCTCTTGTTATGATGAGCATTGGATGTTATATGTAAGTGATGAATCACTAAATTCTACTTCTGAAGGGCACCTGAGTGGTTCCATCAGTTAAGCATCCAACTCTTGATTTTGACTCAGGTTACGATTTTACGCCTCATGGGTTTGAGCGCTGTGTTGGGCTCTGTGCTGACAGTGCGGAGCCTGCTTGGGATTCTCTCTCTCTCCTTCACTCTCTGCCTCTCTCACACACACACTCTCTCTCTCTCTCATAATAAGTAAATAGACCTTAAAAATAAAATAAAATAAATTCTATTCCTGAAACCAATATTACGCTACATGTTAACTAACTAGAATTTAAATAAAAAATTGGGAAAAATAAAATAAATAAATATGGAAACTTGGGAAAATGTCTGTGGTGTAATGTTGAATCACATTCTATCAGTGAAATATTTATTGAGATTTGAGCAAATATTTTGTTATTTTGTTATTGCTTTTACTTTTCTACTCATTAATGTATGTGTCCCTCATTGTTCCCATGAACCTGTGACTGTTCCAACTGAATGGGTCAATCAATTTATTTCTGTGGATTTGTGCCAAAGTAGGCCTAAAACACTGACTATAATACACTGGACCAAAATATTTACATGTCAAATGATGAGCAAATAATTCAATCTGGGACTGAGTAAAGATGTAGCTAGTGTGACCAGGACTGAAGCAAAAAAAAAAACCAAAACCAAAACCAAAAACAAAGCAAGAAAGTGGCCACTGCTCTGAGGCAGAGAAAGGTAAACAAGAAGTCTATCATTTAGTCATCACTGAACCAGGCCAGAGATGGTGATATGGCAAAGAACCAGTCTTGCTGGTATATTTGTTACATGGAAGAGACTTGAACAAATAAATTAACATATCAAGGATAATGAAGCCATGTTTCTCACTGTTGGAGAAGGGGAGTTAGAAATTGGAAAGGGGGAATGCTGGACCATTATAAAGTTTAGATTAGAATTGGAGGTACTGGAGTAAACCCATTGTTTTCAATAGATAGATATATAAACAAATTAAAAAAGTAAGCATAAATGTATAATATATAGGTATATGCATACATATTTCTTAGTTCTGTTTACTAAGAAGACTGAAAGCAATGAAATCTAAGTAACAATGAATACATGTAGATCCCAGATGCTGGTTTACAAATAACATTTACAAATAACTTTCTCCACTAAAATGAATGAAGACTTCTTGTAGAAATGGGTGATTTGGGGCTTGGGACTACAAAAATACATGTTGAACATGAAACAATTTATTTTTGCAGAAAGGAAAAAAGTGCTCAGAGAATAATAATAACACCTCATTGCAAGGAGACAGAGGTCAATTTGGTGGGACTACCACTAGCCAAATAGGGGGTAAATTTATCATAAAAATAATGTCATTGGATATTAATCCATTAATTAGCCAATCTATATTGATATAATTGAATTAATAGGGAGAAAAGAAAGCTCTTCTTAATAGTAGCATGTAAACTAATCAATGTAGATGGAGTTATAGACATAAAACAACCATCTAATAACCATCATAATACTACCTGATTAGAGTAATAATCAATGGATGTTAAAACTAAACAGTGAAGTTTAATGAGAAGTATGATACTTTCATAGTCTCAAAGTATTTGTTAACAAAGTACAGTCAAACCTTGATTGAGAATTACTTGTTCTGCAAGTGTTTCCACAGCACGAGCAAATATTTCTAATAAGTTTTGACTTGTTAAAGGAACAATGTATTGCAATATGAGTAGTATGTGATGCCAAACATCACATGATCACAAGTGAGCCAATGGTTCTTTTTTTCTCTCTTGCTGTGGGACTGTGGGTGATCATCTCCCATCCTCGGATGCTTGGTCTCAGGTGAGGTGTTTTGTAGAAACCAGTAATTTTTCAGAACACTGGAAGGTGCCCACAACTGGCACTAGTGTATTTGTTGTCACTTCAGAGCACCTATGCTCTGTNTATATATATGTAATATATATATATATATATAATATATTTCTATATATTTCAATATATATTTCTATATTTCAATATATATATAATATATTTATATATAATAGTAAGCTTAGGAAGGCTTTGCTTCATTCTAGGTCAGACTGCCTACAGATATAGACCCTTTCCTCTGCTGCCTTATTGCCAGTTACATCCAATACAGTATATGACAAGAGTTTATTAATACTGTAGTCAACATTGTGCAAGGGTATACAATGACCCCATGCAGAAAATGTTTGAAAAGACAGGCAGTAAGAAGGAAGGGGGCCTGGGTAGCTCAGTCAGTTGAGTGGCTGACTTCGGCTAAGGTCATAATCTGGCTCAGGAGTTCCAGCCCTGCATCGGGCTCTGTGCGGACAGCTTGGAGCCTGGAATCTGCTTCACATTCTGTGTTTCTGTCTCTTTGCCCCTCCCCTGTTCATGCTCTGTCTGTCTCCCTAAAAAATAAAAAAAATAAAAAAAAGGAGATGATCACAGTGGAAGTTAAGAAGGAAATCATTGAGAAGTATGTATGAATGAGGTACACAAGTGTCTGAAATTGCAAGATCTTATGAGAAGTCTACTTCTGTATCTCAGCTGCAGAGGAGGAGAAAAAGGCAGAGGAATCCCTGACTTCAAATGAGATTAGCAAGATATGTAAAATGTGGGAAATTTTGTAGAAAAGCACCATCTAAATAAGGCTGTAGCAGTGTAAGTGATGAATCTGTTTAATGACAATGCAATGTCACATTTCCACAAAATCCTGAAAAGGACACAAAAGCAAGTGTCACTGGATAGCTTCCTTGTTGAAGTTGCACAAAAAGAAAAAGACTCCATTGAGCCAAGAGACAGCAGTGATTCCATTAGTGATAGTGAAAGTCCATCTACACAATAACCCTCCTCACCCTTGACTCCCTCACACCAGCCATGAAGGTTTTCAAAGGTAAGTGCAGGTTAATTTGTTTATTTTTCTTTATATTTTGAATATTCCTTATTATTTTATATTATATTACATTATTGTAATCATTTTTATATGAATATTTTTGGGTTGTAGAATGAATCATCTGAGTTTCCATTATTTCTTATGGGGAAATTCTTTTAGATATGCAAATGTTTTGGATTACAAGCATGTTTCTGGAGCAAATTATGCTCTCAAATCAAGGTTCTACTATACTTCTTATTACAAAGAAGGACATAGTTACTTTAGAGTGGAGAACCTAGCAGATGCCAATTTAACTGTGTAGTCATAGTTTCCCTTGCCAATACTGGGACAAATCAGTATTATATACTGCCTATCAGAATGCTGAGAAGATAGCATAATTTCTGTGATATTGCTGCCCCAAATGCATAACCTAAGTCTAATTATTAGGGGTATAGTATCAATGTCAAGATCCTGATTTTAAAGTTATAATGCGGTTATGTAGGAGGTTTTTAACTTTTCATTGTTTTTAGGACATTCATACTGGAGTATTTAGAATTATAAGAGATTAGGGGCACCTGGGTGGCTCAGTCGGTTGAGTGTCTGGCTTCAGCTCAGGTCATGATCTCATGGTTTATGGGTTCGAGCCCCACGTTGGGCTCTGTGCTGACAGCTCAAAGCCTGGAGCTTGCTTCAGATTCTGTGCCTCCCTCTCTCTCTACCCCTCCCCTGCTCATACTCTGTGTCTCACTCTGTCTCTCAAAAAATGAATAAATATTAAAACTTTTTTTTAATTATTAGGGATCATGTCTACAATTAATATCAATTACTTCATGAAAAATCTATATGTGTGCATTTAAGATGGAAGAGAGAGCGAGAATAAAAAAATAAATACAGTACAATATTAACTGTTGGGTAATCTAGACAGTCCCTTGTATTGTAACCAAAACTAATATTTTGCTTTGAATTCTTTGCTGTATAAAACTAAAATTACAAAAATAAAATAAAATAAAATAAAATAAAATAAAATAAAATCCAAAATGGCCGAAGATTGTGTTTGCCTAACTCCAAACTAACTTCAATTATGGTTTTGTTGAGATATCAGAAAAGGTGAGCCCAACTACGTCACCTCCTTCTAATAGATATGTGACAGTTTGCCTAATGAAATATAAAATACTGGACATATACTGGAAAGTTTTTGGGGAAATCTCCTCCATGAACATAGGAACCTTTGTGAAAGAAAAATTCCCAGTCCCATGACTTACTTGCTCTTGGACCCCCCACCCCACTGCAATCTTGCCTCTGAATATACTTGCTTTAAGTATGTGATACTTGGGGCAGTTGCAGGCATTGGGCAGTCATGAGATCACATGAATCTTAGAAATGCTACTGCAAGGGCGCCTGGGTGGTTCAGTCGGTTGACGGTCCAAGTTCAGCTCAGGTCATGATCTCCCAGTTCGTGGGTTCGAGTCCCACATCAGGCTCTGTGCTGACAGCTAGCTCAGAGCCTGGAGCCTGTTTCGGATTCTGTATCTCCCTCCCTCTCTGACCCTCCCCTGTTCATGCTGTCTCTCTCTCTCTCAGAAATAAATAAGACATTAAAAAATGAAAAAAAAAAAAAAAAAGAAATGCTACTGCAGAGTTCTAATATCATTTGCACTAAATCAACACTAGCAGCAATGATATATTTCCAGACTTCTTGTTATTGCAGAATAAATAACTGAATTTAGGCTATGAGGAGTCGGATATTGTTTCTTGAAGCTAGGGACGTTCCTAACAGACACAAATGATAGCAACGACATAAATGACTTCCACAAAGGAGTTGGGGGAAAGATATGAACCATCACTCCAGAAAAACATAACTTAGGGTAGCATCAAATAAACAGTTGGTTGGATTTCCTTTAGAAAAGGATCTATTTGCTTATTAATATGAGGCCTCATAACTACAAGGATTGGTGAGAATTTGTATGAAAACAGAAAGGCATTTGGTCTACTTCCATCTCTTTGTTTTAAAATGTTGAGGGCATTCTGAGCACTTTATAAAACCTGAGTCTTAAGAACCCACTGTTTTATGCCTGTACTATATCTGCTCTGTGCAGGGATTTTCAAGAAACACTTCGACATTCTTGTTAAAGGACCCCTGGTGGTGGAATATTAGGAATGCCCTTCTGTACCAGGATGTGGTCATCTGTTAAGACAAAAATGTTTTTACTGAATTTTTATGAATTCATTTTCCCTCCTCTCATTTTTGGGTATATTTCATGTAACCTTATACCATTCTATGTTTTCAAATACCCAGTTAAAACATCGGAGCTAACATTATTTATTTTAAGGATTCACATAACCCAGCAGTGAGAGGCAGGCAACTACTGTGTGGCATCTTGGAATTAGTTCAAAAAAACAGAGCGAGTGTTTCAAATAATAAAGCAAATCTACAAGCAAATTTTCAGTTGGGAGGAAAATGTGGTGTGACCCCACGCAGTAAATTCTTGTGGAAAAGCAGAGATTCATTTCTTAAGACAAATGTTTTCCCTATCAATACACTTATATTTTGTCCAGCACTTTGCAGCCTACAGAGATCTTTCAAAGTCATTATGGGATCTGATCTGTACAGCAACCTCATGAGATAGATGGGAAGTAAGTGATTCATCTTGTGGATAAAGAAACAGGTTTACGGAGAGGATGTGATATGGCCTAGATCAGACAGCTGGCTTGTGGAAAGGCTAACACTCAAACCTGTGCTTTATGATGCTGATTCTTTCCACGTGGAATTAATTAGACTTTATAGTTTATTCACAATGTCTTTGTTTTTAAATAAAAGCAGCTAATAATTATATACAATGCAATATGACACTTAATGTTCTATACATTTGTAGATATATTAATTGATTTAATTCTCACAAAAAATTATAGTCACCATCATCTACATTTTATGAATGAAGACACTGAGGCATAAAGAGGTTAAATAATATGAATGAGTTAAATTGATTATTAAATGGCACAGTTGAGATTTAAACCCAGGGTGCTGGGCTCCGGAGTCCATGCTTTTTTTTCTTTTCTTTTCTTTTTTTTTTAAAGCTTTTGCCAGCATTGTAATATTCTTTTTTTTTTTTAATGTTTTATTTACTTCTGAGAGAGAGAGAGAGAAGACAGCATGAGCAGGGGAGGGTCAGAGAGAGAGGGAGACAGAGAATCCGAAGCAGGCTCCAGGCTCTGAGCCAGCTGTCAGCACAGAGCCCGATGCGGGGCTTGAACCCACGAACCGTGAGATCATGACCTGAGCCGGAGTCAGATGCTTAACCGACTGAGCCACCCAGGTGCCCCTACAGTCCATGCTTTTAGCAATTTCACCATATGGTCTTCTTAACAGCTAAGGGCCAGGTTCAGGCCTAAAGACATCTTGCTGCATTTAAAGAATACCATTCTCTTTCTTCTCTACACTCATGCTCTCTTCATGTTCTAGAATACTAAACCTACAGGGAGACCTTAGTGTTCTGTAATACTCTTACTGTGTGCAGTAATCTGCTCAGTCCAAAATAAAACTCGAATTAGTTATGTCTTAGATTTTCAATCTCCAAATACCTTCTTTCCTCTTTCTTTGAAGGTCTGGGATGGACAAAGTAGAAATCCTAGGGATCACATTATTTCCTCTTCCAGCATTCAAGATTCTAGTTAGACCTCACTAATGCATAATTCCTTGCTTTTTATTTCTGTGGTCCTGCCTATGGCAGTTCCTTAAGCTGATAATGCGAGAAACAGTGGTATTGGTCATCACTCAAGTTAGAAGAATTAGAAGAGAGACTCCAGGAGGAAATGTTGATCATTCTGTCCCCTCTGTGTCCCCTATGGATGAGTGTACTTGACTACCTTAGACTCTTTGTGAGGTTAGAGGGGAGGAAGTGGTGGTGAAAGAATGTGGCCATTGCTTACTCACTAAATTTCTATTACTCCACAAAACTTGGGAATCCTCCATAACTTTTACATAATTTCTTCATACATATGTGTCAGAATTGAATCCAGCTCACCCTTCACTTTTTTAGGGTTGCACTACTAAAATTTACAATGCAGAGCGGCCCCTGGGTGGCTCAGTTGGTTAAGCATCTGACTTCAGCTCAGGTCATGATCTCACGGTTCATGAGTTCGAGTCTCACATCAGGCTCTGTGCTGGTAGCTCAGAGCCTGGAGATTGCTTTAGATTCTCTGTCTCCCTCTCTGTCTGGCCCAACCCCACTCACACTCTGTCTCTGTTTCTATCAAAAATAAATAGACATTAAAAAATTTACAATGCAGATTATCCACTCCCCCTAATCCCTGAATCCTTGCAATAGTGCCTGTTCATACATCCCCTCATTTTCCCTCTCTACCAAAAATCTTGCCTTCTGGCCTCTTAGTTCTTACTCTACAGTATAATAGAAGCTACTAGTTACTGAGTTTCTACTGTGTGCTGGTAAGTGAGTATCAGCAAGTTTAATAACTATACACAGTTACACAGTAAGTGACAGGGTCTGGACAGAGGAGGGTTTCAGGTGCTAGAACCCATTGCTAGTACAGTTCCTAAATGGTCTTCAACAGTTTTTTATGGATAGCCATTCTGCTACGTTCTCATTCTCTTCCTAGAATGTTTGCTATACTTACTGCATGTTACTGGATTCAATTATGAAGATGGCATTTCAACTACCGCCCCCTAAGGATGCTCAGGCTTTCTCATGATTTAGAGCTTGGTTTTGTGTCGTTCCTGATTCCCACAGCTGTTCCTCAGCATTATTCCTTGGTCTTCTTTTCAAAATATCAGTTTCTTCGAGGTTTTTGCCATTTAACAGCATGATGGGTCTCATCTATGAACCTCCCGAGAGCTTCCCTCGATGGACTGGTTTTTGGCATATGGTCCCGTGTTCTTCTCTTCACGTCCTGCTGCTATTCTTTTAAAACACCTTAGTGGGGAGGTGAGTCAGCATTGTGAGCATTGTCCAAAAGGCAGAGAATTTATGGTATGGTAGTGAAGTAAAGTGCTCACAAGGATCCTGCAAATCCCTTGTGTAGTCTAGGCATAGTATTAAAAGAAGAAAAAGTACAAAACAACCATTTAATAGCACTGGAATGTATCCAAAATCAGACAGAAGCCAGAGGAGAGTTTATTCTTAAGAAACCTCCAACAGTAAATGGCATTGACTGCAGGTTTGTGGCTTAGTTGCTGTAGGGCACTCCCCACGAGTTGGCAGCAGAAACTCAAAAACTTATTAGCTCAAGGTGTCAGAAAACAGAATTTTGTTCTGGAAGAGAACTGGACCCAATATCGACCATTCCTATGTGAAACCTTTGGCTGATCATGCACGGTGGTGGTTAGGCTGAAGGGACTTAATGAAAATGTAAGCAGAGAACTGTGAGAACCTATCCTTAAAAAACAATTTCACTATATGAGGTCCACGAGTGTGCTGTTTTTGTAAGTATTATTATTGAAGGCATTTTCCAAATATATAACTCACACAACAAAAAGCTGAGTCTTACTAGCTTGAGAGATCAAAGGACAGAGGCCGAGGTAAGCAGGACAATTAGGACAAGAATTTGCATAATCAAGAGAACTGAGAGAAGATAAGCCCAAAAATCTGAGTAGAAGCACTGCCCAAATCTTCATAAACATAAAAGAGACACCCCATAGAGACTGGACTGAAATGGCAGCAGCTTGAAGCTGTACCAAGTAGGCAGTGATTTCAGCTGATACATAACATGGAAGTGACAGACATTGTGATTGGGTTCGAGCTAGTTAACTGCTTACTTACTAGAACAAAAATTAAAATAATCAAAACAATATAGCAGAATACAAAGAAAAAAATACAGATAGAGACTTCAAAGTATATATTATGAATACATTAAAAAAATAAAGATAAAAATGTGCTCAAAGAATTAAAGGATAGAATGGTCTTAATGAATGAATGAGAGAATCTCAACAGAAAAGTAGAACCTATATAAATAAATAAATCTAAACTCTTCAACTAAAAACTACAGGAACAGAACGAAAAATTTACTAGACTCAACAGAAGAAAGTTCCTTCAAAGATAGATCAATAGAAATAACTCAATTCAAAGAACACAGAGGAAAAAGAAAGACTAAGAAAGTGGAGTAAACTCAAGGTTATACCCATGAAAACAATGCCAAGCATTGTTTGAAAAAAGAATGACCTTAAAGAAAGGAAAATTAGAGAACTGGAGCTTTACTGTTGGGTTTCCCATTTCTCTCTTTTTAAAAAAAATTTTTAGTGTTTAATTTTGAGAAATAAAGAGACAGAGAGAGCAAGAGTGAGGGAGGGGCAGAGAGAGGGAGATTCAGAATCTGAAGCAGGCTCCAGGCTCTGAGCTGTCAGCACAGAGCCCAGTGTGGGGCTTGAACCCACAAACTACGAGATCATGACCTGAGCTGAAGTTAACCACTTAGCCAATTGAACTACCCAGGCGCCCCTGAGTTCCCATTTCTGATGGTTGGGAAGGATGTAGGCTGCTCTAAGCTGTTGGAACAATCTATACCACTCATTGAGCCTTAGCCTAATTATATGAGAAACCGTTTGAACAAGTACTCTGTGCAATTCAATAGATTTGGAAAAAATAAGGCATTTTACATGTAAAGATTCAGGAAGTAAATTATAGAACTCAAATGACTTAGTGTTGTACAATTGAGTGTTTGTAATAGATTGCATTATTGACACTGACTTGTCATTTTTCCCCTTCATTCCTTTAACTCTGCAAGTTCATTCATATGAAGGGATGTGGGTTGGAGGGATACATTTCTACCCCTAATCTCGGCATGAGACATGCTTTGGGCTGAGCAGACATTTGCAGAAATTAAGCAAGCAAAATTGTGAAAAGTGTTTGCATGCTAGACTTGCTTGTTCTTATGTTTCCACCATTTCCTTGAGAAGGTCATGCTGGGGTTAGCTGGCTAGTACCAGGGGGCGGAGGAGGAACATGAGAACAAAACTGTCTCCTCAGTTAAGTTGCCCCAGCCAAGTCTAAGCTAGAACAGAGTGACCCATTCAATCTTCAGATGCATGTATGAGGCCAGCTAAGATCAGCAGAATTTCCCAGCTGAGTCCAAGTCAGCCAATACTACCATTCCATGGATCTATAAACTGTATTAATAAATTCCTATTGTTTTAAGTGACTGTGTTTTCAAGTGGCTTGAAAATAATTAACTGATAGACCCTTCAAAAGCATCAGGCATTTTGCTAAAGGCTTTATCTATATTGTCATGTTCAACACCAAAAACATTCTGATGAGGTAGGTACTATAACCTTTTTAAAAAATTTCAACAGTATATTTTCAGATGAGAAAAAAAAATGGGTCCCAAATGTTATTTCGCATGCCAAAGCCACACTGCTATGGAATGAAGCCAGGACCCAAATGTAGGCACCCCATGTCAGATATTCTCTGTACATAAGAATTTGTGTCAAAGGATTTGTCTGTTAAGAGATTTTTCTATCTCCAAATTGTCAGAATCGTATGCTGACAAAGGGAATGAAAAATAAACCGGGCTGCAGAAATATAGAACATTTCAAAATATGTTATAACAAGAAATTTCTTTTTAATCTTTCTTCCTACACACCACTGACATATACAAATGCCATAATACAAATGCTTCAAGTAACGAAATACCAACTTCTGTGCTTGGTTACATTCGGAGTCCAAGTGTGCCAGGAAAAACATATGCCTGCTGCCATGCATGGTTATTAGTTCTTGGGGCTCCAAGATGCCTCCTACTAATTTATTTTCATCACCGTTGGTTTGAATTGTATCCTTTTTTTTTCTCATCATTCAGCACTACTTAAAAAATGAGAGAAAAAAAGGAAAGCTCTCCCTCCTAAAATTTCTGACAGATGGTGGGGGTTAAACAGATTCTATGGGATTGAGGAGCAGGGGACCAGAGCTCGTGTCTTGTTTCTACCCTGAAGTGTCTACAAGTTATTAAGCAAGACTCTACAGATTTCTTGGAGACTTCATTTTCTTTTCTATAGAATGGAGTCATTACCAGCCCTGGGAGCCCATGAAACCCATTCATTTATTCATTCCACCAATACTTAATTACTGCAAACTAGCTATGTGACAAGTTCAACACCACTCTTGAGGGCAGAAACTAGACAAAATCCCTGTAAGAGTTCCCAGTATGGGAAATAGACACAGAAGAATGTATTTAGGGCTCATTGGGTTTTTTTTTTCTTTATGGGTGTTGTTATTACAAAAACAATACATTTACCATAAATTTAAAATAAGTAATATGTCATTGAAATTTCAATTAAATAAATTATATTTAAATACTTTGCATTCTAAGAGAGTAGAACCAAAAGTTTTCACTGAAACTTAACCCTTTGGATTATGCTTTTGTAGAATCTATGATTTTAGTCTTTTCCCTCTTTTTTTAAACTATAAATGTAAAGAGGAGTGGGCAAGATGGCGGAGAAGTAAGGAGCTCCGTACTTGCACNGGGGGGATGGGCATGGAGGAGGACACTTGTGGGGATGAGCACTGAGTGTTATGTGGAAACTAATTTGACAATAAAGTATTAAAAAAAAATAAAAAAATAAAACATAAAAAAAAAAACTATAAATGTAAAAGGCAGAACAATGCCTCACCAATAGCCACAACCAGATCACATATATGTGTGTATTTGTACACATATACATGTGTGTGTTTGTATGTATACACACATGCGTGTGTGTGTATGCATGCATAACATAAATAACCAGGGTAGAATGACTTAGAGAAAGGTCCACAAGGGCCTTGGCTCTCAAGATGAACGGAGAAGGAAAATCTGGCTTGACAAAGTTATTATTTATCTGCATAGCAACACAAGTATGTAAATACTAAACACGCTCTCACTCTTTTTTCTTTTTCTTACCCAGTATTTTTTTTTTTTGGTGGTATCCTTGGAGAAACTGGATAAACTATACAATTGGTTTAGAAATGCATTGATGAAAACCTACATTATCCTTGCAATTGATGTCTGCATGTTGTTTTAATTAAGGGTAAGTTTGGGGGCACCTAGGTGGCTCAGTCTGTTAAGCATACGACTCTTGACTTCTGCTCAGATCATGATCTCAGAGTTTGTGAGATCAAGCCCCACACTAGGCTCTGTGCTGACTGTGAGAAGCCTGCTTGGGATTCTCTCTCTCCATATCTCTCTGCCCCTCCCCCCACACATTCTCTCCCTCTCTCTCCTCCTCCTCTCTCTCTCTCTCTCTCTCTCAAAATAAATAAACATTAAAATATAGGTAGGGTTGTCTGTGACTAGCAGAAAAGAAAATTAAATGGCAATCTTTTTAACAAGATGGAAGTTTATTCTCTCAAATGGGCAAGAATGGCTGATAATTTTTACCATTTGTTATGTACTAGACACTATCCTCAGTGCTTCCTATTTACTGATTATTTAAATTCTCACAAACCCTACAGGATCTTATTATCTCCATTTTACAAATGGGGAAACTGAGATGGAGAAATTAACTTTCCCAAGACTGAACACAGCCTATCCAGCTCCAAAGTGTGGGAGCCCGACAGTGACCACAAGAAAGCCTGGTTAGGGACGCGGGGATGTGCCTGCACACGGGGCTCCCTGCCTGGGCAAAGCATGCCTGCAAACAGGGTGCTCTGCCAGGAGGCCTGCACACAATATCCAAGTTTAATGGTCCGCTTGCAAACGAGGGAACATGCCCTCCTTAGAAATAAGGAGGAGGCTGGAATTGTGAGCAGGCCTCTTAGTAAACATGTTGTGGTCGCTTCCTCCCTTTGCTCCCCCCTGTCCTTGAAATGTGTTTGGCTACTTGCCCTTAATTGGTAAAGGAATGCATCTTGTAGATTTCAGTTTGTATCCAGTTACCGGGTATAAAATAAACCGCAAGAGGGGCTTGCGTAGAATTGTTCCTCCGGCCGGAGTTGTGTCTCTGTCTGTCTTTTGTGTGTGTCTTGTCCTTTGTGTCATTTCGTCCGCAACACAGAGCCTGAGCCTTCTTGCTCCTACTCAGTGCCTGGAGGCAAACCATCATGGATGAAGATACAACACCACAGGTACCTTTTAGAGTGGTCTCCACATTCCACACAGCAGTATAGAGCCAGAGGTAAAGAAGAGGGTGTGGCAAGTAATTGACTTATCTATCAATGACTTCCATTTACATGATGACATCTGCTGACATATCTCTTTCACAAGGCCACATCCAATGGCAGGGTAGCCTACAAACATAGCCTCCATTCCAGGCCCCTGTGACCAGGCTAAAACTGTTCCATGTCCATGGAAGGAAGGAATATTGGTGACAACTGACAGTTCCTATTCACAGGTCTCTTTTTATCATTTTATTTATTTATTTATTCGGAACTATGTATTTATTGATTTATTTACATTCAAGTTAGTTAACATACAGTGTAGTCTTGGCTTCAGGAGTAGAACCCTGTGATTCATTCCTTACATATGAAACCCAGTGCTCATCCCAGCAAGTGCTCTCCTTAATGCCCATCACCCACCCCCACACTCCCGCTACAGCAATCCTCAGTCTGTTCTCTGTATTTAAGAGTCTCTTATGGTTTGCTTCCTTCTCTGTTTTTATATTATTTTTCCTTCCCTTCCCCTGTGTTCATCTGTTGTGTTTCTCAAATTCCTCCTATGAGTGAAATCATAAGATATTTGTCTCTCTCTGCTTGACTTATTTTGCTTAGCATAATACACTCTAGTTCCATCAACGTTGTTGCAAATGGCAAGATTTCATTCTTTTTCATTGCTGAAAAGTATTCCATTGTATATATACACCACATCTTCTTTATCCATTCATCAGTCAATGGACATTTGGACTCCTTCCAAAATTTGGCTATTGTTGATAGCACTACTGTAAACATTGGGGTGCATGTGCCCCTTCAAATCAGCATTTGTAAACTCTTGGATAAATAAATTCCTAGTAGAGCAATTGCTGGGTTGTAGGGTAGTTCTATTTTTAATTTTTTGAGAAGCCTCCATACTGCTGTTTTTATAAAGTTTGTACATATTTATTAAATGACTCCAGATTGTTTTTAGCAAGTCTACTTGGAAAAAACATTATTGTCTTTGTGTTCTAGAGGGACAACAACTGTCGATCTAAGAACATGAGAACACCGACTGTTCAACTCTAGTTGAATCATCTGATTTATCTTTGCAATTTTCTTTTTTGGTAAGAGGAAAACTGAGTTTGAAAAGTACACACTCTAGGCACCTGGGTGGCTCAGTCGGTTAAGCATCCAACTTCAGCTCAGGTCATCTCAGGTCATGATCTCACAGTTCGTGGGTTTGAGCCCTGCATCGGGCTCTGTGCTGACAGCTCAGAGCCTGGAGCCTGTTTCAGATTCTGTGTCTCCCTCTCTCTCTGACCCTCCCTTGCTCACACTGTCTCTCTCTCTCAGAAATAAATAAAAACCTTTAAAAAATTTTTTTAAAAGTCCATACTCATAGATCATTCTTTCTGTGAACGAAGAACTGAAGTGTTACTGGGAGTCAGTGAGTTGACCACCCCAGTTCTCTGTGAAAACTATCATAAAATAATCAGTACAACAACAAACTGTTATGAGATAGCCATCATATAAAATTTCTATGAAAATCACTCTTTTAAGAGTGTCTGTCAGCATTTTCATGGGAAATTCTGATTATTTTTCCTTCATTCCCAACAGGCCAGCAGTTTGCAATAAATATATTTGATGAATGTCCCCAGTAGCTGCTTCTACAGCCAGTAAATTTTTAGGAGATCATAAAGTTTCAAAAATGAAATAGTCTTTTTCTTGTTTGTTTGTTTGCCTTTTCTGAATGTGCTTCAACTTACACAATAAAATAAAATTTCATCAGGTGACAAATTTAACTTTCATTTATAAAATGCATGGTATAAAGTATTATCAAGGAAGAGAAAACAGCATAGCATAGAATGACATTGTAGAGCACAAGGAAAAATCACAGTAATAAACATTATTGACCTAAGTTATTCTGTCAGCAGACCTTGATTTCTAGAATGGATCAACAAATTACATCAAACAATTTTTGCTTAGAAAAATACATACGATCGACATGATTCTGAAACATTGAAAAATAATGAACAAAGCTCTATTTCACTGCAGCTTAAAACAAAGGGAAAGTAAATGTGCCAATATTGGTGTTGGACAAACTAGAATTAATATAACATTATTAATAAATAGAGTCATTAAATTACAATGAAAGATACTCAATTATGAAATTTTGACATCAGTATACACAAGTTAAATAGCACAAAATCTGGATACATGAGCAAAGAATGAGGAAACTGAGAAGAAATCGACAAGAATACAACTGTGCAAGGTCATATCTGCCTCAGCAGGTCTGAACATGAATAGCTAATGATACTGAATTGTTTCTAGATGCCAGTCTCTTTTCCCCCAGCCCTATATGAGTTAGTGCATATATCTTCCCCATAAACTCTGAGATTAACCATGAACAATGGGAGAAGAAATCATACTACTAATAATATGGAACGAATAGTTTTCTAAGAAACTATAGCTCATTATGAGGAATTACATCCACTTTTTAAAACTACACAGCTTGGATTATTTGCAAAAGTGGACCACAATAAAACATCAGTATGTTCAAAGTATAGAAGATATGAGTTGGGGCGCTTGGGTGGCTCAGTTGGTTAAGTGTCTGACTTCAGGTCAGGTCATGATCTCACAGTTTGTGGGTTCGAGCCCTGCTTTGGGTTATGTGCTGACAGGTCAGAGCCTGTGTGTGTGTATAATGTATGTATACATGTCTTTCTATATATAATATTTGTGTATATGTATCCATATACATATAATCTATATACACATGCATGCATGTTATATATGCATATGTACTTATAGTCTATATATACAAAATATTTCATATATACAAAAATTTTATATATGCAAAAAATACTTTTCTTTTTACATTTGTTGTGTCTTTAAGATTATGAGTGGAGATAAGCAACTGTCAAAGTTCACTTTCTGTCCTCCTATAGTACCAGGATGTAACCTCCTGTAAGTACATGTTTGTCTGGTTCTACTTGTATGTCTTTTACTGTGAAATCTCTATTCAAGTCAATTAATATTTTTATTTTAAAGATGTCAAACATGTTAAGGCTATAAATAGTACCATTTTGTATTTTTGATAGATAAGCTTTCCTAAATCTCTTTTATAACTTTTTATTTTACTCTTATTATTTACTTGCTAGGTATATATTATTTTTTACATACACAATTATATCATTCTGTTCCATCCTAATATCATCCATTATTTCAAATGTTATACAATTATGAAAAATTCAAAGAGATGATAAATATCTCATTTTATGATTGTGTATGAATTTGATTTACACCTGATAGATTGCATAAGAGTTACTTAAGTGATTGTCTACTTGGCTTATTCTTGCGTATTTTCTCATAGCTTGTTAAATAAATGTGATACATTCTTAATTGAATCAAGTTGGATTAGAAGCTCTTTGAATCATTTTTTCACAAGATGTGAAAGATAGCAATCAATAACAACTTTTCATTATGCTTTGTCCTAAATATATACCACATTGACTTTTCACAGAGGGAAACCATCTTAATGCATATTACTAGATGTCAGGAATTGCGACTGATTTTATACAAATATTATTTTAGAGAATCCTCACCACAATTCTTTCAACTAAGACTGTGAACTCATATAATCAATATTTTAGAGGAAGAAACTTAAAAACATAAGTAGCTACCCCCTAGTCATGTAATGTAATGGATGGTGGATTAGAGGTTCAAGCACAAAACTTTGACCTCACATCCTGAGTCACATCGGGGATAAGTTCATGGGCTGAATGAAAAATGTGGAAATCCCCAGAAACATATTCCAATAGTGCTGAGCCTACAAGGCTTTCTCTTGGCTACTAGGTAATAAAAGACTTTTTGCTTAGGCCTGCAGCCCATAGCCTTTATCACACTCCTTGTGACAACCTTCCAGAACCTTTACCAGGCCACTTTCTCTCTCTTGTGTGGGATCTGCTTACTTAACACTAGGAAAATGGAAGTATTACAGGAAGGAAATGGCTAACGTACATGAAACAGCTGCAAGGGCCCTTGTCTCAAAGACAGTATGCCACCTTAAAAAATATGGACTTTGAATACTTGTTATAAATGAAGATGTAACCCTCCAAAGGTGGGTTTTGTTTTGTTTTGTTTTTGCTGTTCAAAGGGGTGCAAATTTGTAAGGAACAAATCACCTTTTGCATCAGAGTAAGAAGAATGTGTTCTTGGAGTTTGATGGGCTTTGGTTCTAAACTCAACTTTGATACTTATCAACAAATTACTTCCTTTTTAAATCTTAGCTCATCTAAGATTAAGAATAATGTTTAGGTATTTTGTGAAGATGAGAGATAACAAGCATAAAGTACTTAGAATAGTCAGTTGTATAAAAGTTACCCAACGAAGCCCCCTCCCCCTCCCCCAGCACTCTGATACAAACACTCCAGCCATGCTTTGAAGGTGTTAATTAATATTCCTTAATTCTGACCCAGTTGTGACTGGACTCATGTACATAGAGCACATTATAATGTATGGTATTAGGTTTATTACTTGTGAAGCTTGATCAGCACGTGTGAGAACATAGAGCAGGAAAGCTCTACTTTCTTCTATCTACTCTTCAATCAGGCACTTAGGGGCCACCTGTGGGAAGAAGAGACCCTTGTCCAACAGTATCATACCAATAACATGGGGAGTGGAGGTCTTCCTTCTCCCTCCATGCAGAAGAGAGCTAGGGCTCTCTAGACCTGACACTTTCTCATGCTAACTACCCACCTAAACAATATTCACTCCTCTTATGCAGAGGATCGATTGTGGGGAGAGAATAGCACAGAATTCTTGTCCACTTTTTCCAGAGGAGGATGAAATCTTATCAGCCTTCCCCTATTTTATGGTTTGATACAAAAAAATAAAGAGGAAAATAAAGAATATCTATTTGGATGGTGTTGGCAGAGAATAATAGAAATTTAAACTCAAATGGATGTGAAAATTATGGAAACATGTAAGTTCACATGAGAAAGAAATCAGAGGTGAGTGGGTTTCAAGATTGGTCAGTCCAGCAGTTAACAATATCATCAGGTCAGCCATTAGTTCTGTCCAAAGGCAAGTTCCGCCATGATTATAAAACACCTGTCAATAGCTCAGGATACAGTTTTCTCATTCATGACTTGCAGGAGAAAGTAAATCTGGCTCATGTTGATAAAAGCCAGAAAGCATCTCTTTCAGGAACCCCAAGCAAGCCTCTCTGCTCATCTACTGGAAATGACTTAGGCTTGCTTATCCCTAAATGAATTATGAGTAAGAGGGCTTACGCTAATCACCTAGAGGTGAACTGATATTGGGAAACATTGCTTTGCTACAGAAAACTTCCTTCCAAAACCTGAAGCCTATTTGCCGGATTTAGGTATGCATGGCTTCTACCCGACAGCAGCAATGCTCTGCTCAAGACACCCAGCAATTTGTGTTGCTGGGTTATCTATATCCACCACTTCTGGGTGATAAACATGATGTTCTAGAGGTGAAAACTAAAAATGGGTATTTCTTTGAGTCTTTGTTTGAAAGAAAAAACTACTTCCAAATATTGTAGCAACTGAATATAGACTGTCACATAGACTATATAATATATGATCTTCCTTTTTGCTTATATCAGATAAATTTTAGTGTGCATTTTCTGACAGTGTTTTATTTTTCCGCAACCTACATAATATTTTTAAATGACTTATTTCACATACCTTTAAATCATATTTGAACACACTCTTGCACTTTAGATGTTTTCGTTAACAGAGATGATGATGTGTTTTTTCAAGTTTATAACACACTGAACTTTAGCCCCTGGGGAATTTACCAGATTAGATTCCATTTTAACAGTGATCAACTGGGATATTTTTTGATCCAAAGAAATAGTTTTATGTAGGTGAGAAAACTTTCTGAACATAAAAAAATACTCACAAAATATGTGTAATACTGAAAAGAAAATGATTCTGAAATAGAGGGATTAAATTTTCTTGGAAATTCACATGAGTTCAAAATTAAGAGACATATTCCACAAAATGTCCGTGGTCAGCTCTCAGTTGCTCCTTAAGGAATAAAAAGGTTACATATTTTTAAATGTACTGTTTCAAAAACAATTTACGAAATTGCATTAATTCTTCCTTTCTGAATTTTGGCCATTTATGGAATCAAAAATATGGTTGGCAGTAATCGTATGTGTAAGTTGTTGGGAAGCTCAGTCTTCAAAATATAAGTTAATATTTGAGTCCGTTAAAGTTCCACCATACATAGGAAGATATACAGAGCTCTCCAAGAATTCTCAAGTACAATTTAAGGACTTGGGATGTCCAATGAATTTACCATTCAAAGGTTCTGTCCTGGTATTGTGGCCTCATGGTTGGTTGGTTTGGATTTAGAGTGGTTTGCTTTTTGTCTTTTGGACTGAAAGAGACTCTGGGTACTAGGCTGACCACAGCTGATGGACTGTGTTCATGAACTGAAGATAATACCTGTGCCCATCTGTATGATCTAAAGTGGTTTGTTGAAATGCTGTGATCTAGGAATTTGGGTTTAGAGATGGCAAAGAATGACATCTTTCCATTGGGGTGATCAAAGAGAAGGAAGTTCCCTTGAGCTTAGGCAGTGATTATTTTTGACAATGGTAAATTGCTCTCATTCTCTATGAGGAATTCCTATAGGGGCCAGTCTGGCTAACACTGAAATCCACATTACTGTTACCAGTGAAGTATCTAACCACAAAGACAAAAGTTGACACCACGGAGTGGGTTGCTGCTGTCACAAATACCTAAAAATGTGCAGGTGGCTTTGAAGCTGGGTCACAAGTAGAGACTGTAAGAGTTTTGGGGTGCATGGTAGAAAAGCTTACATTGCTAACAATCCATTAAGGATGATTCTGGTGAATCAGGAAGAAAAGAAGAGACCTATAGAGAAAGCCTTAGTCTTTTCAGAGAATTGCTAACTCATCCTGAACAAACTGGTGTAGAAATATGGACAAAAAAGCCATTCTGATGGGATTTCAGACGATACAGGGTACGTGTTGTTAGACAACAATGGAAAGACAATTTTTGTTATAAAGTGGCAAGGAACATGGATAAATTGTGTTCTTGTCCCGGTTTTTGGTGGGAAGGAAAACTAGAGAGCTCCAAAGTTGAATATTTGACTGAGGAAATATCTACGTAATTTGTTGAAGGAGCAGCCTGGTTCCTCCTATTTATAGGAAGTGTAAGAAAAGAGAAATGCTTTGAAGACGGAGTTGTTAATCAAAAGGGAAATAAAACTTAAATATTTGAGATATTCTCTGCTTCTCCATATTAAAAAGAATCAGAAAGGCTACTCAAGAATGGCCAAATGACCATTTCTAAAGATTAGTCAACAGGTAGATGGTCATTGAAGGCATGGGATAAATGAAATTGGCTAAGTAAAGTATATACAGTAAAACGTGTGGAGGACTAATGTCACAATGCTTTGTCATATGAATAAATGTGGGTAGAGTAGAAGAAATACAGCCCACAAAGGGACTAAGAAGAAATAAGCACAGAAGAAAGCAGGTGGAAATGGTGGTACAGAAGCCAAGGAACAGTGCTATAATTTGAGTGCTTGTGTCTCCCCCCAAATTCATACTTTGAAATCATAATCTCCAATGGTGAGGCCATTAACAGGTGGGGACTTTGGTCATGACAGTGGAACCCTCATGGGTAGGATCAGTGCCCTTTTAAAAGAAATCCCACAGAGCTTCCTAACTCCTTCCTCCATGGGAGGACCCGGGGAAAAGCCTGTGACCTGGAAGAAGATCCTCAGCTGACCATGTTGATATTCTGACCTCAGACTTCCAGCCTCCAGAAATGTGAGAAATATATTTCTATTTTTATAACCCACTCAGGATGTGCCATTTCATTATAGCAGCCCAAACAGACTAAGACAAAGATCCAGATAAGTAGGATTTTACTCAGTGAAGCAAGTAATGTAAAAGCTTAAAAAAAGGCTATAGAATTTGGCAATTCAAGGCTTTTGCAGAGTGACTTCAATGTAGAAATGGGGACAAACCCCATTTTTATCAGGATAAAGAGTAAATAGGATTTGAGGACTGGAGATGGCAGGAGCAAACTCTTATACTGTGGATGTGAGCTGTGAAGGAAAAGAGGGAGCTAATATTATTTAATTTAGACAGGGATGTAATGTCCCAGAGGACATTCCTGCTGTTGTTTCAAATATGGGAGACCTTAGCATTTATATTGGCCATAGGAGGGAGCTAGTAGAAAGAGAAATGTGAAGTCAGGTTCTAGTCCTAGATCCTAAGGAAGATAGGAAGGATGGAAAGGTTGGCCCAATGAACAATAAGGGAGGAGAATCCACTTTTGTATTAGCTTCATATGATTGCCATAAACTGCATTGCTTAGCACAACAGAAAGTTATTCTCTCAGAGTTTGGGAGTCTCGAAGACTGAAATCAAGGTATTGGCAAAACCATACTCCTTCCAAAGGTTCTAGAGAATAATCCATCCTTGTCTCTTTCTAGCTTCTGGTGGTGCTGGCAATGTTTGTAATTGCTTAGGTTGCATTAATCCAATTTCTGCCACAATCTTCACCTGGTCTTCTTCCCTCTGTGTGTGTCTCTGTCCTTGTTAGCTTGGGCTGCTATAACAAAATACTGCAGAATGAGTGGCTTAAGCTACAGAAATTCTGTCTCACAGTTTGGAGTCTGGGAAGTCCAAGATCAAGATGCCAACAAGAGAGGTTTCATGAGGAGGATTTTTCTTAGGCTTGTAGGTAACAACCATTTGGCTGTGTGCTCATATATCTTGTTCTTCATGTGATGAGAAAGAGCAAGCTCTCTGGTACCTCTTCTTGTAAGGATACTAACCTCATGATGAGAGCCCTATCTCATGACCTAATTATATTTCAAAGTCCCCACTCCAAATACCATTGTATTGGAAATTAGAGCTTCGTCATTTGAATGAGGGGAGCAATTCAGTCCACAGCAGTCTCCAAATCTCCATCTCCATAAAAGGAAAACAATCATGGGATTTAGGGGGCCTTAAGCTAGTATTGCCTCATCTCAACTTGACTATATCTGCAAAGACCTCTGTTCCAAATATGTCACATTCGGGAGTTAAGACTGGGGACAGTACATTGTATCACAGCAGGAAACACCATGGGTACGTGTGTAAGGCTACCATGGAGGAGGTTAAGCCAGGATACCAGGGAGTTCATGCTTCACAGTTCCTATTACCTTAGAAAATTGAAATATATTGTCATCTGAGAGGTGGAAGGGCAATGCTGCCCTCTAAATTCCTGTGCACCTCTAAAAACACTTTAATTTGATGGTAGCATGTTGTGAGGCACTGCAGAGGGAGTGGGTACATCACATAGGCTAGGAGATTAAAAAAAAAAAAAGGTGTTTTGAGGAGAGGGCATGGGACTTCTATGTAGGATGAGTAGGAAAATGCCCTGGAGAAAAGCATATGTGGTTGGAGAACATTCCAGACAGATAGAGCAACATGGGCAAGAGTGTAGGGCTGCAGAAAGGCTGGAGAATGTTATCAACCACCCTCAGTGTCACGGCCAGCTGTGAGAGGACTCTACCTTGCAGCTCAATATTGTTTTACATGAAATCCCTTTTTCCTTCCATTCTGTCACCCTGGAAAAGGAAAGACGGATGCAGTATCTTTGATCCAGCAGTGTTTCTGTTCTGATTGTGTATCCTCTTACCTACTGTCCCATTATAAATCCCAAAAGGCTTTGGGGCTCAACGAAACGCACGAGGTGGAAGTAATGATTAATGCAGCCTGGGCCAAGCTGCTGCAGGAGTGGGGATGCCTGCCTCCTCACAGAGATGCCATTGTTCTTCCCTGAGACGGTGTCCCTCCCTCTCACACCCTGACCACTGCTTCCCCAAGCAGAGTGTTTATGTGTTGAGTGCAACACTCCGTGGACTCCGGGGCCTAATGGGGTGTGAGAGGGGGCCTGGGGTTTTTCATCTTGTTTTCAGCTGTACAAACACCACACACTTTCCCCATCCACTCAGGGTCTAAGTTCAGGCTTTCTAAGATACCAGAGGCTGCAAGGTGGTGTCAGGGACTCCACAAGTCGAAAGAGAAGGACCTGGCGCCTTCCCCCCTAACACCAAATACATTCAAAGTGTTTATTTTCTCAGCCCCAATCTAAGCTCTCAGATAAACAACTCACTGCTGGTTGATACTTTAGGGCTCCCCAGAAGCTTTTGTTTAAAGGCAGCGGGATGGGATCTCCATTGTCCACAGCAAATAGAACTTGCTTCCTCAAAATACAACCAGAACAGATGAATTAAGAGATATTTTCTCCTGCCTATAATAATTTTCCCCCTTCCTTCCTTCCTTCCTCCCTCCCTCCCTCCCACCCTTCCTTTCTTTCCTTCTTTCTTTCGATCTTATTAACATTGACTTAATACATCTTACCCACCAGCAGAACCTTTTAGGAATTCTTCAGACGGGCTGATCAGGAAGTCCTTACTCCTTGGAACAAACACAGACTCAAAGGACGAGAAGGGGAAAGACACCAGCATCTGCTGGGCTCCTGGCTGTTCGGGTTTATACACCTTTGTGTAAACCCCTCCCCTTTAGTGTGAGCAGGATCTGATTTGCTTATACCTGAATAGAATATAGTGACGGTGATGGAATGCCAATTCTGTGATTATCACATTGTATAAGACCTTTGTAGTTAGTAGACCTGCTCTTGAGACTTTCTCTCTAGTAACTTTCAAGAAATAATTAGCAACATCAGGAGTCCTGTGTCACAAGAAGATAAGGATGTTTTACAGCTGACAACCTGCAACGGGCTGGGTCCCTCAGTCCTCCACTTGCAAGCAAATGAATCCTGCAACAGTTCTGCCAAAAAGAATAACACACCTGGAAAAGGATCCAAAATCTGGATGTGCAGACATTCTCAACGGAGCCCTCTCTCTTTGTTCTGCTGCTATGAGGCACACTTAGCCAGCTTCTATTTCAGAGTGCAATTTTGTTTTTCCTTAGACTTGATTAGGATACCAGTCTCTTTGTCACTCAAGACAGGTGTTGAATTGTCCAAATGGTCTTTTGAAGTTTCCCTTACTTGATTAAAGCTTTATGCTGGGCATGTGAGTAGGGATACACACTCTACCCCTCAGAGAAAGGAAAGGAAAAATATTACACTCCAGGAATAGAACTTTCATAGAGGTTCCTGTTACTAATGGAATCTTTAACCAGAATTCTTATTTCCTNTTCTCTCTCTCTCCCTTTCCTTCCCCTCCACCTCCTCCTCCTTCTCCATTTTTTTCTCCTTCTTGTTCACCATCAGCATCTTGAATTCTTCCTCTTTACATTGACCTAATGTCCTGGAGGTGGGTAATAGACTCATGGCAAGACTAGTTTAGCGGTACTATCTTTGCAAATTCTGCACACGTGGATTTCAGTTTGGGGGAGGGTTAGCTGAAGACAGAAATAAAGCAAATCTATTTTACTGTCTCCTTTATCCAATACAAAGTTTGGAACAAGTTGTTTTCCCTCTGATCATCAGTGGCATCATCCATACAATGGGAGTAATAATAATACCATCCTGTCAGTGACATTAAGAGAGTTTCTGAGATAATGAACCTGGCAAAGAGCAGGTAAGCAATAACTCTTTACTCTTGGGAGTGATCAGTCTTGCCCTTGGGTTGCCCTAGCAAAGAAGTGAAAAGTTTAAATTAAAAGGGAAACTAATCTTGAGTTCAAATCTCAACTCTGCCACTTATCAGCTTATTAATGTGGTACCATTTATAATTTCTCCATGTCATGATTTTCTCATATGAAATATGGGGATGATAATAGTTTTTCCAAATAGGGTTACTGTAATGCATAAATGAGAAAGTGTTTAGGATGTACGTGTTTAGTCAGAGCCTATCACACACAAATATTCAGTAATATTAGCTGCTATTAATATGAATACAATAAGTTACTGTTACATAAATATTAACAAATTATATCCTGGGATGTTTTATACAGAGTGACCACTCACTTCCTCAATGACAAAAAAAAGTATGGTACAATTTTTGTACAGAAACTATTTGATTTAGAATACTGTACACCTAGTGGCTTATAAAAAAAAGTAATGTGTTTCTCACAGTTCTGGAGGCTTAAGTTCAAGATCAAGGCCCTGGCAGTTAGATGACTGTTCCTTTGTTCATAGACAGGCATCCTTTTGCTATGTAATCATATGATGGAAGGGGCTAGAGATCTCTCTGAGGGTCTCTGTCATAAGAGTAGTAATCTCATTCATGAAAGCTATATCTTGTTGACCTAATTACTTCCAGAGGCCCCACCTCCTAATTTCATCACTTTGGGGGTTACAGTTTCAACATATGATTTTTTTTTTGGAGAAGAGTACATTTAGTCTATAGCATTCCTCCCTGGCCTCCCAAAACAAATGTCTTGCTCACATGCAAAATATATTCATTCCATCCCAACAGACCTAAAGTCTTAATTTGTTCCAGTGTCAACTCTGGTCAAAAATCCAAAGTCTCATCTGATGAACCACTGATCTGGATTCCTAACCCAACTTTTTAACTGTCCCAAACTATAGACCAACTCAACAAATAGTGACTGCGTCTTTTCATGGATAATTCAAGTTCAAGACGTCCGTGTTTTTTATTACTATCTTTTTTATATTGTTGTTTATCTGAAAGTTCTAATATAAGGCAAATACCATGCACTCAGTCATTCAAGATTTAAGCATGGAGTCACCCCGGGCTCCCCCTCTGGCTCATCTTCCCCATGTAATCAGCGACTGAGAACAAGAGTTCCATCCCTTTACTATTTCTGGCATCTGTCTTTCCTGCTCCACTTGCCCTGCCTTAATTCATGATGTCATCATCTTTGTGCTACACAACAGGGGTAGCCTTGTCACTGGCCTGCTCACCTCCAATCTTTCTTAGAAGCCCATCTTTCTTGAGACAGTCACAGTTAACTATGTAAAATTAAAATCAGATCATGGCATTTTCCTGCTTTATTCATATTACATGCTCCCCTTAACCAGTATAGAATAAGCACGAAGAGCTGTTCTTACTTACCTCTTCAATTTCTTCTCCATCACCTCTTTCATATCCTCCTTGCCTCGCACATGGTGATTCAGACATACCCTAGTATGTCTGATGGTTCCCATCTCTCTATGCCTTGGTCCAAGAATGCCCTTCATCAGAAAGAAGCCACATAGTGAAAAGCTCTCACCTCTCGTGGCTGAGCAAGCATCATTCCTTTATGGAGGTTTTCCTGTTCACCCTAGCCTCAGGTGGGACTACCTCATTCTTTGTGTCTTGGGGACATCTCATAGTTGTTTCTGACCAAAAGTGTTGTACTTTGTTTGCATGCCCATATTTCCCATTAGACTGTGCAGATTTTTATGGCAGGAGCTATGACCCACTCATCCATATATTCCCATTGCCCTTCATAAAGTTAGATAGACACACAGTGGGCACACTGAGTTCCAGGAGGAGCAAGTGAATAAATACCTCAGTGGATGAGTGGATGAGTCTACTAAACAGAGGTAGAAACCCACACCCTATGTTTCTCAAAGGGTTTATGTGTTGATGACACGAGATGATGGGTATCAAAAATGCCTAGTAAACACAGACCACTACAGAGCAAATAACTGAATCCCTGGCTTGCAAAGAACTTCATGTATGCATCCAGACAGCTGAGAGTATCTCTGGGACATCCCAAGCTGCAGAAGCTTAGAAGTTCTGGGGCAAGACTTACACAATGTGGCAGAAGCAAGCTGCAGTCAGGTCACACCTGTCCACAGATGACTGCTGTGACAATGGTTAGTATAAAAAGGTAGGCAAAAGAGGAAAGAGGATGTGAGATGGAACACAGCAAGTATGTGCTGCACTCCTTTTTAGCATATTAACAATGGAGTCTTCTGGACTCCAAAGGAATGCTCCATCTGCCTGTGCAGCTGTGGGTTGCTCCATAGTAGTAGTAGTGTAGTTAGAAAAAGTATTAGGGAAGCTTGACCTTGAGTGATGCCAGTAAATTGTGTTTACTTATTTACCATGCCCAGGTTTATTAGATAATGTATTAGGTAAATTGAGGAACCCTGGAAAAGCTGTTTAAAGAGGATTTAATGAGCTAGGAACTGACCTCCGTCCAGGAGATGCTTTCTCCTTGCTGATGCCTGGGATGCAGACATAACAGATAGAGCTGCAGTGGTCATTTTGTGACCATAAAGCACCCTTGAGAATGGAAGTCACTTGCTGAGGAGGGTAGAGAAGAATGATAGAAGTTGCTTGGGTCTTTGATGCTATCTTTGATGGTCTGTTTCTGGACTTGCTTTACCTGAGCAATAAAAGTTAACTTTTATTTAAAATACTTTCACACGCAGCCAAACTAAATCTTCAGTGACATAGCTCTGTTCTTGGTATTTGATACATTCACATCCCTGCAATCAGTGGCAATTGACTTATTCTCTACTGAAGTTTGTTTAAAATAAAACAAAACAAAAAAAAAGCCCAATCACTTAAATTTTCACTTAAATTAGAAGCAATGCATTATCAAAATGATCAAATTATGTGTAGAGTCATAAAAGGGACATGACCCATACGAAGAGAAAATATCTGCTATGGGCAAGATACATCCAGAGCTTCCCCAACATGGGATCTTTTTTTTTGCTGTAAATGTCCAGTTATCCTGAGTCTGGCATGTGGTTTGTGACAAATACTAGGTGGGAGAAATCAAAATGAGCTTTTAGATGGGAAAGTGGCAGTGACCAAATTTTTCTGACCCTGGAGAAAACTCTAGTTTATTTGCTTTGTTCAATTTCTACAGGATGTAAATAACTGAAAAACTCAAAATGACCTTGGATACAGCTCCTTTAATGTCAAGCAAATAAGAAAAGCGTGGAGGTATTATTCTGTGGCTGGGGTAACATGGCAGAAGATTCTGGGGTGCCTGTTGGCTGTGCAAAATGATCTGTCATCGCTAGAGGACCCACAGTCATTAAAACTGGCCTTATCTTCCAAGAGTTGGAGGGATCAAGAGAGGCCATATAGGATCAGTAATTTGAGGATCAAATTATATATGGTCGTGAGCCTTCGGAGATGTAATTTTTAAAATGGCAAATAGCAAGCTGACATGTGTATTTACATGAAGGTGCTGACATTTGAAAAAAGCTTCATGGAACACTGCAAACATAAAGTGGATTGGTATAGAGAATTAATTTCACAAGTTGGAAATGTCTCAGTGAAATATTTTTTTAGCTACAAAACCACTGATTTTTTTTTATCAACTGAAATAAAGCAACATTAAAAATAGCTAATATTTATTACATGCTGATTTTCTGTCTGGCCTTGGCATGTTTTATGTTTATTATATCATTATTTAAGCTTCTCTCTTATGTGAGATAAACACTCTAATAATTCCCATTTTACATAGTAGGAGGCGAGGAGAAGTTTCATTAGATTCCCCAAAAGTCATGTAGCTAGATTCTGGAAAGCCTGGTTTTGAACTTGGGTAGTAGGTAGTTTGACTAAAAGCCTATGGAGCCTCTGCTATGAGCACAAACACAAGGAGAGTGTTTCCACCCTTACGAACTATGTGTTCCTAGGTGCAGCGCCCTGAGGTGGTGTGGCGGCTGCGCAGTAATTAAAAGGTAGGTGTTCGTTTCTTCTCACACCTCGACTCTTTGTTCTCATAAAGCAGTGTCCTACTTGCTACTAATAGGCTTCTTCCTGCCTTAATCTCTCCTTTACTTTCCTCCTTCCCTCCTTCCTTCCTTCCCTCATTGCCTCCCTCCTTCTATAATTATTGAGCACACATATATGTAGTCAATTCTCAATATTCACAGTGGCTATGTTCTATAGTCACCATGAACTCTGAATTAGCCAGTACTGAGCCATTGCTCCAAGGGAGAAATACAGATTTAGTTTCCTGCAAACCTCTGGTCATAACATTTTCACCAACCAACCAACATACAATCTTGTTTTATGTGCATTTTCACTTAAAGACATCTTATTTAATATACATTGTTGATACATTAATATTGAACTCACAGCCAAGAGCACTCCAGCTCACTCCTGAACGAAGTCTCTCTAATACATGCATTTTCTCTGTAAAGCACATCACAGCCTTCCTGCACTTAGAAACTACAGACAACAGGGGCGCCTGGGTGGCTCAGTCGGTTAAGCATCTGACTTCGGCTCAGGTCATGATCTCATGGTTTGTGGGTTTGAGCCCCGCATCAGGCTCTGTGTTGACAGCCAGCTCAGAGCTTGGAGCCTATTTCAGATTCTGTGTCTCCCTCTCTCTCTGACCTTCCCTGCCCCTGCTGTCTCTCTCGCTCTCAGAAATAAATTTTAAAAAATTAAAAAAAAAAAAAGAAACTACAGATAGCATTTTAGCACTACACTTGGATGCCACTTAAACAGAGAAATTCATCAGCAAAAATGCAAAATGGGGAGTCACATAGCATTAAGTAGAGGTGAAAATGACACTTGCTTGCAGTGTGCGAGCTGGGACGCTCCGAGAACTACAGTATAGAAAGAAGGCAGCGGGCCACCTTGTTTGAACTCAGGGGGAACACGTGTGTCAGGTGCTCAGATTTTTTTTTGCTACTTTCTGCACGTCTGTTACTGACTATGAAAGGGGTATGAATATTGATTTAATTTTAGTGACTAGGCGAAGTTGCAAATACAGAATCCATAAATAACAAGAATCAACCGTTCTCTGTTCCAAGCAAGTACTGTGTGAGGCACGGAGGATCCAGTAAGTAGTGGGCAAATAACAGAAACTATCCTTCTCACTGACAACACAATATCTAGAGGAGGGAAGTGGTTATTAATGAATAGTCACATAAATATAAAGAAAAATTTTTATAAGTACCATATTATAATGCATTCCTTAATTGATTGGTCAGTTTATTCATCTGACTATTAATTTATTTAAAAGGACATTATTACATGTTTACTATATATCAAGCACTATGTTAAATGGTCAAATGTTATGACAACTGCCCATTAATTGTTTGATCTTGTTACCCTCTAAAGGTGTTGGCCTCTTGAGGACAGGGAGAGCTTCTTACACATTTTTATATTTCCTCATGCACAGATAATTATTTAATGGGTTTGAGATCAGGAGTCCACCAGGTTCTGCTATTGTCTTGGTAAAATAAGGAAGTTTGACTAGACAGTCCCCATAGGCCCATTGAATCACTCAATAAATATTTGCTGAATTGATTTATGGGAAGTTCTCTCCTAGTGGTTTCAGATAAGAAATACACCGGCAAACTCTGATACCTCAGGTAGAAAGGGCATGTACAAGCAGTGATAGAGTCACATATTTGGCTCTGGAGAGCAAACCTCTAGCTTTTGCCCTTGTGGGGCTCCACGGCTGCAAGTAAATAATAAAAGATGCTATGTAAGCAGAGCAGGCGGGTCTCACAGTGAACATGAAAGCCTGGGAGCCACATTCTAGCACATTATGGGTAGTTTATGGAGCACATCAGTTCATAACGTGAGACAAATTGGCACCAGGGACTCCAGTGGCTGCGGTCCAGGTGGACCACCAAGGAAGAAACATGAAAGGAATGCCTTCTCTTGCTAAGAGAAGGTCTTACTGTCCTTCATCAGTGCTCTTTTAACAAAAGGTTTACACCCTCATCGCTGTAGTTTGTGACTCTTGAAATAAGACACGTAGACATTTGCTCATTCAATCACTTATTCATTCATCTTTTCACAAGCAAGGATTTGAGCCCTTAAAAAATGCCAGGCAATGTGGCAGACATGGGAGCTACAGGTGTGAGGGAAATTCTCTATGTCTCTTCACAAATGGAGTTTACAGTCTAGTAGGAAAGATCCATGCTGACAGAGACCATGGTGCAATGGGGGCACAGTCTAGGGGAATTAACCTTCTCTGGAGCTTCCTCCTTGATGGGTGAGAATCAAAACTGGCATGATAAGCAGACTGTATAAGAGTGGGGAAGACTGGTTGGGGGGACAAAAAGCCCTAGGAACATAGGGCATCTTTGTGAAGAGAGCACTTGACCCTATAGAGTGTTAAGAAGCAAGACTGGAGGTCAGAGAGGTAGCAGGACTTTGTGATGGTGCTGGGGAAGGAGGTAGAGTCCATGGCCTCCAAAGCCTCCTAAGCAATGACCATAGAAAATACATACCTTACATTCACATACAATAGGAAGCTATTGAGAGGATAGTAAGCTGGTGGTTGAGGGTGGGGGGGATCAGATTTACATCCTAAGATGAGCTTTGCTATTACTGGATGGAAACAGACTGTGGCCAGGTCAGGTCAACTCATAAGTGGGAAAACCAGGTGGGGGCTGTCATCGTAACCTGGGCAAGGGGTGTCTCTGCCTGACACTCAGAGGGCCATTGAGAAGCTGGAGAGATGCACATGGATTCTTAACAGAAAGTAAGCTAGTAAGACTTGACGATGATTAGCTATAGGAACAAGAAAGAGGGAAAAAAGACAAAGCTGTCTCTTAAGTGTCTATGTGGAGCAATTGGGTAATTTTTCAGGTGGGATGATGACTTATTGAGCTATGGTTCATGGTATGGAAAAGTCCTTTGAAGTAATGGCTTCAATGGGATGGCGAGAAATCTGTACAGAAATGTCACTGGAAACTGCTGGTGGGAGAGTTTTGGAGCTCAGGCAAAAGGTCTGGGCTGGAGATGGAGATTAGAGTAAAAAGGAAGCCTTTGGAAAGTCTGTGATCCTCCAGAGAAGGGGGTGAAGAATAAAGGAAAGAAGACAAATACAGAAGACTCTCAATATTCAAGGGTCAAACAGGGAAGAAGACATGTTAAGAAGCTGTGGAGACTCTCCTACACTGTTGGTGGGAATGTAAGCTGGTGCAGCCCCTCTGGAAAACAGTATGAAGGTTCCTCAAAAAAATTAACAATAAAACTCCCCTATGACCCTGCAGTAGCACTTCTAGTAATTTACCCAAGGGATACAGGAGTGCTGATGCATAGGGGCACGTGTACCCCAGTGTTCATAGCAGCACTCTCAACAATAGCCAAAACATGGAAAGAACCTAAGTGTCCATCAACAAACGAATGGATCAAGAAGATGTGGTATATTTATACAATGGAATACTACATGGCAATGAGAAAGAATGAAATCTGACCATTTGTAGCAATATGGATGGAACTTGAGGGTGTTATGCTGAGAGAATTAAGTCAGGCAGAGAAGGACAGATACCATATGTTTGCACATATAGGTGGATTAGGAGGAAGTTAACAAAGGACGATGCAGGAGAAGAAGGGGAAAATAGTTGGGGAGAGGGAGAGAGGCAAACCATGAAAGAATCTTGAATGATGAGAACAAACTGAGGGCTGAGGTGGGTAGGGGACAGGGGAAGGGGAGTGATGGGCATGGAGGAGGGCACTTGTTGGGATGATCACTGGGTGTATATGTAAACCAACTTGACAATAAACTATTTAAGGAAGATAAAAAAAAAAAAAAAAAAAGAAGCTCTGGAGAACTATCCAGGGAGGGTGCTGGTGAACCAGAATCATATCCTCTGCTTGCATGGAGACCGGTGACAAGAAATATCTCCCCGAGTCTATGTTTATTGGGACAAGATCATGCAATAGATTTACCTGCCACATTACCCAGAATTTCCTAATTAAAATTCTCAGCTTTGGTAACTAGAAGAGTTCAACTTCTAAGCAAACCTGACAAATTTCTATATTATGGAGAATGGGCATATTATAATGTACAGGTGTTGCCCTTTATATGTGGATGTGAGGAAGCTCTGAGGTATATTTTCAGTCAGCATTTGATATTTATGAAGGACTTGAAGAACTTTGGGCAGGTGTTTCTGTTCATGTTTCCCTATTGCTTCATTTTTCCATTTAACTCTTATTTTTTTTCTTATTTTCATTTATTTTACACTATTTTTCCTCCTACCAAATACTTTATATTTTTGTAACTCACCTAATACCATTTTTGAAATGAGGTAGGATATATATTCACTATATTAAAAATTATCATATAATAACAATGGTTTTGACAGTCACTGGATTTATTATTTTATTCAGTTGAGAGAAAAAGGAAATAAAGGAAACCCATAAAACTGTATTTTGTTGAAAAATTTCCTTTGAAATTCTTTAGGTTGTCTCACATAGCCCTTTATCATTCTGTCATCATTGGAAAATGGAGTCAAATGACTAATAAGTAACTCATTCTGGGTAGAAACTTGTAATACAATATTACTATAGGTGCTTATTTATATCAGTATTTATTATTTGCTGCTAAAATGTCATTTGAGCTAGACAAGAGTCTAATACAACTGCTAGGTGAAATTGGAATATAGTGACTGAAAATTCAAAAGCAAAAAAATATAAGTAGCAGAGGGTTGCTTTGGAGGACAGTACTCTGTTTCTGGCAAGCTATCTGAGGTGAAAGTCAAGTCAAGGAAACTGAATGTGATGTCACAAAGACTATTGGCATAGAGATCTACAGCTAAAGCCTACCACATTTGAACAGGAATCTGTGTATCTTTTTTTTTTTTTGTCTTACGGTAAAGGGACAGGAGAGAGGAAGAGAGTGGGTAGGGAAGCAAGCAGTGACTCTAAAACTTTCCCTGTTATAGCTGTTGTTCTTGAAAACTACTCCCATCTCAGTCAACATTCTTCTATTATTGGGAAGCACTGCCCAGGTTCAAAGATGGCAAAGGGTAATTGTTCTGAGAGCTATAGTGAATGGATAATAGATCTGAAAGATTTCTTGAATCATTTTGTATGAAATTATATGCTAAACTGTGAGAAACTTGGGATGCCTGGGTGGCTCAGTCGGTTTAGCGTCTGACTTCGGCTCAGGTCATGATCTCATGGATCGTGGGTCCAAGTCCCGCATCAGGCTCTGTGCTGACAGCTAGCTCAGAGCCTGGAGCTTGTTTCAGATTCTATATCTCCCTCTCGCTCTGACCCTCTCCTGCTCATACTGTCTCTCTCTGTCTCTCTGTCTCTCTCTGTCTCTCTCACGCACACACAAATAAATAAAACATTTAAAAAAATTTAAACTGTGAGAAACTTAACAACACAAAGAGGTAAGTCATGTGTACGGTAGCTCTGAATCAGAGCATGTAGCAGTAAGTCAAACATGATGAGGAACCCAACAAACTTCTGTTCAAACTTCAACACCCAGATAGAGTGCCCTTTCTCTGCAAAGACTTTCCCAACGATCCCCAACTCCACAGTAATTTGTTCATCCCAGAAGCTAACACATGTGGGAGGTGAAGTGTTGAATAAAGGGTCATTTGTCCTTGGACTTGAATTTAGACTGTGACATGATCTCCAAATGAATTTCTTTTATTGTCACAGAAATACACCAACAAGATTGAAAAGATACATTAATCACACATTTAGACTTTCATTGTATTTCAATTCTGGTCTGAATTGCTTATTATTAGCTTTATATTTTATATTCTTAATAAATCCTGAATTTATTTTGTAAATAATACAATTACATGAGTTTACTTTTTTTGGAATGATGACTTAGCTTCTTTAATTTTTAGTGTACTGAGAACCCCAAAGACACACACAGATGTGACCTTGGGCCCTCTAGATTTTTGAGAGATCCTGATTCATTTATCGATTATAAATTTTATTATCATATTTAATGATGCTGATTCTCAAACACTCCTTCAGTACACTCTGAACTTCAATATGGCAGGGTCTATACCTTACACAGGTTTGATTTATGGTGTTTCAACTTTGTGATGGTATGAAACCATTCATTAGAAACTGTACTTGAAATTTTATATTCTGATCTTTTCCAAAATTGGTTAATATATGGTATGATCCTCTGTCATGACACTGAGCAACTTCAGAGAGCTGAAGCCCCCTACCAGTCAACCATGTGATCATAAAAGTAAACAATTGATATGTTTACAACCATTCTGTTTATCACTTTCAGCACAGTATTCAATAAATTGCATGACATATGCAATACTTTACTAAAAAAATAGGCTTTGTGATAGATAATTTTGCCAACTACTGGCTAACGTAAGAATTCTGAGCACATTTAATGTAGACTAGGCTAAACGATGATGTTCCATAGGTTGGGTGTATTTAATGCATTTTCAACTAACGATATTTTCAACATATGATGGGTTTATCAGGATGCAATCTCACTATAACTCAATGAGAATTGTGTTCATCTTGGCAGAAAAATACTTGTCAAAGTGAACTGAAGTAACAGTGATGCTTGAACTATGATGTGTGTAAGAAACACCTTGGAAAACTGTCAAAAATCCATCATCTTGAGCCTTAAATTCACAAGCTTGGGTTCACTAGGATTTTTCTGGGACTCAGGGATTGCAGTTTTAGTAAGGTCTCTAGGTTATACCAATGTGGTGATCTATGTATGGACTGCATTTTCTTAATTTAGACCTAGATGTTAGATATACTTGACCCATTATGCCAATGCTGATCAGTAGATCATGGTTCTATCCAGGGAAACTTTAAAAAGAATTACAGGGCTGTACCAAGATTCAGTGGGAAAGAATTCTTAGCCAGGGAAAAAGAATGGGGTCAGAATGAATATTTGCTATGAATTGTCAGCATTTGTTGAAACCAAGAGGCCAAAAGGGTACTAACATTTATTCCATGTTTTCTATGAATCAGAACCGGTAGTAGATACTCACCTACAAAGTCATTTGTTGTATTATCCCAGTCTAATGAATCAGGCAAGAACAGAGAAGTTAATTTGGTTGAGATCTCACAGGCAGGCAGTGGTGTTGGGATTTAACTGCTCCTCATTGTTAGTCCACACCTTGTCTACTTCATAAAAAAGTTGGGAAGCTTTTAAGTAACAAACTTATAACAAATTATTTCTGGACTAAGAACACTGATATGCAAAATCAGGTTGACTATCTACAATACCAGCCATTTTATAGGTTTCTTAATGAATTTGTCAAGGAATCACCCTGTTGTTATTCTGGTTGACTGATGAACTACCTGCCTGGGGCTGGATGTCTGAATTGATAGATGGTTTTGCCTAGAGCTTGTGCACTGTTAGGGCTCAAATCACTTTTATGTTATTCTAAAAGTCAGTTTCAATGAAAAAAACCTTAACATCTTTTCAAATATCTTGTGTCAACCTGTGTAATATAACTTTGAAAAATTAGACATTGAATTTGGCTATTTTGTGTTTTAATTCCTATAACAAAAATATTTCAAAAAATTTTTTAGAAAGTAAAGGTGACCTTTATGAGTAGCTGTGTGAACTTTATGAGCATGCTTAACATTGTTTACTTGTGTTGTTTGTTAGGCAAAGAAAATGAACAAAATATATTGAAATATCAGTTTTATATTTGTTGGATCTACCTCCTTGTTCATGTAAAACTTAAAATAATGCAATAGCAATGACAAATGCACATATGCATTCATACAAATAAACACCAAATAATCAGACCAGCTTATAAATATGGTATGGGATAGGGATAGAGTTCAACCATTCTCTGGAAGTCAGATGATAGATTTGCAGAAATAAATTAATTCAGCTGAATGTACTGCATGCTAAGAATCATGCCAGGCATTGTGAATAATGAGTTATGTAAAACATAATTCTGCCTTCACTGAGAGCATTATCTTGTATAGGAAATAAGTAAACCTATGGGGTACAGTCTGTACTGGGGAACAGAGAGGCTGAGAGGTGGAGAATCTAAAGCAGATTTGGGGGTGTGGGAAGTCCCCAGGAGAGGTGATGCTGGGGTTGACAAAAAAGGGAGAAAGGAAAGAACATCTCAAATAAATTACCAGCATGTGAGAAAATGCAGAGGCATGAGATGGAGGACACATGGGCAAGACCACGAATAGAGGTGGTAAGAGATGGAAAGTAAGGTTTAGGGATCAGGTAGGGACACCCCGGATCACGTAGCTGGGTGAGCACTGACTTCAAATCTCTGGTCCTCTGTTTCTATGTATTTATAACTACATGGACATTGAATGAAATGGTCTGATTCTATATTCACTCATTCAACAAATAGATATTGGAAATTTATGTACTAAGCACAATTCTAAACACTTGGGGCTACCAGTGATTATAAGAAGATTTATAAAGTCCCTTTGTTCATTGAGCTGATATTTTGGTGGGGACTTCACATATTAAATACACATAAGTATAAATCACATAGTAGGTAAAAAGTAGTAGGTGCATCATATTTAAAAAAATAGAGCAGGAGGGAGAATGGTGCAGATCCTAACTTGAAAATGGGGGCCATGAAGCATAAGATGGACCAATGCAGCCTGATTTCAAGACTCATACAGCTACAGCAATCAGGTCAATGTGGTATTGACACAAAGGTAGAAAATACATAAGGAAATAGAGTCCAGAAATAAGCCCACAGATAAATGGACAACTTGTTCTTGACATAGATGCAAAAGCAAAAGAATGGAGAAAAGACTGTCTTTTCAACAAATAGTGATAAAACAATTAGTTATCTGTGTGCAAAAAAATAAAATCCATCCTTGTACCATATTAAGGAAACTAAGCCTCAAAATGTATAATATGCTTAAATCTAAAATTTAAGGCTAAGAAAACTTATAAAACAGTAGAAAACTATTGTAACTTTGAAGTTAGTAAAGTTTTCTTAGATATGATAACAAAATCATAATCCAGAAAAGAAAAAACTGATAGACTAGATTTCATTATTTTTTAAAAATATATATATTTCAAAAGACACTGCAAGGAGAATGAAAAGACAAGCCATAGACTGGGAGAAAGTTTTGCAAATCATGTATCTAGTGGTCAGAATATATAAACAACTCTTAAAACTCAATAATAAGAAATTAAATAACCCAACTAAGACATGGAAGACATGTGGATAACATATAAGCACATGATAAAATGCTTGGCATTGTTAGTCATTAGGGAAATGTATGTTGAACCAACAATGAGATAATAGTATACACATATTAGAAGGGCTAAAACTAAAAAGACTAATGAGACCAAGTGTTGGCAAGGATGTAGAGAAGATGGAACTCATACATTTCTGGTAATGCTGGAATGTAAAATGGTACAATCACTTTGGAGAGCAATATAGCAGTTACTTAAAAAGGTAAACATTCATATACCATATGATTCTGCCATTCCATTCCCAGGTATTTCCTGAAAGGAAAGTACACATATGTCCACAAGAATGCTCACACACAATGTTTATAGAAGATTTTGTTGTTGTTGTTTTTGCTTTTGTTTTGTTTTTGTAACACCCAAGTTTTGGAAAGAACTCAAGTGTCTATCAACAGGTTAATGAATAAACAAGTTGTGGTATATTAACACACTGGAACACTACACAGCAATATAAAGAAATTGATACACAATAACATGGATGAATCTCAAAATGATTAAGCTCAGTAAAAGAATTAGATCAAAAAAGTAAACAATGTATGTTTCATTTATATAAAATTCCAGAAAATGCAAATTAATTTATTGTTAAAGCAGAGTAGCACTTGACTGCAAATGGATAGGAGTATCAGGGAGGAGTAGAGGAGCTAAAGGATAAGTTTAGAAGGGGCACAGGCAAACTTCGGGGGTGGTAGATATGCTCTCTATTTTGTTTCGTGATAATTTACCAGTTCTATTTATATGTCAGGACATCTAATTGTACACTTAAATATATGCAGTTTATTACATGCCAATTAGACTTTTATGAAACTGTCAGGGAAAAAAAAACTGGTTATGTGAGATTCCATTGAAAAGATGCCAGCAAAATCTTGGTGGAGTGAAGGAATTCATTACTTGAATATTTGGGGGAAGAGGATTCCAGGCAAAGAGAATACCAAGAACAAAACATTAGGTTGGGTACTTGAAGAATAGAAAAGAATCTAAGCAGAGTGAGCAAGAATAGAGAATAGGATGTGAGATCAAAAAAGTCATGGGATTTAGACTATCTGTTAGAGACCTTGGGGGGCTGTCGAAATGATGTTGGTTATTATTCTGAATAAAATAGGGATTCACTGCACATTATGAGTATATTTTCTTCCTTCTAGCCTTCCTTCTTTCCTTCCTTCCTTCCTTCCTTCCTTTGTAACGAAAATAGAGTGTAGAGGGGCAATAATTGAAGCTCAAGGACCAGTAAGAAGACACAATAAGTTAGAAGAGTGATGATAGTGTCTAACACTTGAGGGTAGTAATAAATGTAAGAGAAAGTGGCTGGCCAGATTAAAGACATTTTTCGATAGACATTATAGATTTCCTGATAGAATTTTGGTTGAAAGATGAAGGAGACAGAGAGTGGTTAAGAATGACTTCATGGCTGTGTGTTTTTCTGTTTTTACTTTGGTTTTTGTTTTTCTTGGCTTTTTTTTTTTTTTTTTTGGTTTGTTTTACCTGAGCAACTGAAAATAAGGCGTTGCTGTCAATTGAGATGGGGAAAGCTATAGGTAGAACAGGTTTGGGAATGAGGTACAGCAGGAATCCCAATCAAACAAGCTTCTGCCTTCATGGGATTTACATTCTTGAGTGGAAAATCAAGTGATAATCATACATATATGCCTATTTCTAGACCCCAGGTTGAGGAAAGGAAGAGTGTGAAAGAAGCCAGTTATCTCTGGCATTATCTTCTGTGTAATTTAACCTTCTGGAGAATTCTAGGAAGATGACAAACTGAATCCATTTTCATCTTCTCTGCTTCCAACCTGCCCATATGCCTGTCCTGAGTCAGGGAGTCTAGGGGCAACTAGGAATGAGTAAATTCTTTGGTTTGCTGACAACCTGTTGACGAAAGCTAGAGCAAAACATTTTACACTTAGAGCAGATAAAGCCCAAGGAGCAGTGGAAAGCCTTAGAGCAAGAACCTGGGAAGAGTCTGGTCCACAGAGATCCAAGGAATGATATGAAGAAAATAAATGTCTGTCTTATGTTACTGTACTGTGTCTTTCATGATGTGGAGAAGAAGCTCATGTAGGTGGGCTAAGACTCTTGATCCTGAGGCTGGGGGGAGGTGCAAGAATACCAGGGAGCAGGGAGACTTCCTTTTGGGGTCAAGAAAACCAGGGAGGAAGGAGACTTTCTTTTGGGGTCTTAGTAGGAGATTTTTTGCATGCTTGCTGCTATATGACCTAGCCATGGGAACGTTTCATTACTACTACTTAGAATAAATAGCAAACCCCAATAAACTCTACAAAGGAAAGTTATACCTTCAGGGTGTGTGTTTGTGTATGTGGGGGCATCTATCAGAGAGAGGAACCTTTGCTGCAGCAGCTCAGGAACAGAAGAAAATAAAATTTCTGCAGACAGCCAGGAACTTGAACAAACCAATAAGAGCATTTCAGGATTTTTGTATGGTAAAAGTACTGGTTTTGAACAAAAATCTTGAATCAGCAAATAAAGGGAAAGAACAATTGGCATCAAAATCTGGGGATATGGGATCTAGATAATCAAGTGAAAGAACTGTCTGTAAGAACCCAGAAAAATCTCAAAGATATAGGAGTCATAAAGGAAATGATAAGAGATATTAAGGATTGAAGATGCAAATAATAGACTTTCTCCATGACATCAAATAAACACATGAAGAACATGGAATAATCGCACACATTGTATGAAAAAATTTTCTGGAGCTGGAAAAATAACTGAATCTTCAGAATGAAAGATATGTTTAATGAAAAAAGATGCCATACCTAGATAGAGTCTAGAACACCTCATAAATTTTAAGAATAAAGTTAAGAATGAATGTATGTATATATATATCCAGACATAAAATTTAGCTACAAAGGACAACAAATCTGATAAATGATAACTTACAGGAAAAAGTGACAGATAGAAGATGGTGGAATATTGATGAAAGAAGAGCTAATACCTGTTAATCATATATCCATAACTCACTGGTAAAGGCCAGATATTTGCCTCTGTTAAAAGATTCAGAGACTGCTACCTATTCAAACCATCGAATAAATTACTAAAGGAAGGACTTTGACCAAACAACAGAGTTGGAACAAAGATCTCAAAGCTGAAGTCAGTGAGGAGGGAGCAAGGCTAAGCAAGAATGTCTGGAAGAAATTGTTTTCTTGGTCAAGAAGTATGAATACTTACCTAATATTACAAGTGTCATCATTTTTACACACACTGAATTCGGTAAGAGCAAAGTTTACACCAATGTTCTTCATTGTGCCTCTGGTAGCCTTGACCAATGTTGGTTTCATTTCTTTTTATTAAAAATTTTTTTTTAATGTTTATATATTTTTGAGACAGAAAGAGACAGAGTGTGAAGCAGGGGAGGGGCAGAGAGAGAAGGAGATATAGAATCTGAAGCAGGCTTCAGTCTCTGAGCTGTCAGCACAGAACCCCAGACAGAGCTCGAACCCACGAACCGTGAGATCATGACCTAAGCTGAAGTCAGTCGCTTAACAGACTGAGCAACCCAGGTGCCCAGAATCATTTTTTATGCTTAATAAACAACTTCTTTATCTAACTTAAAAAACACATGGTATGCATGATATATTGCATAGTTCTTAGCAATTTAAAATCATTAGCCTATTTCTTCCTTACAACGCTTCTCAGATATACATATTATTATTATCTCAAAGTTACAGATGAAGTGACTGAAGTACAGAGAGAAATTCTAAAGCTGATCAAAGTTGTAGCTCTAAGTAAATAGCAGAGTCAGAATTCCAGCCCAAACTGTCTGGCTTTGACGTTCACGCTCATAAGCACGGTAATGAAAATAAGCCTGAAGGAATCAAGAAATTTTAAGGAACACTGAAAAATTGTGTTAGAAGTCCTTTTGGTTAAAAGTGGGACCAATTATCATTTTATAAAAATCTCCATATTATACATCAGGAGGCTGAGGTTCAAAGACATTTGACAATTTTCCAAATGTTCTGAGCCAGAGGTGGGGGCGGAGAAACTCATACCAGCATTATTTGACTTAGGATTCAAGCACATAACTACATTTTATGTTATCCTTACTATGAGATGGCCAGAACTATGCCGGTTAAAGAGAGAAAATGCATATTCTGAACTAGTTGGAAAGTAATACAAAGGAGTCAGGCAGACATTTGCCAAAGTATCACATAATTTTTTAAAAAATGTTTATTTATGGGCACATGGATGGCTCAGTCGGTTGAGTGTCCGACTTCAGCTCAGGTCATGATCTCATGGTTCGTGGGTTCGGGCCTTGCGTCTGGCTCTGTGCTGACAGCTCAGAGCCTGGAGCATGTTTTGGATTCTGTGTCTCCTTCTCTCTCTGCCCCTCTGCCCTTCATGCTCTGTCTCTGTCTCTCAATAACAAATAAATGAAAATAAATAAATAAATAAATAAAAATATTTGTTTATTTTTGACAGAGAGACAGAGACAGAGGTGAGCCAGGGAGGGAGAGACACAGAGAGAGGGAGGCACAGAATCCAAAGCAGGCTCTAGGCTCTGAACTGCCAGCACAGAGCCCACATGGGGCTTGAACTCACAAACCGTGAGATCATGACCTGAGGGAAAGTCCAGTTGCTTAACTGACTGAGCCACCGGGCATCCCCCCCCCCCAATATATCACTTATATAAATAATAAAGCTCCTCTAAGAGAAAATGGCCTGTCTAGTGGGGCAAATGACTCTCCAATTCTGAACTCCAGCTTTAGGCAAGTTCACCACCTACCAGCAGAAGGGCTGATAGGAAATCCTGCCCTGAGGATGGATGGGGGACAGAGCTCCCCAAAGCAGCAGGTAGGAGTAAGGGAATGGGACACACACACAGAGTTTCTCACTCTGAAATCACCAACTAGGTAGTCACTCCCTCCTCTTCAATGTTTAGGGAGAACAAGACGGTTGTGTTAGATAACCGCTTCCACATGAAGGGAATGCGAGAAGATAGGAATACAAGAGGGATAGGCTTATTCCAAACCAACACAGGGGGAAGAACACAGCAAAACAGTCCTCAGTGAAAGTCGGCTTTTGTGGTATTTTAATCATTGTCGTCTAGCAAACTGGATAATCAAGTCTTTTACATTACTTCCTAACTTCTTTTTTTAAAAATATTTGCTTATTTTTGAGAGAGAGAGGGAAAGAGAGAGCTGGCGAGGAGCAGAGAGAGAGGGAGATACAGAATCCGAAGCAGGTTCCAGGCTCTGAGCTGTCAGCACAGAGACCGATGCAGGGCTTGGACCACAAACTTCGAGATCATGACCTGAGCCGAAGTCGGATGTTTAACCGACTAAGCCATCCAGGTGCCCCTCACAGCCTAACTTCTATAGCGAAGTTTAAATGGTCAGTTTAATTGAAACATAAGAAGGAAATGCCAATTTTGGTAATATGAGTTGTCATGACCTTTCTCCCTGGTTCACTTGGCAAATTACGGTCCATACTTACAACTCCCGCACAAATACCATTTCCTCTAAGAGAACCTCAATCACTGTATGCTGTTCTCCCTCAGTCCTTCCTGGACCCCATTACACTTCATCTCCCACTGCTCTAAATTACCCCTGAACCAGGTGTGTGCTCTGTAACCTGAATATGCACACAACGCCTCATTCCAAATTCTTTCTTTGGCTTTCTGGCTCTGAGACCCCTGATGGTGTTGTTAAGAGATAAGAGCCTATTTATGTCTGTCGGTCAGGCATCTTGCAAAGTTGCCAGCATATATTAGACCCCTACGTTGGACTTTTGATCAGATGGTTGAATTGTAAAGATTGTGTGAATTCAATGAGGTCTTTAGTTCAGTCCCAGAGGAAACACATAATTGTCTGATTCTTCCAGACTGTAGATGAGAGAATGGTGATAAATTCTAAGGAAACCAATGAAACAATTACAAACACCTTCTTCAAAGAGCAGCTGAATTTCTTATTTTAAAGGGGAAAAAAAGATCATATCTACGAAACGAAATCGTAGATTTCACACTTCCCCTTGGAGAATTCAGAGGCACCTAATTAGGAGTACAGAGGACACATACAAAATGATTGATCAATTGGTTGGAATGTCTAATGTGTTTAGGTATCTGTGAAATGTCAAGAAATGAATGACATCTGATTAAAAGACTTAAACATTCTGTGGCTCTTCCCTCATCTTTTTCCTTCACCCATCTTCACATTAGGGAAAAATTTCTCTCTTTTTCCAGATGGTAGCATCAATTTTCGGGTCAAGTGATATTAAAAATAGATAATAGCCAGGACCCCATGAGTCTCTACAGAAAGACTAAACAGTCACAATGGGAGCTATCACTGTTTTGGTTTTCTTTATGAGCTTTTATGTACTCAGCTGCTTCTCAGGCAGGCTTTTACTGCAGTGGGACCTGTATCATTCTGAATTCCGGTTCCACATCACTTCCCATCCTTTACACTGAGCTCCATGCCACACAAGTCAAGGGAAAAAGCCTTACAGCTGCACTCAGATTCTGAATGCGCTGTCCCCCAAGGATCTGGCTTGGTTTGGCTCTGGGAGTCAGAATTCTATACGTCTTGTCTCTCAGTGCTGATGTTTATATGTACTCTGCTGTCTTAAAGAACTTGGACTGATGGAAAAAATGTACAAGGGAAAACCGTTATTTCAGATCAAGTTAAAAGGGTCAGCTAGTTCTGTTTAAAAATTATAGTGATTATTATTGATTCGGGTTAATAATTATTCTTGGCTAGTATGCTCAATGCTCATCTCAAATGTTACTCCTGGCAGGAAACTTTCTCCAAATCCCCCAACTCCTAAGTGATCTCATTGTTTGCACTTTCTAGAGTTCTATCCCTTCATCTGCACTTGCTCCTAAACCAAAAAGTGCTTGCTCCATAGAGCATTCTGCATCTAATTTCTAGTGTGCTTTTCAGTGGCCAGCCATGAAGAAGGAAGGTACTCAATTTATAGTGGCTAAATGTTATTTAAGAAACTATGATACCTTCAGAATTTTGATACTAGATATCCAAAATCATCAAATTTTTTATTAATATCAAATAACTACCTTTTTATCACTTTAATTAAAATTGTCTTTTCTTTTATTATCACTATTTATTTGTGTGGCTCAGAATTACAACAAGTATCAGAGGATGGCAACTTAGTTCGTAAATAGAATAAAACCAAATAGCAGCAAAACATAAGTTTCACAAAAGTTAAAACTGAGAGAGGCCCTAAAGATACCATGTAGAATCTTCTTACTTCATAGATCAGATATATGAGATCTGAGTTGCTTGAGTTATTCCAGATTGCAGCGAATCAGTGATAACTCCAGGCTAAGCTGAGGTTTTAAGAGACGCCTTACCTAATGCACTCAGACAGGTGTGTGTTTTTTTGAAACTTCATTCCAATCGTGTAACCTGAGCAAATTACTCAAAATCCCAAAGATTAACTGTGAAGTTGTGATTTATAATAAATATATATTTGGTGTTCATTTTCCTTTCTGGCAGAGAGCTCCTAAATCCCTGGTATTTCCTACAGTGTGAGGGCAATAAAAGTCTCTATTGTTATGTTAATGAGGCGGCCTTAGAAAAGAAGCTAAGGATGGAGGCTGATTACCTGGGGAGCCAACCCTGTAATTAGAAGATTGGAACTTTCAGTCGCCCCCTAGCTCCCACCCTCAGGAAGGGGGGAGGGGCTGGGGGCTGTATTGCTTGCTAATGACCAATGATTTAATAAGTATGCTTATGTAATGAAGAGTACATAAAACCCCCTTAGAGAGCTTCCAGGTTGGGAAGCACAAAATGATTTGGGGAGATCCTGTTGAGAAACTCAACACATCAGCGCAGGGGAAGGAAAAGTAAGATAAAAACAGAGAGGGAAGCAACCTATAAGAGACCTTAAATACAGAGAACAAACTGAGGGTTCCTGGAGGGAAGTGGGTGAAAAGATGGGTAAAATGGGTGATGGGCATTAAGGAGGGTACTTGTTGAGAGGAGCACTGGGTGTTGTATGTAAGTGATGAATCACTGGGTTCTATTCCTGAAGCCAAGATTACTTTGTATGTTAAGTAACTTGAACCTGATTAAGTAAAATAAAATAAAATAAAATAAGAGTAAAATAAAATAAAGTAAAGTAAAATAAAATTAAGTAAAATTAAGTAAAATTAAGTAAACTAAACTAAAATAAATGAAATAAAATGAAATAAAAGTATAGATCCTTATGTTTGAAAGAAAAAGATGATTTGGGGAGAGGAGTTTCTACACCTTTTTCCAAGACCTTGACCTTTGTATCTCTGCCATCAGGCTGTTCCTTAGCTGCATCATTTATAATAACAGGGATTTAGCAGGTAACATGTTTCTCTAAGTTCTGTGGTAACTGAACCCAAGGAGGGGATCAATCTATAGCAGCTCTGTCAGAAGCACAGGTGACAACCTGAGCTTGCAGCTGCATCTGAAGTGGGAGGGGAGGTGGTGCTGGTCTGGTGGGGTTGAGCCCTTAATCTGTGGGATGTGACGCTCTCTCTGGGTGGAGAGTATCAGAACTGAGTTGAGTTGGAGGACACCTGGCTGATGTCTGATAATTGCCCCTTGGTGTGGGGAAAACCTCCTCCACCCCCATGAATCAGAATTGGTGACCAGGACCATCATTGACTCTCAGACTTACAACATAAGGCAATAATGCCAACTCTGCACCATTTTTACGAAGATGAAATGACACAACATATAGGAAAACATGTTTCTTCATAGAAAATGCTTAATAATTATTAATTGCTATTAAAAGGCTAATATCTCACATAATTAGTGAACTGCCATCTATATAGTTTCTGGTATTCAATAAACATTTCCCTCTCTAAGCCTTTTCTTAGGGTTTGATACCTTATGGTTAAACACTAGCATTTTTTGAAGCAAGTGTGTCTCTTTTCCTCTAAGACGTGTGTGCTGCAGGCATATTGACTGTCGACTCTACCAGACAGGATCCTTAAGAGGGACCACCCGGAAATACACATCTAACTTAATCTGCTGTTGATTGTACCATGGGCGACACTGGCCCAACCTGGCCAAAGGCACCAATGGGATTTTCCCTCAACTATTAAGAACGATGACACTCAGAGAATGAGTTCTGGAGAATGGCTTGCACAAGGAAGTCATGTAGAATGGGCTCAGGGTTGGCAATAGGCCAAGCTAAAGCCTCAGGGAGGGCTTTGGGAGAAGAGAAGCTGGGAATGCAACAGAGAAAGCCGGCTGCAGAGAGAGCAGGAGAACAGAAGACTAGAAGCAAAAATGCAAGAGAAGTAATGATACAGCCCTTGGAAAACTGGCGTTGATTTTTGACCTGTGAGGTGGTTCAATAGTGCCTTCACAGCAAAACACGTTTCACCTACACTAGCCTCAGCACCTCCTTCTGCTGGCAATGAACACCCCATGCCTCGAACCCTGTGCTGCTGGTACAGATAACTTTTCAATGGCTACCGGGAAGAGACATGACTCATTCCAAATACCAGAAATTTACTGGCGGCGTTCACGGTAATTCAGAAATGTTTACTTCAGTCTCTTTCAAATGTGACATCACGTATCTTTTTTATAGCTTACAGGGTTTTGGCCCAGGAGACAGACAGCTCTCATGCCCTTCCAGGCCCCAGAGCTGGCCCCTTCTTGTTCCTTCCCTGAATTCTTGAATGGTGACCATGTGAGCTGCCACCCAAATGTGTGGTCTGAGCGCGCCTTTGAAGATTGCCATAATGATCTTTGCTGACTTCTGGTCTGTGCTTTTATTTGGAACCCCTGGTTGGCTGTTTGCTTTCCTAAATGTTAGCAGACTCTGAGCTGATGAGTTTTAAGTGCCTGCAGTGATCAACACCAGGTCCTTCTTGATTAGTGACTTTCAGTTTTGTACTTATATATTGAAAAATGGAAAATGTCAAGATATAGGGCATCCCATGTCTCTTCCTTCCTTTTTACCTTCCTCCCTTACTTTCCCCTTTCTTCTTTTTCTCCTTCTCTTTCATTGTGCCTCTTTTCTACCGTCTCTCAGTTTTAAACATAGCTGTGTGATAATAAAAAATGTTTCCCTTTTTGCCATGGTTTCAATGTTTTATTCACTATAGAAAAATTAAAAAAATAAAAGGAATATAAAGAAAAATACCAGAATTCTATCACACTGGAAAATTAAAATTAACTTTTTGGTTTATATTTTTCTTCTCAATTTTTTCTCAAATATGCAATAAATTGATAGATGATAGATAGGTAGATGACAGAGAGACACAGAAATAGAACTGGTATAATATTATGTATACATTTTGTTTGCTGTGTTTATTGCTTCACATCATGAACATATTTTTCAAGGTTAAACATACCTTGGAAATCATTATCTGTTTAAAAATTTTTAATTAATTGAATTTTTAAATGTTTGTTTATTTGGGGGGAGGGAGAGGCAGAGAGAGAGGGAAAAAGAGGATCCCAAGGAGGCTTTGTGCTCAGTGTGGAGCCTGACATGGGACTTGATTTCACCACCATGAGATCATGACCCAAGCTGAAACCAAGAGTTGGATGTCCAACCGACTTAGCCATTCTAGGCACCCCTAAATTTTTTCTTAAAAATTTTTATTTTAATTCTAGTTAGTCAACATATATTTGCAGATGTACAGAAATCATTATCTTTATTGGCTGAATGTTTTATCATATAGGTATATCATAATATATTTAATTAATTCTGTACTTCAACTAATAAGGTTGTTTTATTTTTTCAAATAAATAAAAATGTTATAATGAATAGTTTTCATATCTTTGTAAGTAAAAATTAAATGCATAATTGATGTTCTGTAGGATAAATTAATATAAGCAGATAGATAAGGTTGGATGATATAAATTTCTTAAGAAGTCTTGATATACATTCTGAGACTTCTTCCAGAAAGTTTATTCTAAGCTAAATGTAAAGATAACATTCAACAAAAACATACCTAGAATGTAAGACAACGAAGGGTGATCATTAATTATTAGTTTGTTCTGATAAATTATTAATGTGATCAAATGAACATGAAACAAATATCATGTGTCTTTATAACTCAAGTGATTTATAAAACTGTATTTGTAAAGGCATTTGTAAAACTGTAGAGAACCTTCTTAGAGAGAATTTTATTCTTGAAAAATAGTTCTACCATATATAAGTGATGAGTGCTACGGATTTAGTGATCTATATCAAGTCAAGAAAAACCGAATTTCAAAGTGATTATGTTCATAAAAGATATGAAACAATAATATTCATGCATTTGGGTCGTTAGAGTGAATAAGCTCAGGTCTTGAAGTAACATGGGTAGAATAATCAGTACTGTTTGAAAGTAAAGAATATTGGGGTGCCTGGGGGGCTCAGTTGGTTAAGTGTCTGACTTCATCTCAGGTCATGTTCTCATGGTTAATGGGCTTGAGCCCCCTGTCGGGCTGTGTGCTGACAGCTCAGAGCCTGGAGCCTGCTTCAGATTCTATGTCTTCCTCTTTCCCTGCCCCTGCCCCACTCATGCTCTCTCAAAAATAAATAAACATTAAAAAATTTTAAAAAGAAGGTAAAGAATACTGCCTTCCAGTTAACAATGACAGCATAAGCATAGGAATTAACTTATAGAAGCTGAGTCTTCAACCTAAATCAGAAAGTATATGCTTACGTTCATCACTCCGTGTAAAGTAAGATTTGTAAAAATAACTACATGAATGATCTTTAAACATACTTAGCATTTTCAGATTGATAAGACTGAAGTCTTCTACTTATGGCTGTGCAGTGCACTGTATACCTTGAACATTTCTCCCAAATGAAAATGAAGCTATACACACATTAAACTATAGTTTTATACATATCATTACATATATATATTTAAAGGTTTAAATCCCTTGCTGAGCTAGTATGAAAAGAATAAATCTACAAGCACCATAAAAGAAGCAAAAGCAGGAACTTTGGAATTGAAGGAGTTGCCTTTCTCCCTGAGGATTCCTACCAGATTCTGAGGCCCTGGGGGGGTCTTTGGTAATGACTTCACTGGATGTACTGGGTGGAGACAAATGTGAAGACCGTAATAGATGCATATGTAAAACTGCAACCCAAAAGCACAGTGCAAGCAATATAAGGGTGCATGCTAATAATAGACCATATAAAAATATAAATGAGAAAATGTGCCTTACACAATACTATGTAAATTGATGATGGCAAGTCTCTTGGATTGAGGGAGTGACATGTTACTTATGTATCCAAACTTCAGATGGATAATTTAACTTAAAGTGTAATGAAGTGATGGTGTTCAGAAGTCCCTAGGAGAAGCAAACACAATTGTGTCTGGAGACATATAGTTTCAATTCAGGGCACAAATTGTACCCTGGATAGAGATCCTAGGAAAGCTGGGTAACTTCCAATAAAAAAAAAAAAAAAATCACAAAACATACAAATAAACAAGCTGGGAGTTCCTGGGTGGCTTAGTCGGTTAATTGTCAACTTCAGCTCAGGCTGTGATCTCACAGTTCGTGGGTTCCAGCTCTGTGTAGGACTCAGCATTGACAGCTCAGAGCCTGGAGCCTACTTTGGGTTCTGTGTCTCCCTCTCTCTTTGTCCCTCCCTTGCTTGTGCTCTGTCTCTGCCTCTTTCTCAAAAATGAATAAACATTTAAAAAATAATAATAAATAAATAAATAAACAAGTTACCCTGAATGACAAGCTAGTAGGTAGGGATAGGAGGACTCAGACAACAGAATTTCACTTGCAAACACTTTAGGTATTTGAATTATTAAAAAGTGATATAAATTAGCCATACTTAATATGTTTAAAGAAATAAAAGAGAAGCTTGAAAATACGAACAAGGCAGAGAGGCTGTCAAAATAATAAAGAAACTTTAAAGTTGAAATACATCTATAAATACAAGGGTAATACTTGAAACTAAAAGCTCAAGTATTTGGATGGGTGAAGAACAGATTAAATATTTGCACACTCATGTCTATAGCAGTGTTATTCACAATAGCTACAACATGGAAGCAACCCAGTGTCCATCAACAGAGGGATAGATAAGCAAAATGCCATAGATACACACAATGGAATATTATTCAGCTTTAAAAAGGAAGCCAATCCTGACATGTGCTACATCAACGCGATGCACCTGGCAAACACTATGCTAAATGAAATAAGCCAGTCACAAGAAGACAAATGCTGTATGATTCCACCTGTGTGAGGTATCTATCATAGTCAGATTCATAGAGACAGAATGTTGGGCGAGAGAGGAGTGGGGAGTTGTTCTTTAATGGGGACATGTCAGTTTTGCAAGACGGAAATAGTTCTGGAGATTGGGTTGTGCAACAATGTGAATGTACTTAACAGCATGCTCAAAAATGGTTACAATGGTAAGTTTTATGTATGTTATACCACAACAAAAAAATGTTTTAAAACAAGAAAATACAATAAAGAGAGAAATACTAAAGTGAAGTACAGAGTTAAGAAATTGCCTGCAATATAGCTCAGAGAACCAGAGAAAGGGAGAGATTTGAGGACTGTGAAGAGAAGGTGAGAGACACAGAAGATAATATGAGAAGTTTTAACATGTTCTGATGGGGGTTAACAGAAGGACATCATAAAGCAAATAGGAAAGAGGGAATAATCAAAGTGGGAGAGGTTGAAAACACTGAAGAATTGTTGGCAAATACCAATCTTTAGATCCCCAAATTACAATCAAACACCAGGCAGGGAAATCTGCATGAAATCCTCACCTAGCAACATTTAAACAAGATCTTTAAAACAGCCAGGGAAAAGAAATCAAACACCTAGAAGGGATGATTGGAAGATAGAAAATGGGCTTGTTAAGAACAATAATTACAGACAGGAGAGCAGAATGATTTTTGACTATTCAGAGAAAATTAATGCTTGTCTGGCTGCAATGTTTACATGTGTAAATGATTTTATGAAAGAGAGAAAAATGAACTTGTTACAGACATAAAAATGACCATATACCAGCCACTGAAGGAAATTCTGAATGAGGTAGTACTTCAGGCAGAAAGACAATGATTCTGAGTAGACAATCTCAAATATAGAAGAAAATGGCAACAAAATACGTTGGTGATTTTGTGGATGACTTTAAACATATTAGTGTATAAAATAATGATAGTGTCTAACTTATGGAAAAAAGCAAAAAATAGAACTAATAATACTGAACAAAGATATATATAATTTGGAATGGTTAGTGGATAAAAAGCAATATAAGTTTTACTGCTGTTATTGTTACTGTTTTGAAAGAGAATGAAAATACTGAATAAATTTATTTTTTATTGTTTTAAATGCTGATTAATTTAAACATGATAAGTAAAGGATATCTGATCAAATAATTCCTCTAACCACTAAAATAACATGCATAGAGTACATTATTTGCAAACAAGTAGAGGGGGGCAATAAAGGGAGAAAAAGAAAGAAAGTGTTAATCAACCCAAAAAAGGAGAATAAAGAATAGAGTTCATAAAAAACAAATTGAGCAGAAAGAAAGTACATAATAAAATAGTCTACATAAACCCAGATAAAACAGTGACCATAAAAAATGTTCAGGACTTAACTATGTAGTTAAGAGTATGTATTGTCAGTGAATATTAAAATTGTCAGTGTCTAGTAAAATCAAAATCCAGTTTTATATTATTTAGAGAAGACACAAAATATACAGAAATAAAAGGATTTGAATTCAAAAGATGGAAAAGTATTTGCCACATAAACACTAAACAAAGAAACTTGATTTAACCATAATGATATCAGGCAAAATATATTTAGGAACAAAGGATAAGCAATTAAGAACTTTATAAAGTTCAATAACTAGATAAAATATTATATTTAGGATATTATATATTACATAGGATATATATGTATAGAATATATGTATATATATCTTTATATCTATCTATCCATCTATCTCTATATATTCCCTATATATCTATTCCACAATTCATATGTGTATATGTATATCTATATATATGTATATATGGAGGAAAAATAAGGAAATTATTAGAATCAATTTTAGATTAGACCTTAACTCTAGTGACAGCGGCCTGGGGGAACCTAACTGGAGAGGGAAGTGAACAGACTTATAGGGTACCAATTATTTACTTTTTAGTCAACAGTGTGTATGAAATGATAATTTATTATTTCTACCCAAAATTTGTATTTATATCTTATTAATTTTTTTTCAGAGAGAGAGTGCAGCAATCGTGGGGAAGGGACAGAGGGAGACGGAGAGATTCAATCTTAAGCAGGCTCCACCCCCAGTGCAGAGCCCTACATGGGGCTCAGTTCCAGACCGTGAGATCATGACCTGAGCCAAAATCAACAGTCAGATGCTCAACTGACTGAGCCACCCAGACATTCTTTATATTCATTTTTAATGTGCGTTTAAACATAAAAAAATAATGTGTTAAAGGATAACATTTTATTTTCTTTAGAATGCTATGAGGAAGCTACCAATGTATTTTCATACATTTGAGAAAGAAGCAATTGACAACCTTGGAAATGGGAAATATACATAATGAAATACAAAGGAAATCGGTTGGACAAAAACTGAGAAAAACACTGCTGTGGTAGAATTAGTGTATCTGACACAAGAACTGAAGACCCAAATGGGACACAGATTCTTAAGAAGACAAAAAATATTGAAGACCCTTCAAGAATATGTAATATACTTAGAGAGAGTCCATCACACATCTACTAGATGGTTTAGAAAGAGAAAACAGTTTTAAGTCCACACCTTGAAAAGCTTTTCTAAGTATGGAAAATAAATAATTTTTAAGAGCACATATTTGAATGCATCATATTTGTAGAACAACTAAAAGAAAGGGAGGTTCTAGACATAATCTAAGAGAACACAATCATAAATTGCCTATAGAGGAGTTGATCCAGATTGGCAACAGACTTCCCGTGAGCACTGATAGATGTCTGATGACATGGGTGAATGTGAATCCAGTAATCAGGGTAGATTACTGCACTATGATTCTAAATTCCTTCAAGTGTGAGGTGAAATAAAATCCTGTTTAGATGCAGAAGAGATAACAGAGAATAACTACCCACAGACCTGGGGCACCGGGGTAGCTCAGTCAGTTAAACATCCAACTTCAGCTCAGATCACGATCTCATGGTTTATGAGTTCAAGCCCTGTGTCAGGCTGTCCACTGAAAGTGTAGAGTCTACTTTGGATCCTGTCTGCCCCTCCCCTGTTTGCTCATTCTTTTTCCAAAATAAATAAGCATTTAAAAAAATTATCCATAGATCTTTACTGAAAAAAGAAAAACACTAAAGAAAACAACTAAAAAATGATTTTAGGAATAAAAATAGGGTCATTTTATATTTAAGTGGTCAATCTGTCAGAAATATACAATTATTAATTTGTATCCTCCAGAAAACTTAGTTTCATAATGTATAAAGCAGAAATTAATAAAACAGAAAGGAAAAACAGGCAAATCATCACCAAGTTTGCTAATTGTGTTATGTACATCTTCAATATTCCTACTGGATTTTGACTATTTTTACCTATCAGGTGCCAAAAGACAGGGATTGAGATCTTTCATTTAAATGGGAATTTGAATTCCATTTCTATGTATCTTATAGGCATACCTTATGACCCCCACAGTAATAACCAGCAGAAATACTTCCATATATACACCCCAAACAAGTGTTCAAGAATGTTCATTTAAAAAAAAATTTTTTTTAATGTCTATGTCTATTCATTTTCACGAGACAGACAGAACACGAGCAGGGGAGGGTCAGAGACAGAGGGAGACACAGAGTCTGAAACAGACTCCAGGCTCTGAGCTGTCAGCATAGAGCCTGACGTGGGGCTCGAACTTGGGAACAGTGAGATCATGACCTGAGCCGAAGTCGGATGTTTAACCGACTGAGCCACCCGTGTGCCCCTAAAGAATGTTCATTAACAGTCTTATTTTTAAGGTCTCTATACTGAACACACCCAAGTGTCTAATCACAGTAGAAGGGATAAATTAATCATCATGGTACATTCATATAATCGAATACTATACACCATTTATCTTATTGAACAAAGGAAAGTAAATAATGCATGATTTGGTTTATAGTCAGTACAATTGCAGACTAATCTGATCTCTGGACATCAGAGAAGGGGTTATCTTTTAGAAGGAAGAATTAGTTACTGGGTAAAAGAACGAAGGAGTATCTGGGTGACAGTACTCTTTCTTCATCTGACTGGTGATCACTCTGGCACAATTACTTTGTGAAAATTCATCTAGTCATAGCAGCAACTTTGGGTAATTTTCTATATGTTTGGTGTCATCAAAGCAAAATATTGTATTAAAAATAATTGTATGTGGCTTAAGTGGGTTAAACCATGAGGTAATTTTGTAAGTTTATATATATGTATATATATAATTTTTTTTTTTTTCCAAAGTGACACCCATGGTCTTTCACTTACAGCCTCACCCTTGCAGCCACTTGAATTCACAAGCTGAAGATTTTTGTTTTGTTTTTTATGTTTTATTTATTTTTGAGAAAGAGAGCGTGAGCAGGAAGAGGAGCAGAAAGAGAGGGGTACAGAGGACCCATAGCAGGCTCTGCACTGAAAGCAGTGAGCCTGATGTAGGACTCAAACTCACAAACCTTGAGGTCATGACTTGAGCTGAAGTTGGATGCTCAATGAATGAGCCACCCAGGCATCCCTGTAAGCTGATGATTTTGACGTTAACGTTTAGGCTTCAAAATAAAATGTTAATTGCTACTTCTCACTTGTCAGTTATTAAGTATTATATTTGCCTCTCAATAAATATTTGTCATTGAATGAAGTCCAGGCTTTGTTTATTGCTTTTTATTTTTTTCTTTGTTGTTTATAATTGAAATATAGATGGAGAGATTTATAAAGGTATTAATACAACATGTGTACTGGTCCTAGTGGGGTCCATTAAAAGACTGTTATATCTTGGGGCACCTGGGTGGCTCAGTTGGTTAAGCGTCTGACTCTTGATTCCGGCTCAGATTGTGATCTCCCAGTTTGTGAGGTGGAGCCCCATGTCGGGTTCTGTGCTGGCAGTAGGCAGGGTCCTTGGGATGCTCTCTCACACTCTCTCTTGTGGGGTCTCTCTCTCTCAAAATAAATAGATAAACTAAAAAAATAAAAGAGTGTTGGATCTTGAATTTTTCAATGTTGCAGATAAACATATACAACCCCACAGTCATATTTTGAGGGTGACTGTCACTATACACACATGCACTGCACGGACCCAACTGCAACCACTATGATTTTGTAGAATTATCTGTATCAGGCGTGCTTAAATGCATTTTCCCAAATATTTCCTGAGTACCCATGTGAGCTGTGCCTGGAGAGGTACTAAGGGTGTGGCAGAGATAAAGACAAAGCCCTGCCCTTGTTAGATAGGAAGAAAGGATGAGGGAGGAACAGACAACTTGACAATCAGTGACAACACAGTGCTACACGGGGTGGTGTTGACAGCGTCTCAGAGAAGGTTCTGAGAGAACAGAAGCTGAGCCTCCTGGTGGGCAGGGTGAGAGCTGCAAGACATCCTTGGAGGACAGGGAAAGCTGACTGGTCCAGGAAAGATGAATAATCCAGCAAGGGAGAAGAAAAACAAGGGACTTCAGATGGATGAAGCCAACACAGAAATCCAGGTGGTGTGGTGCTTTCAGATCTATTTGGGGACCAGAGTGCAAAGAACAGGAGAGGGTCTGTGGGGAAGGAGGTCGAGGACCGTAGCCAATTTCTAGACACCAGAAGGGCCCTCCTCTGTCCCTTTCATCAGTCTTGCTGTCCAATGAGGCTGACTTTTCCTTGCAGGTTTGGAGTGGTTCCAGGTCGTGCAGAATAGGAAGTGAGGCACAGGGTAGTATTGGCAGGTTCCATCGAGCCTGTCATAGTGAGAAGTTATCTATGTTCCAGGAGACTGAAGTACTGCTGGAATGATGAGGAAGTTAGGGGCACAGCTGAAAATCCACACAGAACTTGGGACTCCTCCAAAACTTAATTACTAATAACCTACTGTTGACCAGAAGCTTTAGTGATAACGTACAGTAAAACTTCGGTTTGCGAGCATAATTTGTTCTGTAAACATGTCTATCGTTCAAAGCACTTGTATATCGAAGTGAATTTCCCCGTAAGAAATAATGGAAACTCAGATGATTCGTTCCCCAACCCAAAAATATTTATATAAAAATGATTACAATACTGTAATATAATACAAAATAATAAAGAAAATACAAAATATATAGAAAAATAGACCAATTAACCCGCACTTACCTTTGAAAGCCTTCATGGCTGATGTGAAGGAGACCAGAGAGAAGCGGGTTATTGTGCAGGAGGAGTATCACTATCACTAATGGAATCGCTGCTATCTAGTGGCTCAGTGGAGTCGTTCTGTTTTTGTGCAACTTTAACAAGGAACCTATCCAATGACCCAGAAGGAAACAAAGCATTCCTAGGCTTACTCTTGTCTGGAAAAGCAAAGGACTGTCCACAGGTACTTTGAAGTGACAAAAAATTCAGCAGTGCCAGTCATGGGCACCTTCCAACATTCTGAAAAATTACTGATTCCTGCCAGACACCGTGGCCTGAGACCAAGCATCTGAGCATGGGAGCCAGTCACCTGCAATCCCGCAGTGAGAGAGAGAGAGAGAGAGAGAGAAGAAACATTGGCTCAATTGTGATCATGTACTGTTCGGCGTCACGTACTACTTGTATTGTGAGACAATTGCTCATTTATTAAGTTAAAACTTATTAGAAACATTTGCTTTTCTTATGGAACACTTGCACAACAAGTTACTCGCAATCCGAGGTTTTACTGTACAGTCCAATGACACCTATTTTGTATGTTATCAGTATCATATGCTGTATTCTTATAATAAATAAGAGGAAAGAAAGTATTATGAACAAATCATAAGGAAGAGAAAATACATTTACCATATTGTCTTTTTTTTTAAGTTTATTTATTTATTTCTGAGAGAGACAAAGGCAGCATAAACAGGGCAGAGGCAGAGAGAAAGGGAGAGAGAGAATCCCAAGCAGGCTGTCAGCATAGTGCCCACCATGGGGCTCGAACCCATGAAACTCTGAGCCAAAACCAAGAGTAGGACGCATAACTGACTGATCCACCCTGGCACCCCAACAATACTGTATTGTCTTTATAAACAAATAAACACATTCAGTGGTACCTGGTTGGCTCAGTCAGTAGAGCATGCAACTCTTGATCTCAGGGTTGTGAGTTTAAGGCCCACCTTGGGTGCAGGGATTACTTAAAAATAAAAACTTAAAAAAGAATTCACATTTAAGTGGACGCGCACACTTCAAACCTGAGCTGTTCAAGGGTCACCTGTACTTAGAACCCAGTTTCAAGGCTGTTCAGGTTAAGAAATACAAAGCAGAAGCTGCAAGGGAAGGAAACGCCCTGTACCTCTTGTCTGCTGTGAGCTATAAACCAGGACCAACTCATCTGCAGACATTGTCTCATTTCTTCTTTGCAACAAACAAAAAACAAAGGGAGGCAGCTACGTCCATTTCTCAGATGAGATCTCTGAGGCTAACAAGAGTGGATCAAGGTCACACAGCTGGTTACACAGGGTGGCCCAGAGACTCGGGGCTTCCAAGCTGAGGATGCTTTGGCTTAATTGGTTCTGGGGGTGAAAATCAGTTGCTGTGGGTAACGCAACAAGATTTAGTACTTTCCTGACGTCTGAAACGGAGTCTGTGCACCAGGGGACGACTAAACATTTAAGTCCTCACCCGCTATTAACTCTCTGGGCAAGGAAACACGCGTCTCCATTTATACTGCGAGTCTTGGCTGCCATGCCTGAGCATGTGTTTCTCCGTGTCCGTGGCAGGGGCCACACGCCATGCCTAGGTGCACGTTAACATGACATAAATGTTAATGTCCTGTTCTAAAACCAGAGCCTGTGGGGAGAGGAAATACCACCCCCGCCGGACCCAGGGCCCGTGTTTGGATACTGCAGTCTATATTTTGACTCCAGAGTGTGATGACTATGTAACTTTTCACAAGGATTTCATTTTTTCCCTGTCAAGCCGCATTATTTTAAGGGTGACAATAACTTGGCTGCAAATGAGCTGAAACCATCAAGGTGATAAATGAGTTTCTGGGGGAGGGAGGCATCGGCCCGGCCCCTACTTTGCAGACCACACACCTCTGTCGCGCTTCCACCTTCTTAGCGGAACAATGCATCACAGATCTGCCCTCTCTGCATCTCCCAAGGCCCCCTTCCTCCCAGCCTTCTGCTTCTTAAGCAATAGAGAGCTGTGAGCACTTGCCTTTGGAAAATATACCCTATTTCACAGAGTTTGGGAAGTAGGGGGCGGGGGGAGAAAGATTTGATATTTTCCTCTGGCTGTTAGCAAGGATCTGATTTATAAAACTGCCTTTGAGGCAGCTCCTCATGCTGTTTATTTTCTCTGTCAGCCAGGTCTGTCTCTGAAGTGGGGTTGCCCATGGTCAGCTCTCTGGTCAGCCTGCGTTTCTGGAATGAAACCTAAGAGTTCTGTTCTGAAGGGCCTGGTGAGCCGGTGAGCTCGATTTCTTGTCTGGAGAGATGACATTCATTCCTCTTTTATTGGATAAATTAGGAGGTAAGGGACAGGTTACATGAGCACTATATACATAATCTCATTTAAATGATTCTCATTTAACTCATGTAACTTATGTAGGTTAAGGGATTCTGAAGGGTTCTTCCTGAGATTTTTAGCTGCCAGGATTTGAACCAAGAGCTGTGTGCTTTGAAGCCTCTTCGCTAGCCTTTCTCTTAGCTGTTGTTGTTGTTTTTTTTTCAAGGTTTTGTTAATTTTTGAGAGACAGAGAGACACAGAGCACAAGCAGGGGAGGGGCAGAGAGAGAGGGAGACACAGCATCCAAAGCAGGCTCTGAGCTGTCAGCACACAAACTATGAGATCATGAACTGAGCCAAAGTCAGAGGCTCAACCGACTGAGCCACCCAGGCGTCCCTCTCTTAGTTTTGTTATGCCAGGAAGTGCTGGAGAAAAACGGGGTCACCGCCTTGCACATTCAATGGGGGAGGAAATACTCAGGAGCAAGGCTTTGTCCTGGTTAGTGCATGTAAAGCATGGCTTAGAGCTATACCCTTTTTTCTTAAAAAAGTTTATTGATTTATTTTGAGAGACAGAGTGCTAGCACGAGTGGGGGAGGGGCAGAAAGAGGAGAGAGAGAGAATCCCAAGCAGGTTCCGCACTGTCAGCAATCAATGTAGGTCTCAAACTCACAAATCATGACCTGAGCTGAAATCAAGTGTGGACGTTTAACTGACTGAGCCCCCCGGGTCTCCCAGAGTTGTACCCTTTTTATTTGCTTATATTATCTTGTTTGTAGTTGTTAGTCACATATGCCTTTGTATTTGCTACTATTTGATTTCTTGAGAGTGGGAAAGAAAAAAGGTGTCAGAAGGTGGGCTAAGTTCACGTCACCAAGGAAAGTAAGAGGCTTCAAGCTGATGAAGAACCTCAGTGTCTAAGGGGTAAACCATGTGCTCCGTAGGGCAAAGAGAGGCGTGAATTGATTACCTGAGACGTGGCAAAGGGATGAGCTCTCTCTAAGGACAACGGGCTGCTGTGAAGACAGAGTTCTAATGTCAGGAAGACCAAGAGAAGAAATTCAGTGTGCTGTTCTCCTTTGTCTTTTATTTGTTTTGTTATGGTTGTTTTTCATGCTGTGTGTACTTGACAGGTTGAAGTTAAAATTCAACTGATTAGAAGGTATTGGGTGCAATCATTTTTATTTATATATGTTATATATATATGTGTGTTTATATCATGTAACACATTCTCCAGTCTTGAAGCTACTGGAGGACATGGTTTTCACCTTATTCAGTGGTGTTTCCTTACAGTTTTGGGGACATGCTCAGTGAGTGTGTTGGAGGGGGAGTAGTCAGTGATGGGGGAGATAGAGAGGTCTCAGCGTCCTTGACACTCAGTTTGCTTCGTCATTATAGAAGTAAAAATGCCGGCCCCAAGGGGCTGCTGTGACCATCCAAGAAGGGCATCTGTGGCAAGATGTTGTGTGAAGGACAATATTTCTGAGAATATATGTTAAAATACTTAATATATAATGAAATCAATTTGTTAATAATTGTACTATATACACAAGGAACTCAAAAATCAGTCTCCATCTCTGCCCAGTCTTCTCCATGTGGTTATTTGATGGCATCTAAGATTTACAAAACAGAGCGTTATGTTCCACAAAACCCCAAACTCCTCCGTCCGAGGCTTCCAAGCTGAGAAAATGTCACCAATCTTCTCCCAGTTGCTCAAACCAAAACATTTGGAGACTTCTTTAACTGACCTCTTCCTTCCACAGTATTATCAGCATTTTATTTTTTAGCTTCATATGTATCACATTTGCTGATCTTTTATAAGCTCTGGGCTTTTAGTTATACTAAGATATTTCCACCCTAATTTTTTAAAGTTATTCATTTTTCTACCGGTGTTATTTTGATTTAGGGGATGGGTGTCAAAATCATCCAACCATGTGGAGTTTATCGTGATGCAGATGTTGGGGTAGGGGTACAATGGATGTTGGTTCCAGAAGGCTAATCGGTTGGACCAATACCATCTGCGGAATCTGCTAAGACACAGTGTCACATTAGTCATATTCTAAACTCTCGTAAATGTGTGGGTTCCTCTCTTGACTCATCTCTACTTAGACATGTGCCCTTACTATTCTCTTGAGCTTTTGTTACATGAATTAATATCCTGTGGGATTTATCCACTTGATCCCTACTCCCACCACACAGGGTCCCTTGTTCTTTTTAAGTGAGTTTGCTGGATAACATCTGGACTCTGAAATCAGACTGGGCTCAAATACAGTTTTTGCCATGTACTAGCTGTGTGGCTTTGGGCAAGTTACTGAACTTCTCTGTTTCCTAAAATTGCCATCCATAAATGCGGGAATAAAGTAATGCTTTTCCCATACAAATGTTGATGAAAGTATATCATCTAATATAGGTACAATGCTTAAAAACACACTTGGCACATCATCAATAGTTAATCTATTAGGGTTCTTCATTGTTTTTCCACATGGAAATTATATTGTCTACATTTTTAAAAAATTTATATTTTGTTGTAAATTTGTTAAGTTTATATATGAATTTATTTTTTTATTAAAAAATTTTTAATGTTTATTTTAGAGACAGAGAGGCAGAGCACAAACGGGGTAGGGGCAGAGAGAGAGAGGGAGACATAGAATCTAAAGCAGGCTCTAGGCTCTGAGCCATCAGCACAGAGCCCAACGCAGGGCTCAAACTCATCAACTGTGAGATCATGACCTGGGCTGAAGTCAGACGCTTCACCAACTGAGCCACAGGCGCCCTAGATTAATTTAGAAACAACTACACCTCTATGATACTGGATCTTACTCTCCAGCCACAAGATATGCCTTTCTGATTATTCCAGTGTCCTGGGTCTCTCTCAGTAGCTTTTTAGCATTGCCTCATAAAGACCTTGCTAATTTTCAAGACAGACTTATCTCTAGGTATCATGCCTTTTTTCTTATTGCTGTAATGTATTATTTTCTTCATTAGATTTTTAACTGGTGGCTATTTTTATGTAGGAAAGTTGTTATTGTATATATTAACTTTGTTTCCAACTACTAATATTTCCTAATTTACTATACTATGGTCCGAAGGTTTGTGTCACCCCAGAATTCATATGTTGAATCCTAATCCCCAACATGGTGGTATCAGCAGGCAGAACCTTTGAGACCTGTTTAGGTCATGGGGGACACAACTCTCATAGATAGGGTTAATGCCCTTATAAAAGTAGTCGGAGCAAGCTCCTTTGCCACTTCCATCATGTGACACAGAAGAACCCCAGGGTCCCTGAACCAGACACTTAATCTGCTGGCTCCTTGGTCTCAGACTTCCAGACTTCACAACCATGAGAAATAAATTTCTGTTGTTTATAAGCCACCCAGTCTATAGAAATTCTGTTACAGCAGCCAAATTACAGTAAAAAGTGAATTTGACGTGATGATATTAATAGTAATAAAACGCTTGAAATAGCTCCTTTATTCTTCCTAAGGAAACATAAGCATTCATCCGTAAAATCTTGCATTGAGATAAATGGGACAAAATCAGCAACTTTTTATTGTCAGTTGTGCTTCCTTAAATTTGTCGGACAAATGACTTTTATTTTAACTCAAAAGTTAGATGGGGACAACAATGGATGGCACTATATGCTTATCAGCGTGGATAAAATGCAAGACACTGACAACATGAAATGCTGGTGAGAAGGGGGAGGAGCCGGAACTTGTTTCCTGTTGGTGGGATGCAACATGGTACAGCCATCTGGGAAGATGGTTTGGCAGTTTCTTTTTTTAATTGGCGTATAGGTGACCTACAGGGTTACATTAGGTTCAGTTGGACGACATGGTGATTCCACAACTTAATACATTATGCTGTGCTCACCACAAGTGTAGCTGCTGTCTGATTCCGTGTGACATTATTACAACACCACTCGCTGTTCCCGGTGCTGTGCCTTTCATCCCTGTAACTTATTCTGTAACTGGAAGCCTGTACCTCCCTTTCCCCTTCACCCATATTGTCCATATCACCCCCTCTTCTTCCCTCTCGCAACCATCAGTGTGTTCTCTGCATTTATGGATCTGTTCCTACTTTTTGTTTGTTTATTTATCTGTTTCATTTTTTAGATTCTACACGTGAAATTGGATGGCATTTGTTTTTCGCTGTTTGACTTATTTCACTTCGCCTCGTACTCCTTACGTCCATCCATTTTGGCAGCTTCTTACAAAGGTAAATGCACTCTTTTTTTTAAATGTTTTATTTATTTCTAGGAGAGAGAGAGAGATAGCATGAGCAGGGGAGGGTCAGAGAGAGAGGGAGTCACAGACTGAAACAGGCTCCAGGCTCTGAGCTGGCAGTCAGCACAGAGCCCGATGCGGGGCTCGAACCCACAAACCGCGAGATCATGACCTAAGCGAAAGTCAGATGCTTAACCGACTAAGCCACCCAGGTGCCCCAAATGCACTCTTATTATATGACCCAGTAATAATACATCTATGTATTTACCCAAAGGAATTGTAAGTTTATGTGCACAGCAAAATCTGCACAGGGATGTTTTTAACAGCTTCATTCATAATTGCCAAAACTTGGGAGCGACAATATGATGTCCTTCAGGAGGTGAAAACAAAACAAGAAACTGTGGTACATCCACATGTGGAATATTATTTACAGATGAAGACAAATGAAATATCAAGTGATCAAAAAATGTGGAGGCATCTTAAACACGTATTTCTAAGTGAAAGCAGCTAATCTGAGGAAGGCTATATGGTTTCAACTATATGTAATTCTGGAAAAGGCAAAATTAGAGAGACAATAAAAAAAGATAAGGTGTTTGGCAGGAGTTTATGGGGAAAGAGGGATGTATAGGTGGAGGACAGAGTATTCTTAAAGCAGTGAAGCTATTCCCATGTGATGCTATGATGGTAGATACAAATCATCTGGGCAAACCCATAAAATGCACATCTTCAAGCATGAACTCTAACGCCAGCTGTAGACTTTGGGTGTCCACATGTCATGTCAGTATAGGTTCTAGGATGGTAACAAACGTACCACTCTGGGGGGAGGTGTGGACATTGGAGGGGGTCTGTCCATGTGGGAGGCTGGGGGCATACGGGAATTCTCAGTACTTTCTACTCAACTTTGCTTTGAACCTACAAATTGCTGGAAAAAAATAAAGTCTATGAAGAATGTATGTAGTACTCAAAAGGGATGTTTAACATTATCGCATGGACATGGAAGACGTATACAAATCCATGGGTTCACTTCATTAATTCGACAAGTGTTCGCCAATTCCATCGTGTTCCATTTGCAGCTGCACACACTAGGGCTATAGAGTCTGAGAGGTGCTAACATTTTAGTGACAAAAGCAGACCGGCAACTGAATAGTTATAATACAGCCTTATGAGGACTATGACAAAAGCGAGCCTTCTCTCTTAATCTCTCTGTTCCTGACTTTCTGTACATTCACACAGTAAAGAAGACAAGGACGCTGAGCTGGGTATTTGTTTTGATTTCTCTTCAGTGCTGCACCTGTGACCTCAAAGTTCTAGATGACTAACATTGGCCTCTAGAGAAGCTGAACCGACTTGCCCTGACCTTTCATGACCTACCTCCTGGCTAAATCTACGCCTGGGAGGGACCAACACCGGTGTGGACAGAGCCCTAGTTCAGCTATGTTTATCAAGAGCGGATCACAGGGATGGCTTTGTGCAATGCAACCTTCTCTGTGTGCATTCCATTCTCACAGCGCTTGGAATCATTAATGCATTTATTGCTTTTGCTCTGATTCATCATTTTTAACAGCGTATGTCTTAGTGTCTGCTGAATAGGATGTGACTCCGTTCTAACAATCGTCTTCGAGTAGGTAAGAGTGGGAAAGAGAACATAATCTGTTGCCAGTATTTCCCAGAATCACTCGTTGAGGACAGCAGGCCCACTCAGAGCAGACAAACTGCTAGTTCTCATCACAGGTGTCTGGAAGGGGAAGGAACGGAAGACCCTGAAGTCTGCTTTCTGATTCACCTTTCACTCGCAGGCCAAGGTATATGATTGCTATTGACCTGTAATGGCGTTTAGTATTACCCTGCGTAAGTCACTTCCTTTCTCAGATTCTCATTTCCTCAGATGTAAAATGAGAATCTTAGCCTACATCAGTGGTCTTCAATCCTGGTTGCACATTAAAATTCTCTGAGAAGCTTGTAAAAATGATAACCCGTGGAACTTAGATCAATGGAATTCAAATGTCTAGGGGCTTAGGTATTGGCTCTGGTAGTTTTTGTTTTTGTTTTTACCTGCCCTAGAGGACTTTAACATGCACCCACATGGAAAACCCATTGGAAAGGGCCATCTCAGATGCCCTTCTATCTCCCAGAATATCTGTATCTACGAGGTTTCTCAAAGGCTAACTTCTCTTCTAAGAATGGGATTCTTCTTTGGCAAATGTAAAGAAATCCATTTATTTGAAACTTTTAGGGGCACCTGGGTGGCTCAGTCAGTTAGGCATCTGACTTTGGCTCGGGTCATGATCTCACAGTTTGTGGGTTTGAGCTCTGTGTCAGGCTCTGTGCTGACAGCTAGCTCAGAGCCTGGAGCCTGCTTCAGACTCGACATCTCCCTCTCCCTCTGACCCTCCCCTGCTCACACTGTCTCTCTCTCTCTCTCTCTCTCTCTCAGAAATAAATAAAAAACATTAAAAAATTAAAAAAAAGAGAAACTTTTAAACTTATTTAAACAGATTGAGGACATGTTGTGTGTTAGACTCTGGCAGTTATGGTGGGAAATGTGCTAATTCCCGGCCTCATTGCAGTGCATCTGAGTCAGAATCGTCAATCTGAGGCACAGGGGCAGAACCAAGTAGATAACTTATAGGGCCCAGTGAAAAGTGGACATGAAGACCCCTTGTTAAAATTATTAAGAATTTCAAGATGGTAGCAGCAGAGTGTTGAGTCAAATGCAGGGACCTTATGGGTGTGGGGCCCGCTCAGATGACATGGTCTACATGCTCATGAAGGTGGCTGTGCTCAGGAGTTGGCTATTAAAAAATTCCTCAAGTCATTCTGATAGGCCACCTAATTTGGAAACCTCTGTGGTAGGGAATTAAGAAATAAATAATCCATAGTATTTATCCTAATGAGATCAGGAGAGCAAACCAATATGTTAAGGCATCAATCAGGTCTTTTGCGTATAAGGATGGAGATTTTATTGAAAATGTTCAAGAGGGAGGCATCTGGGTGGTTCAGTTGCATTCGTGAGTTCAAGGTCCTCATCAGGCTCTGCGCTGACGGTGTGGAGCCTGCTTGGGATTTTCTCTCTCTCTTCTGCTCTCTCTGACCCTCCCCTGCTTGTGCTCTTTCTCTCTCTCTCAAAATAAATAAATAGACTTAAAAGAAAAAGAAAATGTTCAAGAGGCACTTAAGAGGAGAGGGAGAAAGAGGCTGTAGTGCAGGAAGTCTGATACTCCTTAAAACTGACCATGGGAAACTGTTTGGGATCCAGCGAAGTCTCCAAATAGGGGGTATCAGTTAGAACTCTGCTGTTTGTAAGACACAGAAACCCCAATCCATATATATATGAGGAAAATCGCATCAGCTCACATAACAGAAAAGCTCCTCTGTAGGACTGGTTTCTGACATTCTTGGCACCAGACCTGGTTTTCTCCATTCTTGACTTGGTTCTTTTATTATTTTATTGACTTCTTTCTGGGACATATGTTCTCCATAGCATTAAAATGCTGTAGCTGACACTGAAGACTTTCTGTCTGGTGAGGAGGAGGGCAGATTCTCTCCCCAAGGATCGAACTGTCTTCTTCTAGTTAGGAGTGACCCAAGTTATTCCCCATGTTAATGACTTATCCAATTAAGGTGGACTGGGAGAGGAGATATATTAATTAGGCTAGGCTTGTAAGAGCCCATTGGGAGAAAGCTGTTCCCTCCTTTTCATGGATGCGGAAATTGAAGGAGAGAGTCATAGCTTGCCAAAGTCATAAAGCTAGTAAGAATGAAGCCTGGAATGTAAGTGTACACACCTGACTTCAGGACTCACTTTGTTAACCACTTAGCTATCTTAAAATTTTTGATTAAACAGACTTTTTGTTTTTTATGGTTTCTTCTTACTTATAGATTCAGCTGTCTCATAATTTCAGGACAACTGTGGTCCCTCATGACTTACTTTCTACCCTCTGAGAGTTGGGTGGAAATACCACCATTGCTAACCCCCTCATTTCCTGTTTTTCCTGTTTCATATTTGTGGCTGAGATAATATGATTGACCTGATTTGACCTTGTTTGAGCAGAGCCTTAAATGCCAGACCCCTTCATTGGCCAGTGACCACCATAATGTGGTGGGTCAGGGGTGTCCTCTTGGTCTAACGTCCTTATCAAGTGAAGTTGTCCATGATGATGTGATATATAGGCTGAGTCTCCTTTCTTTTCTCCTTGCCTACCAATCCGTACATCCAGCTGGAGCTTGGAGCATGGCTGTTTCCCTTTGAGGTGGATACTGTGGTTGATCTGTATGTGCCCTAAAAAGTATACTATGAGGCAGAGTAAATGCATGGTCTAAGGCAGTCCAAACCCAGTGCTGTGAGATTGAAGAAAATGTCAAGTGGTCTCATTTGGCATGGGCTTTGGAGATGTGGCCATAAGGATGGTGAGTCAGGTAAAGGGCACTGCTGGAGTGAGGCAGAGTCCATTACAGACATTGTGATTAGTCATTTCCTCATTCAAGAGATGTATGGTGAACAAGTACTATATGTACTGTATTCCCAAGGAGATCATATATATATATATATATGTATACATATATACATACATATATGTATGTATGTATATGACCTCAGAACTCAGATTTCTGGCTCTCACTGCTATGAGCCAGAGGGGGGGCTACATTAGTTCCCGAGTCCTGCCATCAAAGCTCACATACCCTCTGTAACAATGTCTTTGCCTTTCCCCAAGAAAAGCTGTCCAATTCTCCTGTTTGTGAGTTTAGGTCTTCTGGGAAGCAGATACTACGATGGAATTCAAGGTGCAAGAATTTATGGGAGGGAATGCTGATGAAGCATAAGTGTGGAGTGAGAGGGGAAGGGTGAGGAGAGTCTTCAGATCATGGTGCAGGTCTAGCACCTATACAAGGAGAGAGAAGATTGTGTTGGGGATAGAAGAACTTCAGACCACAGTGCAGCTCCGAGAACATGTCAGATACAAGGGGGTCTAGAGCAGGGACTACCCACCAGAGGAGTCCTGCAGTTGGTAGGAATGGTCCGGTCCAGCACAGCCTGAAGATAGTGTGACCTTGCTTCGAACATGGTGGGCCATCAGCCATCCCAAAGGTGAGGTCGCTGGAGTCTGTCAGCCAGCTACACTCTCATGGTATTTTAAAAGATCTAAATGTTACACCTCAATGGCTGCCCCATGCCTTCAAAAAGTAGCTCATAATTTGCCAAATTATTTTAATTATTAGAATATTTTGTCTTTTTTGCATGCTGGCATAATAATGATTTATATCATTTGCCCCACTAAGTTTAGCTTCTGGAGTAAGAAGGCCATGTATTGTTACTTATTTCTGAAATCTGAACGTCTAGCCAAACATAAAGTAGGGATTCAGCAAATAATTATTGCATGAATAAATGGACGGTCCAATCAGTCAATCAATAAAGGGGTGGCATAAAGGCTTAAATGGTTAGAGTCATTCTCTAGAAAATGATTGTGACGTTACCATAATTGTAGTGGTGTTACTGAAAGACCCTGGATACTCAAGTCTGACAGTCCTCTATTTGGATCATATCTCAAACTGCTTATTTGGTTTGTATCTTTGGCCCAAAACCTGGCTTTTTTTTCTTAGACTCAGTTTTCTCATGTTTTTCTCATTTTCATAAAATGAAGATTGCATTTACCTTATGGCTTTTTGTGAGGGTTAAAGATAGGATACCCATAAATGGCTGATACAGATCCTGGAACACAAAGGAATGTCTCTTAATGTTGTGTGCTTCTATCTCTTTTCTTTCTGAACTGAATCACCCCATCTCTTGCTGAAGAGCATGAATCTGTTTCCCTACTCTTCCCTTATGAGGACAAAGGCAGCCAGGGGCCATCCCAACGGTGACTTCCATGGTCCAATATGAGCATCGTAACAATATGATTAGGTACTTACCACCTGGGTTGCATTTCAGCAAGTGGAACTAATAGGATTCAAATTCAAGTCTGTATTGAGTTTGAGCTACTACCCATTATACTGGCTTTCTAGGAATGGGCAATCAGTTAGGAGACCCCTAAGACTGAGCCTCTTCCAGAGGTCTCTTAAGAGTATTCCTGGGATCCCAAGAAGCTGCTCTAGGGTACTGGAATCATGAATAGCAGGAACCAGATAATACCATTCAGAGGGGGAAGTATCAGGACTATAGGAGACAGCTTTTCCTCTTTTGTTAGGGTGTTCTGCCCTCTGCTGGTGGCTCTTAATGCTTTTGGACACCTGGATCATTAAAATGCCTTGTATATATCTTTTTTTTTTTTTAATTTAGGTCGCCTTGGTGGTAACCAAATTCTTTCAAAGAAGAATACTTCGTAACATGCATAATTAGTTTATAAATAAGTATTTGCAAGGATGTGTGTGCACTCTCCCACAAAGCTATAGAGCATAGCACAATGCCCATTGCACCATAGGTGATCAGTAAAAATACATGAGTGAATGACTTGAAGCTCATGCACAGAAAGAACACCAACAATTAAAGACTTGGATTGAGTATAGGATTAAGGTGATAGGAAAAAAAAACAGTGGCATAGCTACAAGGAACCTTACGAGTTGGTGTAGTGGAGTGAAAAATAAACTCTCATTACCACCATCGTACTATTAAGGCAAATGTGGTACAGGAAGTTAGACACCTTGATTAAAATCTCACTCAAAGGAGTGGCCAGCAGGTTCTCCAACTCAATACCTGAGTCCAAGTTGGCTTCTGCGGCAAACCAACCCAGCTCTGCCCTAGGTTGGTAAGGACCTTCACACCAAATCCTGAAATGAAAGAGTGGGGTCACAGGTGGTCGAGAAAGTATGAAAGGCATTGAGAGTTTGTTTGCTCAAGAGGAACATGTACTAGTGTGGACAGATGTGAAGAGATACAGGTAAGAGATTTAGGAAATCACCAAACGATGAAGAGCTTAATAGAAGCCTTTTGGGCTGATACAAGGTTGGCAAATACTGTTTCAAATGAACAGCAGAAAAATTAACGAGTAGAGTTTTTCTCAGGGTTTCTGGGAGGAAAAAAGCAAAGCTCAAAAAGGATTCAGGGGTTGCAAGTTTGATGTTTACCTTTGTCTCAGGTATTGAGAAGTGGCCCCCATGTTCTAGGCCTAGGGGCCGAGAATGGCAGCTTCTGGAAAAGTCAGGAACCACAGCATTTAAATGGTGAGCTTGATGGATTCTAGGGCTCATCTAAGTCAGTGTTTCTCAAAGTTTAACCCATAAACTTGAAGACCTGAGCATTTTGTTAACATGCGGGGGGATTCATTCGTTCTGGTGTAGGGCTTGACATTGTGCCCTTCTAACAAACCTGTAGATGACCCTAGTTGTGCTGTTTCATGAGCCACACTTCTGTACGAAGGGTCTGGATTGCCTCTTAATAACCAGCTTGGCATCTGGCTGAGGCTGGCACTCCAAGCTTCTTCGTGGCTGACGTGTTTGCAATTACAGTAGAGACATGAGTCAACCATGTGTGTCCTTTTTTTGAGCCTAAAATCAATTTAGTTAACAGAGAGCTTTTCCTTATTTTGCCATTTTGCAACTTCTTGCACCCTCTGCCTCCTGGCTAATAAAAATCATTGGGATAGTGAGAGAAAGCATTGCTTCCCTAGCTGGGGTATTCTGGAGCCAGCACATCTAAGTAAGAGTATCTTGACATATTACTGAAAAATTCTGACACTGTAGGGATTTTTTCACTCACCTCCTTTCTTTCCCCCTTCTTTCTTGTTAGCAAAACAATCCATGTGAAACGCCTGGACTTTTGTGATTTCTATTTTCTCTTCTTTTCCATCTCTGTCTGTGGCACTCTCGAGGACGTGATCGCTCTTGCGAACGCAACTGCCCCCGGGGAACATGCTAAGCTTCTTTACCCGCCTCATGCCACCCAGTCCCCACATGTAAAGGAATTATTTTAGAAGCGATTCTGGCACGTTTCACTGCAGTGCCAACCAACTGAACTATTTCTGGACCAGGTATGCAAATTCATCACACAGATCAGCAAAACCGGGAGGCCATGCATGGGTACGTGGACTTAACGAGTATTTTATTACCTTCAAAGCAGTGCTACCCAGCCTGAGCAGTTAGCATTTTGCTGAACGCTGCTTGGAACTGTTGATATAAGCCCAGACCTCAGCTGATTTTACCAGAGGCTTTGTTCTCCAGTCCCTCTGGGGGAAAACACAACAGGTTTGGAGGAAGGGGGATGAGGGCATGGTCAGAAGCGATGGCATCTGCTTTTCTGAATTTTTTTAAAAAATATTTTTATTTATTTCTAGGAGAGAGAGAGAGACAACGTGAGCAGGGGAGGGTCAGAGAGAGAGGGAGTCACAGACTGAAACAGGCTCCAGGCTCTGGGCTGGCAGTCAGCACAGAGCCCGACGCGGGGCTCGAACCCACGAACCGCGAGATCATGACCTAAGCGAAAGTCGGACGCTTAACCGACTAAGCCGCCCAGGCGCCCCGTCATCTGCTTTTCTGAATTTTCAAGTTTGAATCATTTAGATTCTAAGTAAAAGGCATCAATGAAGCCAGGAAAATGGCTCAGTGCCATACCCAGGGTGTTTTTCTCTAAATTCAAATCCCAAAATGAAAAATAGATAGATATATATATACACATATGTACATATTTTATATATGTATATATATATTTCCAAAATAATAACTTTATCATGATAAATGTACTCTTTAATCCCCACCGTCTTATTTCACCCATCCCCCCACCCACCTCCTCTCTGGGAACCATCTGTTTGTTCTCTATAGTTAAAAATCTGCTTCTTGGTTTGTTTTTCTTTTTTTCCCCTTTGTCCATTTGTTTTGTTTCTTTTTTTAAATGTTTATTTATTTTTGAGAGACAGAGCATGAGTGAGCGAGGGGCAGAGAGGGAGAGGGAGACACAGAATCTCAAGCAGGCTCCAGGCTCTGAACTGTCAGCACAGAGCCCGATGCGGGGCTCGAACCCATAAACTGTGAGATCATGACCTGAGCCAAAGTCTGACGCTTAACAGACTGAACCACTCAGGCGCCCCACACATATGTAACATATTGCAATGTCATTTGCTTGTTGTATTTTATATTATTTGCTGTAAGGTTCTTCCTATGCCCTTGATCTTGGAAAAGCAGGGCATCCTGGGCAGCTACTAGAAAAAGCACTGCTATCAACACCAAAGTTCAAAAGCAAGCAAATAAAAGAATGCTCCTGTCTGGTTGGGATCCAGAAGAATGTTCAGTATAAGGCATGGTGGGCTTTGCTTATGACTTTGGGGGCTGTCCAAGAGTTACCTTTTCTTGGGACCTCAGAAACTCTCTGCCCTAAAATCCATTTCTCCCCCTCTCGTGCATTGTCCCTCAGACTCACTGATCCTCGTTCAGCGGGGGGCCTATCTCTATCCCAGGCTGGATGGTCATTTAATTACACATGGTTTTCTTCCAGATTGAGCTACAGAGGGTGTCAGGTTTGTGAGTGCTTCAGAGAAAGTGAGGCCAAGCCAAGCCATTTGGCTTTAGAAGAAATTACTTGTAAAACTAAAGAATCAGAATGTCTATTCTGCTGATAAATTTGAGGATGGCGTTATACACAACATATCTCTTGGTCTCTCTCTTTGTCTTTCTCCTTGATATCAGCTAGTACGAGAGGGCAGGAAATACAATCGATCTTGCCACTTTCATATAACCACAACCCAGCAGACTTACTAACGTGTGACATAGAGGGAACACTGTTATAACAAGAACCACGAAGTGATAAAACATAGTTAAGAAACTATTGAAGAAGGCACTATACAATACTCCGTGATCTCAGAAGTCAGAAGTAACAGCCACATGGTGACTATCTCACAGCACTTTATGCTAGGTCTCCCTTGTGCTAATGGACACGGCCTAATCTGCAGTGTCAAAAGAAGACTTGCTACAAATAGAAACCCGATACCCACAACTAGTTTTCCCCAGTAGGACAATATCCCATTTCTTTTGATTGGTTGACTTTCCAAATTTTTTCTTAACCAATGTTTTCAGAGAAATATATGTCTCAAAAATGCCTTCCAGTAAGTTGAACTTGCTTAAAATTTTTTTCCCATTCATTTGGATTCATAGACCAGCTCTCACTTTTGTTGCTTTCAGACCCTGGATCAGAGACACTCGGGCCCCTTCATGTTTCCGCGTGCTGTGCTTCTCATTTCATCTGCCTGGCACATAGGCTACCTCATGCGACCAATTGTGGCCAATGGATTGAGAACAGAGGTGACAGGCAAACACGCTTGCCTTTTCCATCCCTATCTGCCCCGGCTGCCGCAACCCTGAGGGTCATGCTTTTCAGATGGAGGTTCAAGACTGAAAGAAGTACAATTTTTTTTTTAAAAACCAGCAGTTGAACCCTATCAAACTGTGATACACGTGAACAATAAGGTATCATTGTACTAAGCCACTGAGACTTCAGGGTTTCAACGTTGCACACGTCAGCATTAATTAACTTGACTAACACAGCTTTGCAAAAAAGCAGGTTCAGATGCCCAAATGGTTTGGGCAGGGGACACATCCGGCTCTCTCGCCAGTGTTTCGCACATCAAATTAGAGAAGCGTGGCTGTTGCGTAGATAATTTAAATTCACTGCCCAATTATTTTCAGAAGGTTGTTTTTATACTGTGAATTTTGCACGTGGCCATAATGACTTCTTTGTGCCTTCTTAGGATGTTTTAGTCCTAATGTCACCTTTACTAGACTTTTAGCTGCTAAATAACTGATATTATATGATTCGTTTCTATCCCCAACATGACATCACCTAAGAAAGTGATCTGACAGCTCGCAGCTGATGCTTCATGAATGAATGAATCGGGATACTCTTTCTGATATCTTCTTCATTTTCAGAAACAGCAATTTATTGATTTGTTTCCCTGTAAGACAGCCAAGTATAGCTCTAGCTATGATCTACAATGGCAAGAGGCTGCAGAATCAGAAGTTCTGAGTCTAAATATCATCTCCCCAGTACCAGCTACAGACTTTCTGCAAGAGTTTTATGCTTTGCCAGCTAGTTCCCCACTCTCTTGAAAATAGGAAATGCGGGGAGATTTCACTGGGTTGCTATATTAGATGGATAAAATTACCAAAAGTATGTGAGGTTTCCTCACACAGTAAAATAATTTCTCAATAAATATTAGTCATTCTCTATACACATTAAATTCTTCAGGGCAATTACAGCTTCACCCAAGAAAGGAGAAAAATAAACCTTCAGGCTCAGACGACTTATGGCATACGACCACAAGGTGTCACCATTGAGTCAACATCAACGTTTTTCCTGGCAGAAAGCACACGGAGATGTCAATTCTGAAAGTCTAAACATTTTATTTATCCAGTGTGATCACAACACAGATAGTTGCTAAAGATTATGCAGTCCGTGTGTTATAACAGCAAGACCTGTGTGCTGTACCTTTCCATTATGATTGCTTTATAAGACTTCTGAAAGCATTCACCATTGACAGATTTTATTGTAATTATTTTTTCAGTTTTTATTTTTATTTTTATTATGCAGTGGGAATGAAGATGTTTTCATTTTCCTAGCCCGGAGACATTTATCAGGGAATGATTAGGTTTTCACGGGGGGAAGGGGAAACTTTTTCAAATTCCTTATCGGGGGGGATGTTTCAATATTGCCAATGCACGAAAAAAGCCTTTTCCCATAAAGATGGGTCCCTGAATGATCGGAAGAAGAATTACGTCCCAGTTCTTTGGGGAGCTGAGAAATAGAAGATGAGCATATATGGCTCCTGGGGACTGGGTCATCCTCTGTCCCCAATTCCTGGGGTTTCCCAGAGGGGTCCTTCTCTTGATCCTTAGAAACTCTTTCCACTGAAAAGCTCTCCTCTCTGGACGAGAGTCTCCTTCCTGCGGGGACCCTGTCCCTTTCTCCCTGTCCTCTGGTCCAGGTTGACAGTCACTGATCTCTTCTGCTGCATCAGCTCTTGAGGGCTTCAGATACTCAGGTACTGAGCAGGAAATGGGTACGAGGAGAGCCTCATTTCTTTTTTTTTTCCTAAAGAAATATTTAAAACACTTAGCAAAGTATGGAATACGACAATACCTGTGTATTACCACCTACATTTTTACAAATGTTATAATTTCATCATTTATTTCAGCTCTTAAAAAAAGAAATACAGACAGATGACATTACCGCTCACAATCCTATTTCCTTTTTTCTCTCCCCAGAGAGAAATGTTACCTGGGAATGAGTATTGCAGTGCACGTTTCGATTCTTTGGATGCTTATTTATCTAATGGGTACGAAGGGGGTTCTGTACCATGCACATACTTTCTCTGCTTTGGAAAGGTAGGGAATGAGACAGACGTAGATTCATTCATTCACCTGCCCTTCGTCCGCCCAGCCCCAAAGACCTATGCAGCTGTTTGCCTGACCCCATCTTTCTTTTGAGCTCTTGTTTCCCAGGTTGCTGGCACAGAAAGCAACATGCTACTTAAATTCGAAGGGCGTAGGTTATGGTCCTAGCACTGCTGTGAATGAGCTCGAAGACCTTGGGCAAATCCCATCGTTTCTCTGGGCTCCATCGGGTTATCGATGTAAAATGCCAGAAATAATAATGTTTCCATGGGGATCATTAATTTAATATGCAATTACATACTGTAGATTTTTATTGCTCTTGACCATTACATATTTCTCATGCTTGGTATTAGAAACACCAACTCAAATAAGACTGTATCTCCAGGAAAAAAAAAATCCCCTTCTTGAATAGAAAACAGCTGCATTAAAAAGCGTTACTGTCGGATGTGATCAGTATTGTAACTGAGGTGTTTATTAACTGTTGTGGGAGCCCAGGAGAGGAAAATGTTCGTTGTGCCCTTGGACATCAAAGGAAGCGTTCTTGTTGTTTGCTTGGTTTTGCTTTTGATTTTTTGAGGTGGGGGAAGCCTTGGTTATTTGGTTGGTTTTACTTTTGATTTTTTAAGGAGCCTTGCGATATGAATATGATGGAGGAAAACAGGAGAAAGAAGTCAACATTTATTTGACCTTTACTGAACACCAGCCTCCAAGCATATCTGTCCTCATTTCCTATCTCAGCTATCCATTCATATTTTTTTCCTTTCTTTATCTAAGGCTTATACTGGGCTTGGTATTAAGCACACGATATCTTGTCCCTGTTTTCTAGATAAGGAAGCAGACAGTCAGAAGAAAAACAAAGCCTCCAACATGTCAGAGCAAGTAAGGACAGAGGCAAGGTCCCACACCCCCTCCTGTCACCCTTGGGTCAGGGCTGGCGGGTGGGGAGGGGGTCTCACCTCCACTCAATCTTCTCTGAAGCAAAGTTATTTGGGGATAACTCTACCCAGTCAAAAGGGGCCTTATGGTATCGATCTATTTGCCAGCAACTCACAGTGAGCTCTTTCCGCCCTTTTGCAGCTCTCAGCTGCCTGGGTTGTGTAGACCCCACCTCTCTTCATTCTTCCTATGCTTCCCAAGAACCATCTCAGCCTCCTCAGAGGCCCCCGACCCTTGCCAGAGGCTACGTTTCCTCACAAGTCTTAGAAGCCATCTACTCAAGGTTTCAGCCTTAAACGTCCTCCCTGGCTCTCTGGCTAGCATGTCTGCTCAAACTCGCACCTCGCTACCCTACACTGATTATGATGCAAAATTAGAGAACTCACGTGGTCTTTGGCATAGGACTTTTCTCCTCTTCCACACACTGAGTTCCATGAAGACAGACTGTATCTGTTTAGCTGAAAACTCCCTATCCATCCCCTGGCCTGACCACTGCACACAGTAGGCACTAAATCAGTGTTTGTTGAAAGCAACATGGAAACAAACAAGCAGATAGTCATCTTTAGTTCACAGCACATCACTTTGGTGAACTCTTAGCCCACATGTCTGACTTGCCACTTCCTGTCCGGCAACCTCGTGCTCATAGGATGCTGACCACACAAGACAAGACGTTTTATCCCTATATTCTCTAAATGGCTAAGTGGCTCTGGGTCCCCGTGGTCCCTCTTGGAGAGCCATCAGGCAGGGTTTCTCATTCATCAGAGATTTCTCCTCCTCTCCTTCTTCTCCTTTATTCAGATAATCAGCCATTCATGCTGATAGTCCTACTAAGTATTTTGTAAATCTCTCTGTCACCTCATCGGATCCATATGCTATGGACATATTTCAGACCCCATCTTCTGCCATCAGCATTGCTTGGAATAGTATTTATATAAAGCTGCCCTTTTTAGTTTGGTTTCCCAAATGTCTTGCTTCTGTGGACCACCTTCAGAATGTCCTTTGGCTACATGGATCACACTCTGTAGCAACTCTACTGTTTTTCATGTTATGAAAAGTTGACTTTGACCTTCTTTTTAAATTTAGCTCAGTTTTTGCTAAGCTACAATATCAATGAAAGCAGTCGTCATATACTAGTCATAATTTGTCTACTATGCAATTAACATGAAAAATATTAATTTAAGTGCCACCTGAAACATGTCACGTCAAACATCCCCGGTGGAATGTGTTGCACATTCTCCAAACACTGATTTGGTCCTTCCAACATACATTCATATTATAGCTCACTGAACAGTCTACATTGTTTCTGAGTCATTACAGTAACATCTATGGTGAGTATGATTATCTCTTTTTTTTAATTTATTTTTTATTTTTTTAATGTTTAGTTAGTTTTGAGGGGGAGAGAGACAGAGTGTGAGCAGGAGAGGGACAGAGAGAGAGGGAGACACAGAATCAGAAATAAGCTCCAGACTCTGAGCTGTCAGCACAGAGCCCGATATGGGGCTCGAACTCACGGACCATGAGATCATGACCTGAGCCGAAGTCAGAGGCTCAACCAACTGAGCCACCCAGCTGCCCCTGATTATCTCTTATGAAAGGGAGCCCTGGAGTCACAGAGCTTCAGTAATGAGCCCAGGTGGAGAGGAAGGGTCTGGGATAAGAAGTAGCATCTGGGTGACAGACCCCACTTTGGCTCAGGGCTCTTCTTCTCCTCCCCAGGCTCTCTGGTGTTCCCTCCAGTTCTGAATGCTGAAAATCCTTGTTTCACAGCCTTCAATGTTGTGCTAAGCTTATAGGAAGGAGCCTACATACTTTATTACAGTATAAGAGACCGCAGCAGACCAGCTGGGGTGGGCCCTTCCCCAGTTCTGTCCCATCTTTTCACTTTAAAACATTTTTTCAAGTTTATTTATTTACTGAGAGAGAGAGAGAGAGAGAGAGAGAGAGAGAGAGAGAGAATCCTAAGCAGGCTCTGCGTTCTCAACACAGAGCCCAATCCCAATGTGGGGCTTGAACAACTTAGGAGCCATGAGATGATGACCTGAGCTGAAGCTAAGAGTCTGATGCTTAACTGACTGAGCCACCCAGGCGCCCCTGTTCTGTCCCATCTTTCACCACATTCTGTCCTGCAGAGCTTGGACCTGCTGGCTGGAGCTCATGCCCATCTGCTGGGTGATTTCTGGCTTCTGGTCTCTGTTAATGCTGCCCTCTGGGGCTGGACCACTCTTCTCTCTATTGCTTTGTGCCTCTGGATTTGTCCTCACTTACCTCCTCTCCGTTAACACACACACACACATGGCCTCAGCTCCTCTGAGACACCCTCGCTGAGCTCTCCTTCTCCCATCCCAGGCGGGGTTGCTAGTGTCACCCACCACCACATGCATTTTTCTAGGTCTGCTGTCACCACATCCTAGTACAACTACCTGCTGTGGTTTCCTGCAAAGAAGATCTGTATTTTCTTTTTCCTCCTCCTTATGGTCAGCATCCTAGCCCAGAACTCGGTTCGAGAAGTCATTATTAAACCTGAACGGAGTCTCTCTATTTCATAGAAACCTGCATGAGAACAGAAACTCAGGTCCCTCTTTGTATCCATTTTGCATAAGACTTAAGAAACTGTTGAAATAAAGTCTTGAAATGTCTATTGCATTGGGAGCATCATCCTGTTATTCTGATCCAACTTAAAAGTAGATTTTTGGAGGAATTTAGTTGGCTCTCAGAGACAATATAAATCATTGTTCTTCTTGACCTTCATAGTCAAGTGACCTTTTATGGAGAAAGAGGGAGCTCTTTAGGCCCCTGTGGTTTGCTCCTTCAAGAACCTGATTGTTCAGCCTCCTGAAAACCACCTCCTGTTTCTCTTGATGAAGACATTGCTGGGGAAGTACCTTCCAGAATTCTGACTGCTCAGCTTTTGGATTCTTGCCCTGTGCTTGCGAACTCTTTTTAATTAGCCCCTTGGTAATCATCTCTCTGTCCAAAAATACTATTTTGCTGCAGGGAGACAAGGAAAATCTCTTGTCCCCAAGAGATAATCCTGGATCTCCACTGCAGGATCAGATAGAAGTTGTAACACATTTCAGAGGCCCCTGTTGTCAGAACGTCTCTGCTCAACCAGTGCCCACCCACCTCCACACACAGCAAATACGGTGCATTGTCTGGTGACATATGCAGGTCACTTGTTCTTCATTTTGAATCAGGCTATTTTCACAATCATTTTGATGAGCATTTAATCCTCTCCTTTTTCTTTGCAGTAGATTTGCCTTTTCTCTACTGGGTGAAATGTCGCACCAACCTAGGCGTTTCACAAATGTTATTTCATCTTAGCTTTCACATCTACTATTCAGACGACTTCCGTCAGAACCCTCTCCTCCTCCTGCAGCAGGGAAGAGAGCATCGTTGCATTGCTATTTCAGCAGAAGCCATTTAGAACACAGCTTGGTGTGTAAACGTCTCTTCTGCTGAGCAGGGCGCTATCACAAAGGACATAGCTTCTTTATGTCATATTTTTAGCGCTTACACAGTGTAGGCTGTGTAAGTATTTGCTGAGATGAATGGAGACAAAGTGGTTGGTCTGTTTGTCTCCAGGCTTTCCCATCATTGGCAGAGGGATCTTCCTGAAACAAAGTTCTGACCCACCTGCCTGGCCTGACAGGGGGCATCTGCTGGGATATGACGTTGTGGGGGGCTCCATTCTTCTCTTTTTGTTCCTTACATGGCCTCTGACCTCTTGGAGCTCCTTAGAACTGCTTGAGCCCCACACCCAAGACCATCCTGCCCATGTCCCAGTGATACACGGTGTTCCAAGGATAACTTGTGTTTATCATAGTCTAAAACTTGACCATTTGGCAATAAGATCTTTGATGGGAAGGACCTAGAGTCTCTTACTCAGGGTCATATTCTGGGTGCCTGGTATAGCATCAACACAAAGTAGCTGTTGAGCCAGCCAATATTCATGAAATACATGAGAAGAAAAGGAAGGGACCCATGCTTTTCACTGCAATGCCTTCTCTTGCCATTCTATTTGCTCCCCTCCTTCCTCTGCTAACTCAGAGTCACGCTCTGAGATTCAGTCCAGACACATCTTATGGCAGCATTCCCAGATCACTCTCCTGGCCCTTGGATGAAGTCTCTTCCTTGGTGATTCCAAAATTTCGCTTTGCAGATATTTCTTACTATCTTTATCATGCCATATTATAATTCTCTATTACTCTCTCTGTCTCCCCCTACAGGACTGTGGGATATATGAAGGTGGAGATTTTAATGGAATCATCTAGTTTTCTTGACATATAGGGCTCTACCAATAGTAGGCACTGGAAGTACGTTTATTAAATAGATAAGAACATATGTAATGTTTGGTGGCAATATTATACTCTTTGAAAGTAGAAAGTGAGCCCAAACATCAAGGGTCAGCTGAAATACCAGTATCTGTCTGATGAGGTGAAGCCAGGAAGAAAAGGGACAACATAAGTGAAGGAACAGATCATTGATCTGGTGGTCCTTGGGGTCTAGAAGATGCTTCAGCAAGCCCTCCATCGATTCTCAGAGACTTGATGGGACTCAGGTGCTAACTAGCAACGTGCAGACAAAGACAACAAGGGAAATGAAGCATCTGTGAGTGTATTCAAAGCCAAATGGCCCCAGTAGAGATATTAGCAAGTAATTCCCCAGGAGAGATGACAGCTACTGATAAAGGGTGTGTATACAAGGAATTTAGCAAAACGTTATGTTTTGGTAAAGCAAGGCTTCATAATATCTGACTGTAAATGGTTGTTCTTGAAAAAAATGGACCTTTATAATACCTGACTATGAACATTTATAATACCAATGCTTTGAAAAGTTGTCCTTTCTCATTATTTTGTAGACAAGGAACATGGGACTCAAGGGATTTTAAACTGTGAATTTTTGCCTATTTTTCTCCAGAAGCATGGAATTTGTGGCAGTGTGAGGTAGTGGATGAGAGGATGTGCTTGGAGCCAAGTTAACATCAATTGCAATCCATTTTCCACCCACAACTGACTATGTATCTTTAGTTGAGTTGTTTCAACTCTCTACCCCTTGGTTTTCTTTCCGCAACACAGGACAAGTTATGGTATCTACATCATGGAGCTGGTGGGAGAATGAAATGAACCAATGCAAATAAAGCATAATGCAATTATTACTCTCTTGGGGAGAATGACAGACGATAGTTCTTTAGACGTGTCTCAGAAGAGCTTATGGGAAATCTTTAAGCCCTCCTTGGGTTGTTTGTTCAAACTGCTTGCCTGTGCAAGAGTGGGAGTGCCTCTCCATTTCCTTGCCAACCTGATGGTAAGAGCTCATGGTTTTTATGCTCCCAAGGTCCTGCCATCTGCTGGTGGCATCATCTGACCCGTCCAACTTACTTCACCATCACACAATTTTAGAGCAAACATATACATTCAAGGAGTTCAAAGGAGGGCTAAGAAAGAAGGAGAGGAAGCATTTATTCTCATTCTTCCCCTTTAAGCACTTTTTCAACATGGCTTGGGAAAAATCCCAACTATCAGTCTTTTCCAGCATACCCTAGCTTTGTGCCACTATCTTCAAGCCTCCTAGAAACACAGTTCACATGCTGTTTAGCTTAGCACAGTCATCACTGAATTAGAGCCCTGCTTCAGTACCGAACTTGATCAAGGTTACCTAGCTAATAAATGTTGGACTTAGGAATATCATTATATGTCTCAGACCATCAAATCAATTTATTCATGCGAAATCACGTAAGGAACACCTACCATATGGCAGGTACTTTACAAGGCACTTAGGAACAGAATGTCAGTAGTAAGTCCTATCAAAGGAACATTTTTATAATGTATTAGGAACTCAGGGTGGAAACACTTCCTGATGTGGGATCCAGGTGTCTTTGGAATCAAATTGAAACAGTGCTTTTAGTTTTGTTATATTGCATTATCTTATTTTGAATTTCATTCAGTAGCCACAGTATAGGCATATGAATCATATAAAGCTCAAATAGCCAAACTTACAGGTTAACCTCTACTTAAAAACATGGTTAAACTTAAATTTTAAACTTTTAAAAACAAAGCTTTTAGTTTATAAATTCAAAATTCACCCTCACATATGTGTTCACTAAAGTCAAGTGTTGGTCAAGTGTTGTTGACAAGTTTCAGCTCTGCTATGTGATGGTAGGTGATGGTAGACCGAAGAATGTTCTCAAGTTGAAAGTTCAAAAGTTGGAAGATTATAATGAGCAAGTTTATGAATGGAAGAGCTTCTTTACTTGCTTTTAATCTTATAGTTGTAAAAAGTTATAGGAATTTAATACCCTTGTGTCTAATACCATGCTTCACAATGCCCATCCCTACATGTTCCAGGTCTTTGTGCCCTGAATATATATATAATTTTAAAAACACAATTGTCCATTATAACTGCTGAGCAAAGTGAGTTATAGATTCTCAGAGCTATTGAGCGTATTAATGATGATGATGATGCCACTTGTGGTGGTGGTAGTGAATCCATTAGGTGATTAATCATAATGAGGGCTAATAATTGTTGAATGTGTGCAGAATCCAGGCATTAAGCTAAAATATGTATGTATACCATTTCATTTAATTCTTACAAAAAACTAGATAGTATCCTGGTTTTCAGATGAGGAAGGTAAAGCTTTGGCACGTGCCATCCATCAGAAAATAACAAGTGGCAGACTTGGCACTTGATCCCCAGTGTGTTTGGTTCAGAGCCAAGTCCCTAAGACACACATGATTCCTCAGCATCATTAAGTAAATCTCTTTCATGTCACAGTTGTCATAATTGAAACCTAAGAGGTTACGTCTTGTGCCTGAAGTCAGTAAGTCAGTGACAAAAAGTGGTGGGAATATAAGTGCCCTGACCCTGAGGTTGTATGTGTGTGTGTGTGTGTGATATAATTTATATACATATATGTGTATACATACATGTACATATATATACACATATACATTATATATGTATAAATAGTTTATCAAACAATTTCAATGCAATTCTCAGTCAAGATGCTTTCCCTTTTATTGTCTTTAGTTTTTAAATTCCATCCCACAGCTCATGCCCATTCTTCAAGTCTCAGTTTAAATATCTTTATCAGTCATGACAAGATAGGTCACACTATGGTTAAAAAGAACCTTAGTGACTTAAAGCAAAAAAAACCACATCACTTCCTGATCATACTTGATGCCTACTTAAGGCCAGTTCAGGGCTCTGCTCTGAGTACCTCACTCCAGGGCTCAGGCTGATGAAGCACCTATGGTCTGGAAGGTTTCTTGTCCTTACACAGAAGGCAGGAGAGCACTGAGCATTTTGAACCATCACTCAGTGCTGTGAGTGGAAGTCTCTTACCTCATGTCAATTTATAACCATTTAGCTGGAAATACTGACATGGTCCCGCTCAACCACAATGGGATCAGAAAGAGGAGTCCTACTGTTTGCCTGGAAGATGGAGATCCAGAATATTCTTGAGGACCTTGATAGTTACTTCCTTGGGGAAGACTCTGAGAACCCCCTTCTGCATTCTTAGCAGTCACTGCATTTTCCCACTTAAGACCACAGCTCTTGTGGTTATACTTTTTGTCAGGTTCTGTCAACACTTTTTCCCTTTCTTAGAGTTGCTGGTCCTTGGGTGCTTCCTCATCTTGTGCTGGTGTCCTTAACCCTACCAACAACCTCATAGAGAGTCCCTTCATCAACCTCTTGACATTGGCCTATGCAACTTATCTCTCTCTTTTTTAAAGATGATAGAATTTTTTAAATGTGTATTTATTTTTGAAGGAGAAAGACACAGAGCATGAGCAGGGGAAGAGCAGAGAAAGAGGGAGACACAGAATCCAAGGAAGGCTCCAGGCTCTGAGCTGTCAGCACATGAAATAGACATGTTAGCACATGCTAACAGACACATGAAAAGTTGCTCAACATCACTCATCATCAGGGAAATATGAATCAAAACCACAATGAGATACCATCTCACATGTGTCAGAAGAGCTAAAATTAACAACACAAGAAACAACAGGTGTTGGCAAGGATGTAGAAAAGGGGGAACTCTCTCACACATTTGGTGGGAATGCAAACGGGTGCAGTCACTCTGCAGACTAGTATGGAGGCTCCTCTCTCACATTACCACTTTGATTGAGACCTATTTCTTCCTAGACCCTCTGTCCCCAAACAAACAAACTCAGGTCTAAGTGTAGATCCATCCAATTATTCCTTCTCAAAAGACATTGATATCCACATTGATGCCTCCCTTGTGTCCCTGACATGCTGTGACAAGTTTTCTGCCTATCAGGCTCTCTCATGATGGCTCTTCCAAACTTACCAGTAAGCTCCTTATGACAAAGAACGGACAATATGCTGCTTCTCCCTCATTCCCCCTGCATTCATAGGAGGAGGAGCTGGTGAGCCAACTGCTGCCTCACAGAAGGTGACCAACTAAAGACATAGACACTAGACTTACCTCAGTCTTTGGACCATTGAGATTAGCATAGGGGTTGGACCTAGCATGTTGGAGAGAGTGTGTAAGACACCACAGTCACAAAATCGCTACTTACTCTTTTTCTCCCCTTGGGTATCTTCTTATAGATATAGAAATCCAAGGATGATAACCGAAGTACTGGGTTTTTATTGCCTTGAAGAAAGTTTTTCCCCAAAATGCTTCCAGTCATAGTTAGGATTTGATAAGTGCTTTACATGACTATCTTCAGCTTTGGCTCCCCATCTCTGAATTAGAGACAGTAAGACAATCTCACTCAATATACTGCTATACCTTTTGTTTCAATGATTTATCTCTATATAAAAAATTACTCAAGAGAGCCTGGGTAGCTCAGTTGGTCAGGCATCTGACTCTTAATTTCAGCTCAGGTCATGATCCCAGGATTGTAAGATCCAGCCCCATGTTGGGCTTTGCATTGAGTGTGGAGCATGCTTAAGATTCTCTCTTTCTCTCTCTCTCTCTGTGCACCTTTCTCCGACTTACACTCTCTCGCACTCTCTAAAAATAAAAAATAAATTACTCAAAACCTAGTCTTAAAACAACAAACATTATGTCATATCTTATGATTTGGTAGTTCAGGAATTCAAGCAAGGATGAGGTAGGGGACTCTACTGTGACATGCTGGAGTAGGCTTGCATTGGCTGATGAGAGCCAATTTTTAAATATTCAGAAATTTTGTGGGCTCTTCAATAGCTTGAAAGTGGCTATGGAGGGGATGTTTACACCATAGATATCAGCAAACACTAGAATCTTTTAAAAGTGTTTCCCAGAGTGTCAGTTTACCTACATACCACTATTTCTGTTAGGCATATCCCTGACAGCGGTTAGTATTTAGCCGGTGGTGGGCTTGTCTCGAGGGTCCAAGAAGGTTTCACCCACATGTCTGGCACTTTAGGGGCACAATATACAGATTCACAACTTATCAGAAAGTTCAGCTAGGATTGTCAATCAGAACACGTGCACATGGCCTCTCCAGCATGGTGGTCTCAGGTTAGTCAAATTTCATGTATGACCACCAAAGTTTCTTAGAGTCACTGTTGCAGGAGCCCAGGTAGAAGCTTCTGTGCTTCTTATGATGTACCTTGACATATCATGTTAATTTGTCAATCAATGTATTACATCCAACCAGGATCCAAAGGAATTAAACTTGATCTCCCTATGGAAAAATGAGAAGAGTTATAATGATGACATTAGGCCTATTTCCTAGATGATAGACTCACACACATAAATGATCATAGTTGTCTCATTAATATCTTAGCCTCAATGTTTCACATGCATCTCTAACTCATCTTGTTCAACACTGGATTCATATTCCCCCCCCATGTATTGGTCAGAATAAGTCCTGCTAGCTGTTATAACATGCAAATCCTGAAAATGTAATTGCCTACCTTATTCAATGTGGTCATGGGAGGGGAGGACCACTCCTCCAGGCAGGCATTCAGGGACCCACACTCTTTCAATGCTATGGCTCAACTATCTTTCACAGGTGGATTCAAGGTTTTGTGTTTCCCTCTTCACCCGTGTTGGCTGACAGAAAATGGAAAGGAACATGGAGGTGACTTGGGGGTTTTCAGGGTCAACCTATATCCTCCCAAACTGGGGCCAACTTTATCTTCTATCTAAGGGTGACAACTCCCAGCCTCATCTAAATATCACATCCATTCCAAAGCCTGGGTAAATGGGTGATGTGCAGTCTCCATCAGACCAGATACTATTCCTTGTGGCTCAGTGTCTGGTGAATGAAAATTCAAGCTCCACTGCCAGCCAATAGGGAACAATGCAATATAATTCTGAATTTGGACAAGGAAAAAGGAGAAGACACATATCAGCTTCTGGTCCATAGCCATTCATATCCAATTCTTACTGGGTAGAAATTTTGAAAGTTTTCTACTGTAAAGGAGGGGAGAGATTCTGACTTGGGCCATCATTCTTGCAGGCAGAAACTCCACTGTGCAATGGCCCACTGCACTCTGAAATTACCTGTTCTACCTTCGAGGGTTCCTTTGCATCTACAATCCTCCTTGGCCACCTCTGAAGGGGATGGGCAGTATTTCCTTCCTGCACTGGTTTTTCAGTCCTGTTCCTGCTCACAGAAGATTGGTGATTGCAGAGTTATTTCGAGTCTTGAACAAATTATTTCCCCCCTTCTATTATTATTTTTATTCCAGTTTCATATTTTCTCTGGAAAAACACTTTCCTTACAAACTTTGCAAACTTCTGATTTATTTCTCATTAGTCAGTCTCATGCCGTCATTACCATACCCAGCGTTCTTTCATAAGTCATGATTTGCCAGCCTGATTTATTTCTTTCCTTTTTTGCTGCCAGACCTTTTTCTTTAGAGAAGGGTAAGAGCTATCTTGAGGCATTCTGAAACAGCATTGAGGAAGGCCACACCCTTAGTCTGATCTTTGCCATCGGGCTGTCCTTTTGTTCAGTTGAAAAGTTGTACTAGGCCTTTCACATGAAGCTTCTTTAAATTTCATCTCTTATGCTTGGGGCTTAGAATAGTTAGCTTTTCTAAACCTGTACCACTTTGAATTCTAGACTTTGGCATTCTCTTTCTTTTCTGCTTGCTGACTTGCCAATTCTTTCCCGAGCTATTTCTTTCCTTTCATTTAATCTGCCAAAGTCACCCAATAACAACGAATACACAGTAGTAACATTTGTTCTGCAGAAGGGAGCAAGATCTGCCTTTCAAGTAATTATAATTTTAGCAAGTCATTGCTAGTGTATAACATGGGTCTTTGGCCATTGAGTGGACATCCTGTCACCTGCAATCAACTCTTTCCTTGTCACTTGCTAATCAGTCTAGAAAACGACACCTAAGTTAAGTTTATTTTGTTCTGTTTAGTTTCTGTTGTTTGTTCACTTTTTTTAAAATGTTTTATTTATTTCTAGGAGAGAGAGAGAGAGAGACAGCGTGTGCAGGGGAGGGTCAGAGAGAGAGGGAGTCACAGACTGAAACAGGCTCCAGGCTCTGAGCTGGCAGTCAGCACAGAGCCCGACGCGGGGCTCGAACCCACGAACCGTGAGATCACGACCTAAGCGAAAGTCGGACGCTTAACCGACTAAGCCACCCAGGCGCCCCTGTTGTTTGTTCATTTTTGTTTTTACAGTAACCCTCTACTTCAAGGTACCAATTTATGACTTACTCGGAGTAGGGAAACTTCTGTGAGAAACTTCACCAGATGCTGTTCCTTGAAGACAACTATTTGTCTAAGGTGTGCATGGTGACTTTCCATTCAGCAGTGACTAACAGTCTCAGGTTGCTTCAATTCTGGAGTCCCTACTTGGCAACCGGGAGAAGAAAACATGAAGATGGTTCATGTGGGTGGCGTGAGGGGCTGGGACGGACCAGAAGTGACACACATCATTTATGCTCAGTCACAGTGTGCAAATTGCTTCTTTTCTTCATTTTGTATCTCATTGAATAATGACATCATTTATGTGGTCATAGAGTCAGAGATAAAGGCAATGAAGTAAGGCTGCTCAGCCAGTCTCTCACCAAGTCCTATCCCCTAGACATCCCTTTCCACCCATGTCCTTTTTTCCTGCTGTGACAACCACTGTCATGGTTTAGACACTCATTTTTACCCTGTGGGAATGTTTCTGGTCACCGCCTACCTGGTCTGACTACTTTCCTTTGAGACTTTGCCAGGCTATGGTCCACTCTGCAGCTGGACAATATAATTCTGAATTTGGACAAGGAAAAAGGAGAAGACAAGGAGAAGACAAGCTAACTCTTGCTCCAGGGCTTGAAATCTTTCAGTTACTCCTTGTGTCTTTTAGGAGACGTGTTAAATTTCTTAGAAACACAAAGTCTCTTAATGATCTGCTCCATTTGCCCATCCAGTTTTACCTTTGACCTCACTTCTCCATTCTTTGCTCAAGCCAACACAACTTCTTAAAATTAGACTTCTTTATTTTGAGATAGGTGCAGGTTTACCTACAGTTGTAAGAAATAACATCCTAACCACTTTTCACTCTGACATCTGCCATGCCTCTACCTCCCTTTCAACCTTCCCGAGGGGTATATCTATCTGCCTCTTACCCAAAACTTGCTCCTTGTTTCAACTTTCACTTTCTCCTCTCACTCCTCAGTGTTGCCCTCCTACATCACTGTCTACATATCCTTGGCTTTGCATGCAAACTGCAAAGTTGGATGACTGGAGAGTCCACTTGGCGTGGCAGGGTCATTTCTTTTTCAGTTTCATAAACCTTAATTATGGGTCAGGTCTTGGCTCATAGAAGGTACTCAGCAAATAACTGTGGATTAGTGTGTGGAGAAATTTATAATGGCTATAAGCATTCAGGCCTCTGAATTCTATCTAATTGGTATTTAGGTAACAAAGGGTTAACTCAGCATCTGGGGTGTTCAAACTCTGCACATTCAAAAGAGAAGACTGGCCCTTAAGAGGTTTCTTCAAGATAACCTCTAAGCTCTTGGAAAATCCTGCCAGATAAGAATGTCTTTGTATACTTGGGGACTTGGGCCACTCCAGATAGTTTATGCTAGCAGTGTGATTTATGGTAGGGCCCTGGACCAGTTTGTAGGAGTTTGATAATCAGGAGGGGTTGAATGTGGAGAAACTAAGGTCATTCAAGTAGATGTCCATCTCTACGTGACTGACTGACAAGGGAAACTCCAGACACCAAGGTTCAGGTGAGCTTTCCTGTTTGACAATATTTCATATGTGTCACCACACCTTCTTGCAGGGAGAATTAAGTGGCATCTGTATTACTCCACTGGAGAGGACAACCAGAAGATTGTTCACCCTATTTGCCTTTGCCGATTTAAATCTCTATCTTTTTGTTGGAGTAAATCATAACTGTGAGTACAATGGCTTTTTAGAGTTCTGTGAGTCCTTCTAGTAAGTTGTTGACCTAAAAGAGACCTTGCGGACCCAGCATGGCACAGAATCTTGTTTCTAAGCTAATTCTGTAATTCTGACAATGGACAGAAAGCTCAAATCCTATAGTCTCTAGTTATATCATGTATCATGTGGGATAATAATAATAATAGTGATTACCTTATTGGGGTCTTGTGAGGATTCAACCTTTCATATAAAACACTGAACTTATAATTAGTGATCATAAATATTAGCTTTCGTTACTATCATAATTACTATACCATGAGGATGTCTATATTATATATTTTATAAATGCCATCTTAATAAATATCAGTTTATAAATATCATCTTAAATATCTGTATACTGTTCTTTTTTATTTTTGTTTTTTAGGGTTTATTTAAATATTTATTTATTTTTGAGAAACTGAGAGAGACAGAGCATGAGCAGGGTAGGGGCAGAGAGAGAGTGAGACACAGAATTCAAAGCAGGCTCCAGGCTCTGAGCTATCAGCAGAGAGCCCAACGTGGGGCTCGAACCCATGAACCATGAGGTCATGACCCCAGCCAAAGTCAAATACTTAACCAACTGAGCCACCCAGGCACCCCTGTATACTCTTCCGTTAAAGGTAACACCATAGTTTATTTAGCCACCCGTTTATTTCCGAACTGTTAAGTCTTTTCTAGTTTTTTCATCACTCTAAATAACATGGTACTGACTACACATTATGATTTCTATGTTTCGGATGATTTCCTTAAGACTCATTCCAGAGATGAAATTTCTAGGTCAAAGCATTAAACATTGTAACATTTCTTGATGCATATTGACTGAGTGCTTTTCACACTATTTCTATTATTTTGTCCTTTTCAAAGTTTTTAAAGTAAATTTTTTAAAAGTAATATTTACTTAGACTCATGAGGGCATAGGAAAAAAATTATTTCTTTGGATCAAACATCTCAGAGTAACTGATCATCTTAATATGGCCATAAATTTCCTGAGAGCAAAGTAAAAAAAATCATTTTTGCTCTCTCTTGTTCTGAAAATGGAAACTCCTTATTTGCAGACTGCAATTAAATATATTCTCTTCACTCATCAATGCATAAGGTGAGAATCCAACTAATAAATGCATCATAATGTAGAAAAAATAACTTCTATTAGCAAATGTGCATCTATTAAAGAAGATTAAGGGGAAAGGAAAACATTTTTACCTTTAGTTCCACAGAAGGAATTAATTCATTAGGCAGAGTTATGCTAATCATATTCATGCGTAATGTGATAGTCTTGTCATTAATGTTTGCACAAATCTGAGGCAGGAAATGAATATTTTTCCAGAGGTGAATTTTAATTTCAGTTTGCCAAGCGCATCACTGACATTATTGCATTTTTTTTCACCTTTCCTACACACTTCTTATAACAAAGTGGGGGTGACGGGCTAAATAAAACTTGTAGTGGCAAGCTAAAGTTTTATCCTTTTATCTGTATATTAGAACTTCTAATGCTTCAGTTGGTGATGCTATTGGCGTGTAGGAATACAACACAGACATCTCGTGAACTCCAATTGATAGAGGAAACCTGACGGTTCTCTGACTGGTTTGAGATCAGAGTGGCTTCCTAGCCACGATGAATACTCTTAGAGTGAAGATTTTGCAGGCTCATTTTGTCCTCCTTGACACTTGACTGCAGACAACAACTGCAGTAAGTGCATTGGGGGGGAGGGGCTCTCTCTACAGTGAAGGCTTCTAAGGTTGCCGTACAGAAGAGGTGGCTACAAATGGATGCAGAAACTTGGGGATTCCTTGAATCATCCTTGTCACTTACCACCCACCATTCCTTGAAACTGCCTCATTCAATGCTCCCCTGGTCAGACTGTTTCTGGTGCATTTTTGTCCTCTTCCCATTTCTGCAGAACCAAATTCTAAACATCCCTGCAGTCTTAACTGAAATGGCTCTGCCCCATACGTCTTCTCTATCTCCCTTCTGGAATGTTCCATTGGCTCGGCACATTCATACTTATGGGATAGTCATTTCTGTGCAAGTCCATTCTCTTCCAGTAACTATTAAACTCTCAAGGAAAGCCATTTTGTCTCATTTACCTTTATATTTCCTACAGAGATTTGCACACATAGCAGTTGTTAAAGAAGAGCCTGCCGAATGGATTAATGAGCATAAATAGATAATTGGAAGATTACAGACTGTTGTGTAAGTGTGCACCATGGGGGGAAAAGCTGG
>NW_027551568.1:8663417-8804892 GCF_008692635.1 Crocuta crocuta | reverse complement strand
TTATATATATATATATATATATATATATATATATATATATATATTCCTTCTTTTATATATATAAATATATATATATTCCTTCTTTTATATATATATATACACACACACATATATACACATATATATATATATACACTCATACACACACACATTATATATATATATATATTAGATCAAATCCTGGCTCCTTTCTAATTATCTGTGTGATTTTAGACAAAACACCTAACCTCTTTTGAGTCTCAGTTTCCTCATCTGTAAAGTGGAGATAAAGGTCTCCAATTTGCAGTGTGCACCTGAATGGGAACTTTCGATGTGGCAAATTACATAGAGCTCGTAGCATAGTATTTGCTCAACACTTGATATTTTCCTTCTTCCTTGCCTTTCTGTCTAACAACCAAGAATCCATCGAATTGCAAAACACAATTCCTGTTCCAGTTAGCACTACATGCTTTCCTACTCTTCAGTGAGAAGAAAACCAGAAGAAAATTAATTCTCAAAAATAGTCTGGTCTTACATACTTCTACACTTCTATACACATATACACTTCTAGAATGTATAAGGGATATTTCTAAGACTAGAATGTAGAACAGTATACCCTTCTAGATCTATGATGTGCCATGTCCCAACAATCCTGGGAGTTGGAAGGGCCTTAATTCTATTTTATTCCTAATGGTGGACCTGAGGCCCCAGAGGAGCTGTGTGGCTTCTTCCTGGCTCTATAGGCAGGAATCACGGGAATGAGAACCGGGACCCCTTCTCCCGCCGGGCCCACAGCACTTCCCAATCTCTGCAACCTCTATTTGTAAGAAGAGCTGGTCCTAAACGTCCACTTCAGCACAGGCTCCTCTCCTAGGAAGCCCTCCGCCTATGATTTTCCCAGCAGGCTCCGTTTCCAGCAAGCCTCTCCTTCTGGAGCTGTTGCAATCCTGCAAGCAAGGCTTGGTAAATATGTCATCGAAGCAGTGTGTCATAAATCCATCAGCTTCCCCAGCTCTGTCAGGATGCTGTGGAACCCTGCGAGGGCAGCCCAGGTAGAGGCTGCAGAGCCGTAATGGGAAAACAAATGAGCCTGCTTTCAGTGAGCTGGAACCTTCTCCCTGAGTTAATGTTTCAGTGGATTTGTTTGCTTCCTGCAGCTGGCTAAGCAGTTTTGGTGGCTGTGACAACGGAGGCCCCGGATTTGTTTTTACTCCTCATCAGGCTTGACACGTAGCCATTCTGTTCTTCTGTTTCCTTGCTGGAAGTGCTTTTGTGATCATGGCTCTGAGAATGAGCCGAGGACACCAGGAATAGCTGCAGGAGGGAGTTCAACATTACCCCTTACCCTTTTCTGAATCATAGCGGGACCACAATGTGGGCTGACCCCAGGAATATTTCTTTCAAGGAGATAACACATGGAAAGAACGCTGGGAGCCTGGGGCTGGGGCTTTTCTTCTCTTCCTGATAGGATGTCACTAGGCAACCACAGACAATTCACTCGAAGTACGAATTTGCCTGACCAGAGGAATCACTTGGGACAATTGGTTGTAAAAAAAAAAAAATACAGAGTCTTAATCTTTCTTCAGATTGTTACATCAGAGCCTCCAAGGGATATTTCTGGGGCTCTGTAGTATTTTTCACCAGTGTTTCAGGGGGTCGTTGCAATCAGGTTAGTTTTGGAGGGGATACTGGCCCCCAGGATCTCTGTGTCCCCTGGGGTCCGCATTCCACCCGCTTCAGGTTACCTGCAGAGTTTGATAAAAATGCAAATTCCCACATTCTATTGAAGACGGGCTGAATCAGAATCCCTGCAAAAACAACCTGGTGCACTTTGATGACAAGTTCTCCAGGTGACTTTTACCCACACCCAAATTTGGGAACCACTAATAGAATTTCTGTATACAGTTTATTATCTTTGGAGATATTATCCGCATCCTAAGGCAGTGGTAGGGATTGCGGGAGATAAAGTGCTTAGCATAGTTTCTGCCATGGGTGAGTCCTTGATACACATTAAGCTACAAACACAATAATGTGGTTTAATGCTATCTTGGGGCAGGGCTTGCATCTTCTACCTAGGATTTTCACAACGCACCAGGAGGGGGCACGGTGGCTGGTCAATATGTTCTATAAAAGACTTTTTTTTAATGTTTGTTTTTATTTAAAAAAATTTTTTTACATTTATTCGTTTTTGAGAGACAGGAGAGACTGACTGTAAGTGGGGGAGGGGCAGAGAGAGAGGCAGACACAGAATCGGAAGCAGGTTCCAGTCTCTGAGCTGTCAGCACAGAGCCCCATGCGGGACTTGAACTCACTGACTGTGAGATCATGACCTGAGCTGAAGTCAGACGCTTGGATGCTTAACCAACTGATCCACCCAATTGCCCCTGTTTATTTATTTTTGAGAGAGAGAGAGACAAAGAGAGACAGAGCACAAGCAGGGGAGAGGCAGAAAGAGAGGGAGATAGAATCTGAAACAGGCTCTCAGCACAGAGCCCGACAAGCTAGAACCCATGAACCATGGGTTCATGACACGAGATCATGACTGGAGCCAAAGCCGGTCGCTCAATCGACTGAGCCAACCAGGCATGCTAATGTTCTTGTTAATTTAATCTGCTTTTGTGTTTCAAAAGTTTATGCTTTCGATTCTCCCGTTGCTCTTCCTCTTCTTGTCTGTTTTTGCACTGGAGCCATCTCAGGGGAATGAGAAGTATGTCTTGGCCAGAGCTATTTTGGTTGCCAGAAAATGTTACATTTGGAAGGTTCTTGCAGGGCTGCTCAGGCCATGTCTTCACAGATGACCAGGGGGTTATTATTAGTCTGGTTTCAGGTAGGAAAAGACAGATCCAGAGAGGCAAGGTGACTTTGTTACAAGGTTACTCCGGAGGTTGCTAAGAAAGCTGAGACTCGAATTTGGACGGTCAGTCTTACATCCAGAGTCTTTTGCTTGTCACCACACGGCTCCTCGTAGCTGTGATTTCGGGACCGCTGCTAACAGCAGCTCTGTTTTCTAAAACTTCGTTTCTCCTTCCCTTTTCTTCATTCTCTGCACTCACCTCTTTCCCTTTCTGTGATCCCATCTTTCCATATTGGCCCTACCATCACTTAATAAATAAATTTTAGCGATAAATAAATCAAGGTACTAGGCACAAAGGAAATTGGTTCCTTTGGTGGTGCTGCCTCTGACAAAAGAGCAACATGCGTGGGGGGTGATTGATGCCCGCCTGTAACATGATGGTGGAAACTCAAACACCGTGACACCTAAACAAATGAAAGAGATTCAGATAGGAAGTTCATGTATCCCTTCAAATCATAATTTTGAAGGCAACGTTCTCCTCTGTCCGCGTCTAAGACTGTTACGGACAACAGGATTATATCACAATCTTTTTGGGATAAGATTCCCCTAATCGCTAGGGCATTCATAGTATTTAGATAGAACACAGACTCTATGGATCATTTAATATCTTGGAATTCACTTGAGACGCAGACTCTTTTCCAAGTACCAATGTGAGAATGATGTCTGGAGCAGGCCCCAGAGGGAGATCAAATCCAGATCAGAGACCAGTGTCCTTAGATCAGGCCTGACAACTTGATCATGGGCCTCTAGATGGATAGAAAGTCCACTAGGTGGCTGAACTGATACAACTTTAGTCCAGTGTTTCATGAGTGTGGGATGTGATGTTTTCTTTTCTTTTTTTTTTTAATGTTTTATTTATTTCTAGGAGAGAGAGAGAGAGAGAGAGAGACAGCGTGAGCAGGGGAGGGTCAGAGAGAGAGGGAGTCACAGACTGAAACAGGCTCCAGGCTCTGAGCTGGCAGTCAGCACAGAGCCCGACGCGGGGCTTGAGCCCATGAACCGCGAGATCGTGACCTAAGCGAAAGTCGGACGCTTAACCGACTAAGCCACCCAGGCGCCCCAAGATGTGATGTTTTCATACGTTCTTCTCTGGGACATAATTTCTACTTTTCACATATTACCTTTTACAGTATTACTTAATTTATTCTTTACATTTAACTATTTAAATGAATTGTGTTTCAACTGCACTTAGCACTCAGTATATTAAAACATAGTTCTTTATTATGTTATATGAACTACTCTTTTTATTGATTTATTTATATATATATATTTTTGATGCGAACTCTTAGGATCTACTCGCTTAGCAATTTTCCTATATATCTTACAGCAGTGTTAGCTCTAATTATGTTGTACATGCTTATCCTATAATAAGAAGTTTGTAACTTTTGACCATCCTCCTTCAATTCAGCCTTCCCCACCCAACATCTTGGTAATAATAAGTAAGATCTCTGTTTCTATGTTTTCTTTTCTTTTAAATATATTCTATGTATGATATCATACAATATTTGTCTTCCTTTGTGTGACATATTTTGCTTAACATAATGTCTTCAAGACCTATCCGTGTTGTTACATGTGGTAGGGTAGCCTAATTTTTATGGTTGAATAATATTCCACTGTGTGTGTGTGTGTGTGTGTGTGTGTGTGTGTATAACTTCTTTATCCATTCACCCATCAATGGACTTAGGTTGTTTCCATGTTTTAGTTCTTGTAAATAGTGCTCCAATGCACATGGCAGTGCAGATAACTTTTCCTACTACTACACATCCCTTGAGGGAGTATCCCTACCACTGACTCTATTATTTTTGGAATATGAGAGCTGCAGATGGCCAGTGGGGCTCGATTTAACCTTCTCAATAGCCATCTGTGTATATTTGCATGCACTGCACATTGTTGTGCCCGAATTGCAAGTCCCAGAGACCCCCAAGGAGCCAGCACCGATGCAAATACAAAAGGGTCTTTATTACAAGCTCGAGCAGGGGCTCACCCGCCTACCGGTGTCATGGCAGCACGGTGAAGCGAAGAACAATAGCGAACAGGGTTTTTATGGGGTAAGAGACGGGGGCATTACAGTGCACACGTTGTATGTATGGCATCATCACATTAGCACCAATTACAATTGTACAGCAACACCCATGGTAACAGCTTTGACCATTCAGTACCTGTTTCGGTATCTGTGAGGTGTTCATTACTTTTGGTGGGACCCAATCATAACTGTTGAGAATCCTTTGAAAATGACCAATAATGAGGTGAGTTTAAAGGGCCCATGTGGGGTTCAGGCAAGCGGTGAGAAATTGGCTAGTTTGTATCTGCAGTTCCCAGCCTTGACTCAGACCATAGGAATGTTTTTTGGTTAGCTGATCTGAGGGCGGTCCGAGGATGGCTTTAGCCTTGAACAATCTGAGGCTTTTCCTGGAACTGGGACTGGGGCTACGTGTAGGCCAAGGTTGCTCTTAATGGAGGCCTGAATTTCAGGCTCTTCACTATTGCAGGCACTAATATTGTTTGTCTCACACACTATGTGCTCTTTGACACCTCTCATTCTACCTGCAGACCAAGATGATAGTTAGCAGGAAAAAAATTTTTTTCTGTTAAAAATTCAAAGTAAGCACTAGTTACGTGAGGCCTGACAGCTGTTCTCAAGGTGCAGTTAGGATCTTGGAATGCTCTAAAGGAACGTCCTACAGAATACCCTAGCGCTGTCCCTTCATTCTGTAGGAGACGGCTGCTGCAGGTTTTATCAGCCAGGTTTAGCCAGCGGGGTTTTTGCAGGAAGCCTCGTGGGAAGGCAGCCATTTAGGAGATGATGTTCCAGGTGCAACATAGTCAGTGTCTGGAGCCATGATCAGTGTCAAAGAGGACACTGCACTATTTTGCATACATCAAGGATTACATTGGGGAGTGGAAGTCATTGTGCTGGCTCTGAAACATATTGGTTATTGATACATATTGGTGTTAGATACAACTCTTATTAACATTTGTGTGACTCCTTTAAATATTCCCACAGTGTTCTTAAAATGTGTATTAAATGAGAAAAAGAAAGTGTTACTCAACTCATGATGCAGGACAAATACCATTTCAAAAATATTCTATACATGAGGTGAAAGATTTAAAAGCATCTGCTTTGCATTCTGAATTTTTAAAAAAAATATTTTATTTATTTCTGAGAGAGAGAGAGAGAGAGACAACGTGAGCAGGGGAGGATCAGAGAGAGAGGGAGATACAGAATCTGAAACAGGCTCCAGGCTCTGAGCTGTCAGCACAGAGCCTGACATGGGGCTCGATCCCACAAACCATGAGATCATGACCTGAGCCAAAGTCAGACGCTTAAACGACTGAGCCACCCAGGTGCCCCTGCTTTGCATTCTTAAAGAACAGTAAGAGATTTTTGTTTTGTTTTGCTTTTCAGGGGTCAGTTAACTCAGAAACAATATTTTAGAAAATTGTAGGGGGAAAAAAACACACTGTGTTGAAGAGAAAGGCGGCTGACAAGCAGGCTGAGCTGAAAAGGGAGCTGAGTAAGCAAAAGAAAGCCTGAAATTAAAATTAAAGAGTTAAATTTGAATTGGCATTGGTACCAGCAAGGATAAGAATATTTTTTAAGTTTATTTATTTATTTTGAAAAAGGTCGTGGGGAGAGCCCAAGTGGGGTAGGGGTGGAGAAAGAGAGAATCCCAAGTAGGCTCCACACTCACCATCAGTGCTGAGCCCCAAGTGAAACCTGAACTCACAAACTGTCAGATCAGGACCTGAGCCGAAGTCAAGAGTCAGAGCTTAACCGACGGAGCCACCCACGTGCCCTGATTTTCTGCATTATTAAGTCTTATCCTTGGGACGCCTGAGTGGCTCTGTTGGTTAAGCTCTGACTCTTGATTTCAGCTCAGGTCATGATCTCACAGTTCATGAGTTTGAGCCCCACAGCAGGCTCTGCTGCTGTCAGTGGGGACCCTGCTTTGGATCCTCTGTCTGCCTCTCTCTCTGCCTCTCCCCAATTCGTGTCCTCTCTCTCAAAAATGAATAAATATTTATATTTGAAAAAAGTCTGCTGAGTTTAAAGAGAAAATTAAATAATCAAACACCTAAAAACTTGTTGAATTTTTCCAACATTTTTTGTAAACATTTCTACCATGTATACCATTAATCAAATTTCAAGTGCACACCAAATTCGCGTACTGTAACTTTGATTCTATCATTGGAATTTTACTATATTTATCACACATCAGTGCATCTATTCTCCCTATCCATCCATCAACCCATCTTTTCTGGATGCATTTCAAAATGAAGTGTTGACATTTATGTGCATGCCCCCAAATACTGCAGAATGCATATTATTAACTACTATTCAATATTTGCTCAGAGTGTTTTGTCTTTAGATATACGATTTCTTTTCAATGAAATGAAGAAATGTTATGATACTTTTACTGACTTTGACAAGAGCGTGCACTGAGGGTTTAACTCAAACCCCTGTCACGATGTAGAATATTGCCAACACCTCATACCCTTCCCCTTCAAACCCTGTTCTCACCCTCCCTCCCTGTGCTGACTGCTGTTCTGATTTTTCCAACCTATGTTTGCTTTACCTGTTTTGTAATTTCATATAAATGGGATTACAAAGTATGTCGCTGCTGTTGGAAGCTTCTTCCACTCCCCAAGTCTTTTGAGATCATTCCCTGTTGCTTGTATCATTCGTTTGTTCCTTTCGATTGCTGAGGGACATTCTACTGTTCAAGTAAAGAAGTTTGCTTCTCCATGTCTGAGTTCCAGTTTTGGTCTGTGATGATTAAAGCTACCATAAACATTTGTGTACAAATCTCCTTGTGTATTTGTGAAAACATGCTTACATTTCTTACAGGTAAATGCTCAGGAGGAAATTCCTAAGTCACAGAGTAGTTGTATATTTGATTTTATCAAAAACCAACTTATGGGTAATGGAGTTATGGAGGGTTTGTTAAAATATCTTATTATTCTTTACCTTTTTAAATATCTTATTATTTTTAAGTTGGATTGTTGGACTATGTAATACTAAGCTTTGGAGTTCCTTATAAATCCTGGAAACCAGTCCTTTATGAATAAGATATCTAGTTTCAAATACTGTTCTCAAATCTGAGGCTTCTTATTTATTATAAATATCTTTTAGCAAGCAGATATTTTAATTTTGACAAGCAGATATGTTTTAAATTAATGAAAACTAACTTATATTTCTTTATTTTATGAATACTATTTTTTATAATTTGTCCAAGCCTATGCTAAGTCATGGAGAGTGTTTTTTACCATTCACTGGGTGGCTAGGCTGTGGCCAAAGTTAACAGGCAGGTCAGTGCCACCCAGGGAAGAGACCAGTGCAAGATTCAAGGTCACTGAGAACAGACAACAAGCACATGGGACTCAGGTGGTGTAAGCCACTTAGAATAGGCGAGGAGAATGTACAACATCCTGGCCCTGAAATATGATGGTCCCCATGCCCAGCAGATCCACTCCACAGCTGATGTGGGCAGTATGGATGCACTGACCCCATTTCATGTTGCAGTAGAAGGACCCCATCTCTCTCTGGTGGGGTCTGAAATGAAGAAAACTGGGTCCTGCCTGAGGGCCATTGATGCATGCACTTAGGTAAAACACAGGTGCACACATCAAGTCTGGAAGAGGTAAAGATATTCCCTTTCAATACTACAAGCCTAGCATAGGCTGTGACAGTTCTTTATCTCTGAGTAGGAAAATGTTCCGGGCCCAAGATGACTCTCACATGGCCATGCAGAGGGTGGTAAGCTGTCCACTTCTCCCATCCCTCACTCTACACATACCTGCCAGGCTGCTGAAATAGCAGGTAAAGCATTTCAAATCCTGTGAGATCACTGTTCACCCTGAATGTAGAGGCGGGAGGATGATCAGGCCTCCCTAGAGGATGGTTTTCTATCAAAAGCCCCAACTTCCTGGACTAAGCCAACTAAAGAGATTACAAAATGAATCCGGGGATGGGGAATTGTGGATGCACAGCTGATAGCCATCCTGCCTGAACACGGATCTTCCCCATTACAGGAAAGCCATGGGAGCATGCCCATTCTGTGTGTCAGGGCTGTGAATGGGGTGCCTTGATAAGATTGAAATCTTGAATATGATTGGAATCGGCAGTGAGGCACCACTGGAATCTGTGACTTGGGACTAATGGTCTGATGTGGTCAATTTGTCACTTATACCCAGGTAAAGTGGCCCAGTTCACCATGCTTCATGGCCTGGATTCAGTGGCAGAATTCCTGCAATTATGCACCTTCTTCTGGGGTCAATCCCCATAATGTGGCCCATTCTTGGATCTGAGATGAACTTCTATGTTCTTTTCTGTGGTGGACCTTATTGACAATCATGGCTGACCTCATGCTACACCAGTTCCATTCATGTTCCCTCACTAATGGTCTTTTCCCCTGGGCACCAATGTGAGTGACAAATAAGTTTCCTTCTCAGTGTATAAATTCCTTCCATTGTTCCTCTTACCACACAGGGGAGCCCTTAGTGGTCCAGTCATTAATCTGTTAGTCACCAGACCATATGGCTAGTCTGCTTCAGTAGCCTATGAGGCAGTAAATATGTAGCAGGGGCTGCTGTAGGAGTGGCCTCCACAGGTATCTTTACTGCATAGTGTTCAGCCCACTGGGGAGAGCATCCTTATCCAGTTTTGGCCAAAAGGTGAAGATCCTTGGGGCAGATGGCTGCAGCAGCCCAGTGTACCCCATCAGCTCTCATTTTCATGGATCCATCCATGTTTAAACGGTCAGCTGGAGCATTTTCTAACTGTGAACTCCACTTAGTTAAGGGAAGGGCAGGAGTGGTCATTCCATCCCCCAGAATGGCAGCTACTCACTCATGAAGTTGTGGAGTCAATTGTCCCTCCAAGGCCCTGGTCAGCCACGACCCTTCCTACCAAAGATAATCTCCTATAGATTTTTTATTTAAGTACTTTATGACCTTAGCTTTTATTTTCTGATAACTGATCTACTCAGATTAAATTTTGAGAATAAATGGGAGATTCATTTTTTCCCACATGGATATCCAGTTGTTCCAGAATTTTTGCTAAAGTGTTTTGCTTTTCCTCATTTGATTAATTTAGCACCTTTGTCAGAAATCAAAATGATGTTTAGGTGTTGGTCTATTTCTGGGTCCTTTGCAGGGCCATTGATATAGCTGTTAATTTATATGCCAGTATGAGACATTTTTATTGTGATGGAATTTATATATATCATCATATTAGTTTCAGGTGTACCACATAATGATTTGATATTTGTATAGGTTGCAAAATGGTTACCACAATAAGTATAGTTAATATCCATCATGACATATAGCTATAATTTTTCTTTTTTCTTTTCTTTTTTTAATTTTTTATTAAAATNATCTTTTATAACTGCAATTTTGTAATCTTTGACCAACATCTCATTTCCCCCACCCTCATTTCAAATATCTGGGTAACCGCTGTTTTACTCTGCTTCAATGCGTTTAACATGTTTTGATTCTACATATAAGCAATCATAGATTCCACATATGAGTGATTTTATAGTATTTGTCTTTCTCTTTCTGGTTTATTTCCCTTAATAGAATGTCTTCCAGTTTCATCTATGCTGTCACAGATGACAAGATTTCTTTCTTTCCCATAGATGAAAAATATTCCATCATATATATAAGTACTTATATATAAAATTTTTATAATAATATAATATATATTATATAACTATGTAATATTTATTTATATTATATACAAACCATTATATACAATATATTTTTCTATATCAATATATATAAAATATTTTATGTATGTATTCCTTATCCATTAATTTGTTAAAGGACATTATTTTCATATCTTGGCTACTGTGAATAATGCTACAGTGAACATGGGAGTGCAGATATCTCTTAGAGATAATCATTTAATTTCTTGTACATACATATCTGGAAGTTGGACTGCTGGATTGTATGGTAGTTTTATTTTCAATTTTTCAAGAAAATTCATATTGTTTTCCACAATGGCTGCACCAATTTACATCCCCACCAACAGAACTGGAGTTCCCTTCCCTCCACCTTCTCTTCAACACTTGCTTGTTTTTTTTCTGATACTGACCATTCTAACAGGTGTGAGGTGATATCTCATTGTGGCTTTGTATTACATTTCCCGGATATTGGTGATATTGAACATCTTTTCATGCACCTGTTGGTCATCTGTATGTCTTCTTAAGAAAAAATTTTATTCACATCATTTGCCCATTTTTATTGGGTTATTTGTTTCTTGTTATTGAATTGTTTGAATTCCTTATATAGTTTGAATGTTATCCCCTTACCAGATGAATGGTTTACACATATTTTCTCCCATTTCAGAGGTTGTTGCTTCCTTCAGTTGATTATTTCCTTTGCTGTGCAGAAGCTTTTTAGTTTGATGGAATTCCACTTGTCTATTTTTGCTTTTGTTGCCCATGTTCTGGGCTCATATCCAAAAAAAATCAATGGCCAGATCAATGTCAAGAAGCTCTTTACCTATGCTTTAGTCTAAAAGTATTATAGTTTCAGGTCTTGCATTTAACTCTTCAATCCATTTCAGGTTAGTTTTGTGTATGGAATAAGATAAGAGTCCAATTTCAGTCTTCAGCATATTGAAAGCCAGTTTTGTCAACATCATTCATTGAAAGGATTGTCCTTGGGGTCCCTGGGTGGCTCAGTTGGTTGAGCATCCAACTTCAGCTCAGGTCATGATCTCGCAGTTTGCGGGTTCGAACCCTGCATCAGGCTCTGTGCTGACAGCTAGCTCAGAGTCTGGAGGCTGCTTCCGATTCTGTATCTCCCTCTCTCTCTGACCTCCCCCCCCCACCCCCGATTAAGCTGTGTCTCCATCTCTCTCTCTCTTTCTCTCTCTGTCAGAAATAAATAAAATATTTTTAAAAATTAAAAAAAAAAGACTGTCTTTTCAACGGGTTCCTGACTCCTTGGTGAAATAGCAACTGACTATAAATGATTGAATTTATTTCTGGAGTGGAACTCTTGAAAAATAATCAAAATTGCAAATAAAAAAATAATTTACAGGGGCTAATGGTTATATTAAAAATGTTTATTGATAGAATAAAATGTGAGTGCAAATTATAGCCATGTAATATGAAAATAGGATCAATACACATAAATGAAAGCATTAAGTGTATTAAACAATGATTACAATCATTTGTTCATTCATAATTTAAAATAAAATAAATTAAATTAAAATTATATTTTAATTCCTTAACTCCATTTATATTAATAATAATTACTTTGGGTCCTGGTATAATTTCATCTGAATGTTGATATCAGACAAATAAAGATGAAGGACTTTGTTAAAGCTAAACACATCTACTAGTAGAAGTAAAATCTGGTGTGGTGCCTGGATGGCTCACTTGGTTAGAACATTCGATTCTTGATCTCACATCAGGTCTTGATCTCAGGGTAATGAGTTCAAGCATTGTGTTGGGCTCCATGCTGGGCATGAAGCCTGTTGAAAAAAAAAAAGTAAAAAACTGGCTATGTACTTTCAAAATCAGTACAAAAAGAAGTACAAATAATCAAAGGCAAGGGGAAATTCAGATTCTATAAAATCCTGAAAAATATATTATAATCCTAAAATGTGGTTATTGTCTGGTGGTGTAAGGGAAAGTAATGTGGGATTCTTTTATCTTTTTAGATTTTTTCCTATTCTTAGCACTGAGAATATTTGCATTAGTAATTGGAATAAAAAAGAAAGATTCTGTTTAAAACACTTGGAGAATTTTTTTTTTATTTAAGAGATTTTATTTTATTTTTTTAAATGTTTTATTTATTTCTAGGAGAGAGAGAGACAGCGTGAGCAGGGGAGGGTCAGAGAGAGAGGGAGTCACAGACTCTGAAACAGGCTCCAGGCTCTGAGCTGGCAGTCAGCACAGAGCCCGACGCGGGGCTCGAACCCACGAACCACGAGATCATGACCTAAGCGAAAGTCTGATGCTTAACCGACTAAGCCACCCAGGTGCCCCATAAAACACTTGGAGAAATTTTTAAAAAGTAATTCATGTTTTGAGCCAGAATGCATATCATCTTTGATTCATTTTCCACGTTAAAAAAATTTCTCTTAGGAAATATTTCACTTCACACTATGGAAAAATGTCCCCTGTACTTCACTATTGCCCTTGGAGAATGCATTGTAAACCTCTTCGTAATTCTTATATTTGCTTATGTTGCTGTTTTACAGAATTAATGTTGTGCCTAATGAATACCAAAAGCATAATATATTTTTAATTTATCCAAAAGATATAAATCATCCAAACATTAAAAAAATCTTCAGTTATAAACAATTACAACTTGGAGAGACATATGTTCTATATATAATATATATATTTATTATATATATAACATTTATATATATAATAAATATACAGAATATATACTTCTCCAAGTATGTGTGTACAGTGGAGTGCAGTTTGGGATTTTAGTATATGAATTTTGGTGGAACACAAACATTTGGTCATTAACAATGCATTCCTTGAATTCTGACCAAAAGTTTGTGTAACCTCCAAAATTCAAATGCTAAAATTCTAACCCCCAAGGTGACAATATTCAAGAGGTGAGTCTTTTAGCAGGTGATTAGGTCCTGAGTGTGAAGCTTTCATAAGTGGAGTTAGTGACCTTATAAAAGGGGCCCCAGAGAGCTCCCTCCCTCCTTCTGCTATGTGATGACACAAAGAAAAGACAGCATGTATCAATCAGGAAGGAGGTTCTCACCAAACACTGAGTCTGCCCACAGCTTGATCTTGGACTTTCCAGCCTCCAGAACTATGAAAAATACATTTCTGTTTATAAGCCACCCAGCTATGGAATTTTGTTATAGCAGCCTGAAAGGACTAAAGCATACATTTAGAATCTTCTCTCTACAGTCTTAGTTTCAATCTTAGTTTCCACTTCAGACAAAGCTGGGATGACCATTTTTGAAAGCCCAGCTCAGTCACCAAGAAGGCAAATTTCCACTGATAAAAACCCAAAGTAAGCAATAGTTACATAAGCCCTGACTGTTGTTCTCAAGAAGCAGTTAGAAGCTTTTTCTAAAGAATGTCATCGTGCTGTCTCTTCATTCTGTGGTGGAGAGCTGCTGCAAACTTTGATAAGCCTGTGGGAACAAAAGGCAGTCTTGCTTCTTTGATGATGCAATAAGTAAAAATTAAGGAGAAAGGACATATCATTACAGTGGGGTGATCTTTGGGGCGCACTGAACTGTGGCACAGGAAATCTCGGCCTGCCCTGTGAGGTGAACCCAATTACTTAAGGAGAAGAGACTAGATGGGAAGGATGCCTCTGCATTTGGCATATGATCAAAAACTCCTCACAGTAATATGAGTAATATGGGTAGCCAATCTTGAGGGAGTGGAAGAGAGACCAATGGGAACATCCTGAACTGGCTGAAGAGAACTTGATGGGGAAGAGGGGTCAGGAATTCTTCAATCTTTTAGGATAAAAGTAAATATCAACAGCCTGTTTGGGAGGAACCTCTCTCCTCTTTTTGCTCATGTATCTAAATCATAACACAGAAGAAGGACATTTTGGCCATCCATCTACCCAACAAGGAAGGGCTGTGGAAGACACTGCTTCTCTCAGCTCCCAAGGCAGGAGGAGCAAATAAACTGGCCTGCACTGGGAAACCTTTAAAGAGAGAATAGAGATAGTGTAGAAAGGCCATGTTCCTGGTCTCCTTACCTCTCATCCCAGCCTGAACTTGGACTCACGGGCTGTCTATACTTTCTTGACTTTCTCCTTGACCTCATTTATGATTTTCTTTCTCTGTATGTTACACTGATCAGTCCAGAGTCTCTGAAGCTTTGCAGTATTTTGTTGGCATGAAAGTTATATAAGACCTGCACAATTCACCTAGGGGCTTCTGAGCTGGGAGTGAAAATGTCTTTTTGTTTTCATGTTGAAAGCTTGTCCTCTGATGAAGTTTATCGGGAACTGTATATTTGAGAGTGATTTGATTGCTTAAAATTTTTAATGTTGGAGTGCCTGGGTGGCTGAGTTGGTTAAGCGTCTGACTTCAGCTCAGGTCATGATCTCATAGCTCATAGGTTCCAGCCCGGTGTCAGGCCCTGTGCTGACAGCTCAGAGCCTGGAGCCTGCTTGGGATTCTGTGTCTTCCTCCCTCTCTGCCCCTCCACTGTACATGCTTCCCTTTCTCTCTCTCTCTCTATCCCCCCAAAATAAATAGCCTTTAAAAATAAAAAATTAAAATATTTTAATGTTTACTTATTTCTTTTAAGAGAGAGAAAAGGCGGAAGGGCAGAGAGAGAGGGAGAGAAAGAATCCCAAGAAGGCTCCAGTGTGAAACTCAACACATGGCTCCATCTCATGACCATGAGATCATGACGTGAGCTGAAATCTAAGGTCAGATGCTTAACTTACTGAGCCACCTAGGTGCCCTGAGAATGACTAGGTTCTTGTTCAATACTTAATAAACCTGAGTTTTTGAACTCTACTTGATGGTGATTCCTATTTCTTCTTATTGGTTGAACTTTCAGTGGGAAACAGGGGTAAGTTTAGCTTGTTTCTGCCCTAAATTTCCAACACTGTTTTTAAGATAGAATGATGATACCCCTTTGTTAATGGAGGTAACTGTTAATATTTAATCAACTTATTTATGATAAATGTACTGGCATCAGAACAAGGACCATTAATCAGGGTCTTCATTTAATAAGAACATGAAGTTCTCAAAAGATTGCATATATTATATTACCTATTGTTGAGGTTTAACAATATATTTCAGATGTGGTAAACACTTACTGATTTGCTTTTTGCATCTACTTCTTCTGTGAATTGTTTATTTAAAGTATATTTCAAAAAATATCCTATCTCACCTCTCTGTCCAGAATGACTGCACCTGATTCAAAATGAGTCAATAAGAACACTTCCCTAGGATTTTTCACGCTGCAGATGCAAGACAGAAGACATTTTCATTGGTGTGATGACATGATGCCGGTGTGAGTTTGGAGCTGCCTGTGGCCACACCCAGCTTGTTTCATGGAAAAACCAGCTGGTGATAGGAGATAAGGGGTTAACCTAGCCCAAAAGTCAATATGGAGATAGTGAAAAAGGAGGTGTGTTTCCAGTCAGGTGGTCTCCAGCTTGCTCTTGGAAGTTTGGTTGGTCAGCTCATCTGAAAGGCAACTCATGTATCATTCTAACAAATTCCCCTTTGTATAAGCCTGTTTGAGCCATGTTTCTGTCAATTCAACCAAAAGTTCCAATTAATACACCAGATGCTTAAATTAATTTCTATTGTATTTGTGACAACATTACAAGGTAGATGTCAATTCCATCTATAGACTAGGAAAGTTAGACTAAATAACCTGTCTCATTCTGAAGCCCATGCTTTTTCATCCCATCCTCAGTGATTTTTTAAAAATACTTTGATAATAATGCAAATAGTTGATCAATAGCTAAAAGGGCAGATTGTTCTGAAGCCCTATTGTAGATGAGATGGAGAAGTTTATCTGTGGAGGAGACTTGTGAATCCCCAAACTACCAAGTTATGCTACATACTCTTCTCTCCTGCTTCAGATTCTGTGTCTCCCTCTCTCTGCCCCTCCCTTGCATGTGTACTCTCTCTCTCTCTCAAAAATAAACAAACATTAAAAGAAGAAGAAGAAGGTTACAGGGCTCAGATGCCCAAATAGGAACACAGGGCAAAGTCCAATAATTATCCATTTATAGTAATAGGGTATTACTATTATAATATTATAATAGTAATCATTAAAGTAATCTCCTGCTTGGTGTTGCTTTCCTCCTCTGCAAGAATATTTTTTAATAAATTCCCTCTTTACATGCATGTGTTTTATTTGTATTTGGCATCAAGCACACAGGTGATTTGGTATCTGGACAATAAATGCTGCAGACAGTAGATACTTTTTAATCCTTATAACTAACAGTAGGGATGTTACAAGATTTTGAGTCCACAGATGTTGGCGTTAGCCAGAAGGGAGGGCAGGGAACAAGCCACATGAGCACTAGCAATTTAATTTCCAACTGTAATCCTCAGAAATCCGTGGGAGCTTTTATAAATGCCATAGCCCAGATTACTGAATCAGAATCTCAGGATGAGAATCAGGAATCTGCATTATTAAAGAGCTTTCCAAGTGATTTACAATCACCATCAGTTGGAGGAAATTTTAAAACTTTTACTCCTTCATTTGTATCCTCTTTATTGAATCTGCCAGTGTTTCGAATTATGCATTTCAATATTAACAGAATTGAGCTGTGCAATTTAAATTTTTAATCCCTAAACATTTAAAATCAGGCATTAATTTCCAGCTCATGCCCCCCTCCTTTGAACGTGACCTTTATTTTAATAGTGATGAAATTTATGAAGCATGCTTCATTTCCCTGATTTACTGTAACACAGCTATATTCGTGTTGGAAATAATTAGACTGTGGCTCCATATTAAATCCTTAATATATACACACAAGTGAAATTATTGGTTCTTCTAAGCCACCCTGTTAAAAACATAGATAATGGAAATCAAATTTCCAGGTAAATTTCCCCTTTTTATGACTCAGCAGAGCTTGTCATTGCCATACAAAATCCAGGAACAGATAACAGAAAGGTGATAAAGACCTGAAGGCCCTGCCTTCATCAAATCAAATTAATTGTTAGGCACCTGATGGCAAATGAGCAGCTTGAGAGATTTTCTTTCTGAATAGATTGGTTTTTTTTGGCACATTACAGACGCAGCCTAAAATGAGTGATGGATTCCAGTATATGCTTTGGCCCCAGATTTATTTTTTCCTTATTCCATATCACTTGCCAACACGGTAGGCAATAAAACGCAGTTGGGAAAATATGAAGCCAAATAACACAACAAAATACTGCAACACCTCTTATGGTCAATTTTGAATCCATAAAGTAGCTGTTAATATTTTCCAGGATTCACTCCAAAGAACGTTAGTGATCACCGCGGCACTTCTGTGTCCCCTCCGGAGCGGATGGAGGAGGACAAGAATGAGAAAGTGATTGTGGGGACATATTTCCTTATAGAAAGACAGAGTCCAAGCATGCAGAGGACAGAGGACATTAGAATAACTGAGTAGTATCTATATACCAGACATTGCATCAACTCTTTCATTTAATCCTCACAAAACCTTGCTTAAAAAAAAAAGTATACCTCTCTTTTTACAGACGAGAAAACTGAGGCTTATAGACCCTAGGAAAGTAGGCCATGATTACAGATTTAGAAGGTTAGAGGGGTCGGGGCACCTGGGTGGCTGGCTCAGTTGGTTAAGCTTCCGACTTCATCTCAGGTCATGATCTCACGGTTCGTGAGTTCAAGTCAGGCATTGGGCTCTGTGCTGACAGCTCAGAGCCTGGAGCCTGCTTCAGAATCAGTGTCTCCCTCTGCCCCTCCCTTGAACGTGTACTCTCTCTCAAAAATAAACAAACATTAAAAAAAAAAAAAGAAGAAGAAGAAGAAGAAGTTTACAGGGCTCAGATGCCCAAATAGGAACACAGGACAAAGTCCATTAATTATCCATTTAATTCTAATATTTCCTAAAATAAACTGGTGCACTTTTGTGCGTGTTTTCTCACTTAAACCTGATCACAATCTTGTGGGAATGGCAAGGGTAATTATTATATCCCCTTTATGGAAAGAAAAGAGAAGAAATAAAAGGCTTTCACTTTTCTCTGTTCTATCTCTAAGTAGGATGCCTTCTTACTGGATTTTGTGTTTAACCCCTCAAGCGTGACCTTCCAGATACACCTTATGTGGACCATCACCCAAACACCATTGTCAGTCTTCCTCAAAAGGGAGAGGACTTGGAATGAGAAGATGTGAGGGGCACTTGGGTGGCTCAGTTGGTTAAGCGTCTGACTTGGTTTCAGCTCAGGTCATGATTTCATAGTTCATTAGTTTGAGTCCTGCACTAGGCTCCAGCCTAACAGCACAGAACCTGCTTCAGATCCTCTGTCTCCATTTCTCTGCCCATCCCCTGATCGCTCTCTCTCTCAAAAAAAATAAATAAATAAATAAAATAAAATAAAGAAAGAAAGAAGCTGCCCTTAAAAAAAAAAAAATGTGAATCTCCATTCGGCCTCCTTCTATGGCATTTAATATGGAGATTTCTCTCTGAGGTTCAAGAGTGCGTTCTCTGCACACGGTGGGCAACTTCAAAGTACATGCTTTACACTGTACCACAAGTGGGCTGCCTGAGAGGTTCAGTCGTTAGGCGTCTGACTTCGGTTCAGGTCATCATCTTGCGATCCGTGGGTTCAAGCCCCACGTTGGGCTCTGTGCTGACAGCTCAGAGCCCGGATCCTGCTTCAGATTCTGTGTCTCCCTCTCTCTCTGCTCCTCCTCTGCTCGTGCTCTGTCTCTCTGTCTCAAAAATAAATAAACTATAAAAAATTTTTAAAAAATAAATAAACTACATCAAAGGGATATTTGGTCAGGCCCAAATTGGCTGCAGAGCCAGCATGATGAGAAATGGAGGTGTGGTACTGCCTAAATTCTGGGATCAGATGGGGAGCGAGGCGTGAAGTATACCAGATTAGCCAAGGGTATGGTAAAAGCTGTGTCCTAGCAGAGACTGTTTATTCTGAATTGGGTTTTGTTTTGTTTTTCTTTCTCTTTTTTTTTGTTTTTACCGAGGCAATATTTTTCTTTTGACACCTCTCTGGACCTATCCATTATGACTTCTTCACTCCATGTGCTGACCTGGTCACTCTATCCATCACTTCTGTTGACAGAGAGGCACCAGCTTCTTCTGACAGGAAAAGCCTGGCACTGTTTACACCTTCATACCTGGCTGGGGCTCTTGGCTTTGGAGGCCTCCCCAAGTTTTTCTTTCTCCTTCTTAGAAGATGAACGTTCAGTAAAATATGTTCCATTACCTCGGCAGTATTTTGAAACAGATATTCAGTGCAAACATATGTATTATTTCTTTTCTTTTTAAAAAATTTTTAACGTTTATTTATTTTTGAGAGGCAGAGAGAGTGAGCATGAGCTGGGAAGGGCAGAGAGAGAGGGAGACACAGAATATGAAACAGGCTCCAGGCTCTAAGCTGTCAGCACATAACCCGATGCAGGGCTCGAACCCAACAATGGCGAGATCATGACCTGAGCCGAAGTCTGACACTTAACCAACAGAGCCCCCTGGGTGCCCCTGTATTATTTCTTTAAGCAGCTAGTTTGAGGATACTTTCATCTAGAGCAGTTTAAAAAAAATTTTTAATGTTTATTTATTTTTGATTGAGGGAGGCTGGGGAGGGGCAGAGAGAGAAGGAAACACAGAAACCGAAGCAGGCTCCAGGCTCTGAGCTGTCAGCACAGCCTAATGCAAGGCTCAAGCCCACAAACCAGGAGATCATGACTGGAGCTGACTGAACCCCCCATCATCTAGAGCATTTTAAGCAAGAAGCCCTATCTAGCAATTTATCATACAAGTAATACCTTACATGTATTTTTTTATTCATGCTATATTATTAATGTATAAATGAAAACAACTGACATGTATTAGAAGCCTACCATGTGATAGATATTGGGGTAAGGTTCACATTTTCAGTTTCCTGGGGCCACCAGAGCAAAGCAGCAAAGCAGGAGGCTTGAACAACAGGAATGTATTTTTCTCCTGGTTCTGGAAGCTGGAGGTCTGAGATCAAGTTATTGCCATGGCAGGATTGGTTTCTTCTGAGGCTTCTCTCCTTGCCTTGTCAATAGCTGGTTTATCTCTGGGTGGTCACATGGTCTTCCCTCTGAGTGTGTCTGTGTGCTAAGAGCCTCTACTTAAAGGGACACTAATCAGATTGGATCAAGGCCCACCTTAGTGTCCTCAGTTTTACTTTCTTACCTCTAGAAAGACCCTACAAACACACACATATTTAGAGGTCTTGGGTGTTTAGGAATTCAACATATGAATTTTGAGGGAACATAATTCAGCCCATTATAGATATTTATATGGATTCTTTTTTAGAATGAGTATAAATTTTGTATGATTATTCAAATTTTTGAATAAAAATAAAGATACTGAGTATCCTCCCCAATGTTAGAGAGCTGATAAGTGACAGAACTAAGATTTAATACTAGGTCTTTGACACTTAAAAGCTCTAATAACCAGCCCAATGTCTTTTCCACCCTCTGCCATAGCTTCTTCTAGGGATTCTATCTCAAAATATTAATGTTCATCTCTCCCCAAACATTCGGACAAATTGACTCCATGTAGCTGTTGCTACAGACTAACTGTTGCTACAGATAGCATTTTGCTCAAATGATGTTAAACTTTGCCTGAAGAATGGACGTTTCACTTTAGGCATTATGTGGGACTGTCATGATGACTTTGATAGAGTTTGATGCAAGTGTATTTTATTCAAGTTCAGAAAATTTTAAGTAGTTTTTGTGGATTATGGGTTTCCTGTTTAAATGATGTTGTGTTGTGGATTGGTCCAGGTCTTAGTCACTTCTAGCTGCTATAACAAAAATACCACAGACTGGGTGTCTTAAACAGATTTTTTTTTTCCCCTTATAGTTATGGAAGCCAAAAAATCCAAGATCAAGGTGCTGGCAGATCTGGTTATCTAGTGAGGGATCTCCTCCTGGTTTGCAGATGGCCATATTCTAGCCTCACATATCTTAGAGAAAGAGAAAGCAAATTCTCTCCTAGCTCCTTCTTATAAGGGCACTAAGGCCATCATGAGGGCTCTACCCTCATGATGTAATTACTTTCCCAAAGCCTCATCTCCAAATATCATCACACTAGGGATTAGGGTTTCAACACATGGACTTGAGGTGGACATAAACATTCAGTCTGTAACATATCATGAAGGCCGGATGCTTTTGACAGATGTGTGGCATCACACTTGCACATAGGCTACCTCATCTGATCTTAGTACAGATATGTCCAGAGGTAGAAAATACCAGTATTATTATTACTTAGTTCGTTTGTACTGTCTCCCATTCCAAGCTTCACATTTATGAGCACATTTCACTTGTATGGGATTCTGTTGGTTTCCATTAAAACTGATTACATAGGCATAAAATCACAACTTCGGGGGGCTCTGTCAGGCAAGATAATATAAATGTGCACACACTTAAAAAACAGGTAAGAAGACATTAAATTCTAAAGAGTGTTTAAATTGTTTTCTGTAGAAATGTTTTAGGCATTTCCTGCTTCTCTATCATGAGGAGTCAATTTTATCTAACATGATCAGTTGCGACAAGATGGCTGAAACTTGCAAGGTAGTAAAGGAATTTTCTGATTCAAAAGTGAGCAGGAGAGGAAGATTATGAGCTACATACAAGCCAGAGACACTAGTGGGCGCAATGTGGGTATGAAAAAGGCAAGTTGGAGATAAAAACAGAAAGATAAGACAGTAGTTAGAAAATGATAGGGAACTGAATACAGATATGATATAATTTGGCCTCAGTCTATTGTGGAATACAGGTGGGGCTCCCCTAATAGATTAAGGGGTGAGGGCTTTATTCAGAAGACAGTGGGTATAGTTTATTTGCCTTCCACAAGATAAAATGTCTCTTTTCTGGAAAATCACAGCAAAACCTCTTTTTCTGGATTTTGGAATAAAGCCACTGTCAACTGTCTTTGCCTTTTAAATTTTCACATCAGAATTTGGTCCCAAAGCAATTGGCCCAATTTTTTCTTAAAGGAAAACCTCTTTTGATCACTCTCCAAAAATTAACATTTGCCTTGACTGTTTAATAAGCACTCGTAGAGAATCAAGCTTTAAATTGAAAAATCTAAAATGCAGACAAAGATGATCCTAATAGCAATATTATGTATAATAGCAAAAAGTTAATAATGGCTTTAATTTTTCTGTTTAGGGGAATAGAAAAATTTGTGATAGATCTATATAATGAACTACAATATGGCCATTATTTTTGAAAATGTGGCCACTTAAAAGTTTTGATTATGTATGTAAAATTGGAAAGAAACACAGAAACATTTTAATAATGACCATCTTGATATCATATAGGAAGTTTTTAAAACAAGTTTTTAATGAGTTTATCTATTTTCCAAGTTTAAAAGTTGATCATATATTTATTAGATAATCAGAATAAAAATTAAAATGAATCTGAAGTCAATTCCAAACAATGGCGTTCAATAATGGCAGTAACAATTAAGAGTATGACTTTGAAGGAAACATGTTATCGACAAGAGTACATTCTAGTCATTGATACTCTAGTCCTTCAACCTGTGTGTAGTTTATTTTGTCCCCAAATCTCTGTAAGGAAGAGTAGCCCCATCCTCTGGGCAGGTGGTGGATGAAAGTGCCAGTAGCATTCTGGCCTTCTGATTGGAGGCTCATGACCAAATCTGATTCATCTCTGTGCCATCAGAGTCCAACACTGTGCTCGACATATAAATATCAAAGCGTATTTCTCAATAGTATGCAAAATCTAGTCAAAAGATTTGTTCCATTCACAAATGGTGTATGGTTCATCTGAGAATTTTGCCCCAATTTATTCTGACAATTTGTCCAAATCACATACTCAACGTATCTATTTGTGTTCTATAGAATGTATGTTGCTGAAATTTGCTTTGTGGGGTGGGGCGAATCCTAGCTCTTCTCCTTACTAGCTTCATGACCATGGACAAGTCACTTATCTTCCCTGATTTTGATTTTATCCAAAGACTGGCATTAGAGTTAAATTAAAAATAAATGTGGAAATATGTAGCATTGGAACAACAGAGGTAGCAGATAAATGTTGTTTGCTTGAGTGGACTGCTTTTCGGTAAACATGATTATAGGGATTTTGGAGAAGTCATGAGCCTATCAGAAAAGAGATATTTAGGATTCATGACAGCAACAAGCAATGATAATGGGTGGGATTGTGTTAAAGAGAAGACCTGACCCATCTTAATATCAGGAAAAATGTCATGTCTGGTTGCAAAACCCACCAACTGACTCCCAAGAATTCTACAATAGGAAATAACACACTAGGTGTGAGAGTCAAGAGTAATCTCAAATCTGTAGGAACATTTGCAATGTTGACAGATTCATGACTCTTCCAACACGTGCCAGAAATGCACAGAAAAATCTTGATAAGTTTATAAAGTGATTTTCTCAGTATATTCTTCAAATATTTCCACATTTACTTAAAGATGCTATTAAGACAAGATATAGATCAAGGAACATAATCCCCACATTACATAATAATGTCCCACAGGAAATGAGCCCAGGCATTGACATCCAATAACAGTATCAGTCCATTATTGCAGGTTTTCTGCGGATTATAGAGGTACCACCATCTAGTGGACAGAGCAAGAATTTTTAGAATAGGAAGATCCCATTCACTGACTCATTTTCTTTTTGTGGGTAAAATGTGATAAATTACATTTCTTAAAAGAAGGAAAGAAGATAAACTTTCTCTTAAGTGAATTCTAAGTATACGCTTTATGTAATGGAATAAAATCTTTATAATAACCCTGCCTTTTCAGATGAAAAACCTGAGGTTGAGGGAGACAAAATAAGTTGTCTGATGTCATATGCCTTTCAGTGACAGAGTCAGCTTGCTGCCAAATCCACTTGACATTCAAGCTATGAGAGAGTGATATTTACTTCACAGCACCACACACAAGTTACTATTAAATGTAGGCTGACTGTCCAGAACTGGGCTTTCATTTGCGGCTCTGACAGTTATCAACTGTGTCATCTTGCACAATTTAATGTCTGTAATCTTTGAGGTTTTCCTTACAAAAAAGTGAATATTAAACAAGAACATGTATTTAAGTATTTTATATTCTACTCCTAAAACCAGTATTACACCATATGTTAATTAACTAGAATTTAAATAAAAATTGGGAAAAATGACATCCAAAAATTTAAAAAAATAAAATAAGTACTCTATACATGATAAAGACTTGTGTTTATTGTTATAATGGCAAGCATATCTATTTTAGTTCGTGTTTTGTATAAACATGGAAAGCAATGCAATAGAGAAAGGTATGAGAAAAATATGGAATAAAATGAGAAGGATGGAAACTGAATAAAGAATTTGATGTTTTTTGTGCTTTGGCTGAAAATTCCCAAAACCAATAATACTTTTGCCAGGAGAATCACTCAGATGTCAAAATAAAGACTTATGTACACATACATAGGGAATTAGACGGCTTCTGCATATTCTCCCATCCCCCATAGATATTCACCACTACTAAGGGCCATCGATGAGAATCTAGGATTCTTCTGCTTTAGATGAGGTATATGGACAAGTCAGATTTTATTTCTTAAGATTTTTAGAAACCTCATACTCTTAGGTATTATAGCTTCCAATTCCTTCTTTTCTTCTCTTTTGGATCATATCCATTCAGAGACATATTACTGACAAAACAAGAATGTCCTCTAATTCAAGACTCTCAGAAAGTACCTCTCTCGACTTTCCCTTGGCTGATAGAAAATAAATAAAAGGAAAAGTTCACAAGGATCCATCTCAACAAGTATTGCAATAAATACTTTTTGCAATACAGAGATAAAGAAACTAGATTAGAGTCTAACAGGTAGGAACTAAATACACATTTCCTGTATTTACTTCCAAGATTTTCCTTTTACTAGCTTATTTGACTTTGGGTAAGTTACAGTCTGTCAATGCTTCCATTTCTTCATCCATAAAATGGGGTTAATAATAATACCTGTGTCATAAGTTTGCTGTAAAGTTTAAATAAATTAGTATGTGTAAGGTGCTTACAACAGGGACTGACACTTAATAGGTTCAGTATAGTTCTGGTTATTTCCCCCTTGCACTACCAAAATATTGTATGTATGCTGTTAGTCCCCTGTGTTTTGAATTCTAATTATCGTTGCTCTTTGCTTTTGTTTTTTTTTCCCCACTAAACTGTGACCTTCTATAACAAAGCTGCAAACTGTAGCCCATATTCCACTTCAGCCTACAGCCCTTTTGTCTTACAATCCGTGATTTTTCTCTTTTAAGTGGTGCACAAAATAAGGAAGAATATAACAAGAATATGTAACAGAGATTGTGTATAGTTAAAAAAAAAACTAAATTATTTAACATCTGGCTTCTAATTTACATTTTTAAAGTTTATTTATTTATGTTGAGAGACAGAGAGTGTGAATGAGGTAGGGGCAGAGAAAGAGGGAGAGTAGAGAATTCCAGGTAGTCTCTGTACTATCAGCACACAGCCTGATGTGGGGCTTGAACTCATGAGCCATGAGATCATGACCTAAGCCCAAGTCAGATGGTTAATGAATTGAGCCACCCAGGCACCCCACATCTAGCTTCTAATTTAAAACAAGTTTGTCATTTCTTGTTTTAAGAGATAGAGACAATATTATTTTTTATGCTCGATATATTTTTGGTACTGGGAGAAAAGATGAAGGACATAAAGGAGGGAAGTATGCCCAAGCAAAATACCATGGATACCTTGAAAGGAGAAGTTACTTCTGACCGTGCACATCATGGATGTCTTTGTGTAGGAACTTAAAAGTGGGGATGATCTCAATGAGAGAAGGTTTGATAAACTCAAAATGGATTGAAGATTTAAACTTAACTCTTGAATCTATAAAACCCCTGGAAGAAAACATAGGCGAAAAAGTTCATGCATGGGTCTAGGCAATGATTTCTTGGATCTAATACCAAAATCACAAGCAGCAAAAACAAAAATAGATGCATGGGATTTCATCAAAAGGAAAGGTTCTGTATGGCAAAGAAAACAGTCAAAAGTGTAAAAGCCAACAGAATTGGAGAAAATATTTGCAGACCACATATCTGATAAGAGGTCAGTATCTAAAATATAAAATATAAAAACATTTTAATGTTTTATTTATTTTTGAGAGAGAGAGATAGAGACAGCGTGAGCAGGGGAGGGTCAGAGAGAGAGGGAGACACAGAATCTGAAGCAGGCTCCAGGCTCTGAGCTAGCTGTCAGCACAGAGCCCGACGCAGGACTCAAACCCACAAACCGTGAGATCATGAACTGAGCCGAAGTCAGACGCTTAACCAACTGAGCCACCCAGGCACCCCAAACATTAAAATTTTTAAATAAAATAAAATATACAAGAAATTCAATAGCAAGAAAACAAGTAACCCAGTAAAAACATGGACAAAAGACCTGAATAGACATTTCTCCGAAGAAAATATACAAGTGGCCAACAGGTATAAGAAAAGATGCTCAGCATCATTAATCACCAGGAAAATGCAAATTAAAACCACAATGACATCTCACCTCACACTTGTTATAATGGCTATTATTTAAAAAAATCAAATGGTAAGTTTTGTTGAGGATGTGGAGAAATCGAGATTTTTTTCCATAACGTTGATAGGAATTTATGGAAAACCTATGGAGACATTTCAAAAATTATTTTTCTTTACACTCCAGCAAGCCCACTTCTTAGCATATATAAAAAAAAAAAAAAACTGAAGTCAAGATCATAAAGAGATGTATTAGCTTTCATATTTTTTACAGAATTATTCACTATAGTCAAGATATGGAAACAACTTAAATGATTATCGGGAGAAGAATGGATAAAGAAATTACAGTATATACAAACGATGGACTATTATTCAGCCTTCTTAAAGAAAGAAAGAATTCCTGCCATGTGTAATAACATGGATGAAACTGGAAGATTTTATGCTACATGAAATTAATCACAGAAAGATGAACACTGCATGATTCCACTTATGTGATGTTTCTAAAATTGTCAAACTTAGAGAAACAGACTGTAGAATGGTGGTTGCTGGGGCAGGGGTGGGGGTGGGGGGGAGGACAGGGAGTTGCCATTCAATGGCCATAAAGTTTCAGGTAAAAACAATGAAGAAGTTCTAGGTATCTGCTGTACAACAATCAGATAAGGAACATTGCCTATTTTTATCAGTCAGACTAGAAAATTTCTTAATTCATGAGAAAGTCTTCCCTCTGTAGTAGGAAATGTCAACCCTAAATTAAGCACTGCTACAGACACACAGCATGTCACGAAGCGAACCCAAAATATCCAAAGTGTCCAGGTAACTTATCTGCATTATAGCACAAAACTCAAGATTGCATATAGGGTTACAATACAGAACCAATACTGTTTGGTCTTGGTCTTTTCACAGCTACAATCTGGCAGTCTCTGCTTTTTCGTTGAGTTATTTAAAACGTTTACATTTAGTATGAGAATTGATCTGGTTACATTTAAGTCTATTATCTTGCTGTTGTTTTCCACTTGTCTCATTTGTTCTTTGAACCATTTCCCCCTCTTTTTCTGCCTTCTTCATATTATTTTTACTATTCCATTTTATCTCATTCATTTGCCTCTATGCCATATCAAATAGACTACTCACTCTGCCAGAAGCCACAGATATGTTTCTCATTGGTGGCCAGATGGTGAAATCCAGCTCTAAAACCCCACCTTAGTATCTATTTTTATGAATTATTACTAGAATAAAATGGCTCCAGTTGGGTTTCTCAGGAAGCAAACTCTGAGTTGAAATTTAGTATCCAAAATGTTCTTTAAGCAGTGTCTTTAGGATCAATACCTATGAAGGGAGTTGAAAAAAAACGTGGGAAGGCAGAAAGAGATGCTATCATGAGTTATGAGTTAAATGAGACAAGATGATATGCCTCCCACATTAACCAGTTATTGGATGAAGGCCACTCCTGTAAGAATTTTGACTTTGCAAAAAGCAGCTTTCTTTACGTGAAGTAATCCCTTAAGAAGCTGACAACTATAGACTGTCTGCCAACAGTATTCTCAGAAGCTGGATCAGCAAGTTCTTCATTAAAGGTAAATTTGGACAGCATAGTACAGTGCCTATCACAATATTTTATTAGGATTTCTCAATCAACTCATCCATATAATTTAATTTTCCTTTCTAGTTTGTTACCTATTTATTTCTCTATGCTACCTTCTTGGTGAATTTCTCTGCACCACCTCATAACTGATTACTTCTTTTAGAACACAGAAGTGTTCCACAAGTGAACAATGACTTTATAAGGCATTGATTTTTAAAAATTCCTAATAGATTCTTGTTCTACTAGGATTTGATTTATATCCACCTTCCTTTGCTTCTATTTTTTTCTATTAATTTTTGTTTGGATGATTTATTTATTATATCTTTGAAGTTTTGAATATAACTATTTTTAAGTCCCTTGAAATTGTGCTATTATTTTGATTCCTCAGAAGTAATTGCCATTCCATGTTCTTTGGTTTGTTGGCATTCGGTGAAGAATCATTTGGATTTTACTTCAGATTGAGGGTAAAGGTTTTTTAGTAATGTTTTTAACTTAATGCCTACCTCTTTCTGTAGAGGTTTTGGGATTGCTTTTGTCCTGTTCATTGATTTCTCCAGTTGAAAACCTTACCTCTTTTTGGTGGCTTTAGCTTTGTTTCACTGTATTGCAGTTAACTGTTGATCCTTCACAAACTATCCCACAAATTAGTAGCTTAAACAATAATCATTTATTTGCTCCTAATTCTGCATTTGAATTTGACTGTGGCTTGTTTCTCCTCATGTGGTATGGGGCTGAGTACATTCATTTGTATTCAGCTGCGAGCATAGCAGGGAGTTCCTCACCAGAACCACCATCACAACCTCACTGTATATCTGGTAATGATACATGCTATTTTCTAGATCACCTTGGTTGTCCTCTTGTTGAATTTCTCCCCAATAGTTTACATAAGTTTGTTTACATTATGGAAAAAGGAAGGCACGGGATTGCTCGCAGCCATCTTTAAAGGCCATCGACCACACAGAGGAATGAAATGTATTTAGCTAGTTTTACAGTTTTCTGATTATTGAACCATTGTTTGACTTCCTCACAATCCCAAGTAAGCAATCCACTATGATTGGCTTTCTGGACATGGCACCAGCAGTCATCCAAATCTGTTCATGACTGGTTCGGCCCCCTATTGCACACAATGATCCTATTTCTAATCTTTTACCACATGGGACTACTTTGAGTCTTTGTTACCTTTGAGGGGCAGAAGAGAGTTTCTCACATTCCCTTGTATCATCTAGACATCCAAATAGAGTCTAACAATTAGAAAATCATAAAAGGGCTATTTTAAGATAATGAATCATCAGCCACTAATAAATACAGGCAGAACTAGGTGACTATGTTTTCAGCATTTTTACATAAAGTAAAATGTAGGGCTAAACGATGTCTTAGTTTTGTTTGTTTTGTTTTGTTTTTGTTTTTCATGTTTTTTACCCCTAACACTCAGGTTATATTTTTTCTGTTTAGAAGAAAAACAACACTGGATTGAAGAATATAGATTCAAACTAGAACTTGGAGGGAGAACTTTTGAAAACTTTCTTATTTTCCCCTTCATGGATGAGAAAATTCTATAGGGACATCTGCTGCAGTCTGTGGTTGTCAAGAGTAAAGAAGGTCCCATTTTGAATGAGCTCTGTGTCATGTCTAGCTTGATTTGTGAATGAATGTTCCTGTTAGAAATGTAAAACTCTCAATTTTGACTATAAATAGGACAGGCAAAAGAGCACAAATCATCAATCTCTTTAGTGTTCATCGACATAAAGCCTCATTGCAGATAATTTCTCTGCACATGTCTGGGAAATATGTCAAATGCCCTTTGACATACCTATGTCCTATTTAGAACCAAGTCTACACTTTCAGCATTTCAATAGTGCTTTTTCCCACACATGAGCATACTAAGTACACTCATAGAACGTTACATGTAAGAAGGATTTTGGTGATCACTTGGTCTAACTTTTTCATCTCACAGATGGGGTTATTTTTCTAGGATCGGAAGTTATCCAGAGCCTTCATGACAATGATAGATGATGACAGTGATGATGATGATGATGATGATAATGTTAGCAACTCTATTTCTGTGTACCTGATATGTGACAGACAATGTGTTCAATGGTTAACAAAGATTCACCCATCATATGCATTATCAGTATGCATCATAATCCTCTGCTGAGTACTGATAACCCCATTTCACAGATTTTTTTCAAAAAAAAACCTGAAGCTTGGATAAAATAATTCACCTGAGGCTACAGTTATCAAACAGCTCTGGAGCTCAGTGACATTTCACATGAGGTAGCAGAGTTGTTCGGCCAGCTGGTACTGAAAAAGCCTGGAGACTCTGATATATTAAATGCCTATTGTAAGATCATGAGAAGACCACTGACTCTGGATCTAGAATGAGTCAGGATCAAAAAATGAGACGTTCATGTTGTCTGGTCTGGAGAAAATTAATCAACCTCTCTGAACTTCAATTTTATTATGTATCACAAGACGATAGTTGAAGTCCCTCTCTTTCTAAGCCATTGAGATAACTAAAAAGGACATAGTAAGCATAAACTGTTTAGAACTATACTAATATACAATAGGCACTAAAAGCTGATGAAATAGCACATATAATAAATAAATATATTATTATCATCATTTGATAATTCAACCTTAAGCAGATCTTTGCTTAAATGTTCCTAATTAATGAAGCCATCTCTGGATATCACATTTAATGTGTCTGACCAGCCTCTCCTGTGCACTCACTGTTTACATCTTTACTAGACTTTTCTTTGTAGAATTTATCGGCATCCACTATGCCACTTGTATATTTATTATTTATCTCCCTATACTACTAGCTTATCTGAACTGACTCTTTAATCTATTTTGGTCACTGCTCAGCTTCTAGAAATAAACTTTTCTCAATACATATTTGTTGAATGATTTTTATGACTACTAGTATTTTTGTTACTTTGGTTATCCAAGAAATCAATCTCTTCTCTTCAAGGACACTGTGAGAGACTGCATTATGTCCTTCCAAATTCATATATTAAACTTTTCTCCCAGTATTTCATAATGTGACTGCAAGAAGAGAGAATATGACTATTCTTTAAAGAGGCAATTGAGTTCAATTAGGTCATTAGGGTAGCCCCTGTTCCAATATGGCTCACGTCCTCATAAGAGGAGGAGACTAGGATACAGACACACACAGAGGGAAGATCATGTGAAGACATAGAGAGAAAACAGCCATTGGAAAGCCAGGGAGAGAGACTGCAGAGAGAATCAGCCTTGCTGACCCCTTGGGTCTTGATCATCTAGTCTCCAGAATTTGTGAGGAAATACATTTCTGTTTTCTTGAGCCATCTAATCGGTGGCTTTTTATAATGGTAGCCCCACAGACAAATGTAGTCACTTTCCTTAGTATAGTTTGCAAGTAATGGGGTTTGTCTTCCATCTGCTGTTGAATACTGTGCTCAGAAGCTGGTTTTGTCCACTCTATTTTGCTCAATGCTTAGCTCTTCAGCATTCATTTGCACTGTGGTTATGACAACAACACACCTCAGTTTGTCTGTTCTTAGATCCACCTAGAAATTGTTGAATTGAAACCTTCTTTAAACACAACCCTCGGCAAAGGAATAATAGTTGAACAGGACTTATCACTTTATGTTAATATATATTTCTGTTTCCTAATCCCTTTATTTCCTATATCACAAGGCTGGCTGTACATATAAAGGAGACCTACTGAATACTTAAGTCAATAGAGGGCATTTATAACACAGTAACATAAACAAATTAAAGTGGAATATTAGACATTTTTCTCTCATCAGAAATTTGTCCTGGGTCATTCTTCTCCATAGGTCCGTTTTCCTAGATCTCTCTCCTGTCTGAGGTTTTCCCTTCTTCTGTTTCTTTCTTTTTTCTTTTTTTTCTTTTTTCTTTTTTGCCCCTTATCTTCAAATTACCATGACAGTCTTATGTGCTTCAACTTAGCTCTCTTCCTGTGTATGGTTTCTTCCCTAAATCTCGGCCTCCTATTATTTTTTCCTGCTAAGATGAATTGTATTGTCAGTTAACATAACTCTTATTATTATTATCTTGCTTATCTTAGTATATTATTATTGATGAACTGACGAGTACCTTCCCCATCAAGAAAGCAGATTTAAATTCACCTCTTGCCTAGATCTCTGACTGCTTTTGGATGACTTATTTCTCCTTCTCAAGCTTTGTTTCCAGCAGCAACAAGATCTCAGAAGATGTACAGAAGAGCAAATCTTCAACCCCATCCGAGCCTATTGAATCAGAATATTTGGAGTTAGAGCACAGTGTTCTGTGTTTTAACAAGCCCTCTGGGAGAGCATAGGAAGAATTTCCAAGTTAAACTCTAAGCCATGCACAGTGCTTTTGTGAACCTAATTTTTCCTGGCTATGAGCAATGTTGAAGAGTAAAAATGATATATGATGTTCATATGAAAGGGCAGATCAAGGATTGGAGGAACCTAATAGTTATAAAAATTGGAGGGATACTTTAAGAATCAACATAAAGTTATGAATACAAAATCAGTTGAAAAGTTACGAATTTAATTAAAAAGATTTAAAAAATCACAACAAATCTCACATTTTAGCAAGCTATGAGATGCTGACAATATCACAATGTCTAGGAAAATAACATTGCTTTCATTCATTTATTTAACTCATTAATATAATATTTTTTCTATATTTTTGGCTGCATATACATTACCTGATAATATTACAAGAATTTGGTGATATAATTTCCATGGAGGGAATCAAAAGATAAGTGTCTCTCTTTTTGTTTTTCTAACCATGGTTGTTCAACATTCAACTTCTCTGTGAACGATAATTTAGAAACATTTCAGCTTAACAACACACTAGAGGTATTGCTGTATAAATATTTAGGATTGCTGTAAAATTTGGCAATGCCATTACTGAGTTTCTTTCATCCTTGAGCTGTTGCAAACATGCTTACATTTTGCAGTTCTCTGCTACAGACATGCCCTTTAAACACAGAAATTCTGATAAGTTCTATGTCATGTTGTTTCCATAAAAAGATAAAAAATTCATGGTGTGTTTTTAATTATATATGCCACATTATTGAGCATATTCCTTGTACTAGCAAATCTGTTTTTATTAGGCATCAGTGAAAACAATCATAATTTGCCTGATGATTGTTAGAGTTTTCTACAGACTCAATTCTGGCTTCACAATTTTCCTTCCCTTCTCTTATACCACCCACACACTACTGGTTCTGGGCATCATAAGACACATCTATTTTGATGTGAACTTCTGGCCATGAATGGCCATGCCACCATTTTGAGTGATTGGCACTGGGGCAATATAGTAGTAATCCTGAAAGCTGTGCCTTCACTGATACAACATAATTGTTTGACAGTGATATAAATAGATATGATAATTTAAAAAAGGATGAATCCTTAGCTAGATTACTCCACATATGGAATCCTAAAGTATGTATGGTTACTTATTTTTTAATAATTATTTGTTTGTTTGACAGACAGATAGAGAGCAGAGCTGTGCTGACAGCTCAGAGTCTGGAGCCTGCTTCGGATTCTGTGTGTGTGTCTCTCTCTGCCCCTTCCCCATGTGCTCTCTCTCTCTCTCTCTCTCAAAGTTAAATAAAACATTTTTTTAAAAAGAAAGCAAGCTGGAAAGGGGTAGACTGAGAAGAAGACAGAATTGAAAGCAGGCTCCATACTACCAGCACTGAGCTACATGCGGGGCTCGAACCCACAGACTGTGAAATCATGATCTGAGCTGAAATAAAGAATCAGAAATCTGGCGCTTAACCAACTGAGCCAACCAGGTGCCCAGGCACCCTCCCACTAATGGATCGTTGCTTAAATTCATCCAATATGAAGAAAAGTAGAGCAGAAAGGACCATAAAGTAGAAAGAGACACATCTTAACCTATTGCAATTAGAAGGGTTTATCTTAAAAAAACACCCAGAAACATAATCATATAAACTCATATTAAGGCTCCTTCCAGAATGTTTAGAGAAATTCATGCAAGTAAGGTGCCCTGAAGTTAATCTCCGTCACCTTTTTGAATCATCTTTCTCTATCCACGTGAAACTTTCTCTGTTGATAGGGCCAAGTTGGCATGGGAACAGTGTAACTATTAAAACTTTTCGGTTGTTGTGGCCTTTGAGCCAACGTGGTAACATAAAGAGAGAAGTTTTATGCTTTAGCTCACAGACTTAAGATATTATATTGATATCATGTCTGTCATTTCATATAAGCAAGACTGGTGGGGGACATATTCAATCTACTTTCCACGTGTTCACTTAAACAACATTCATATAAATCACAAGGAAACCAAAACAAAACAAAACATCCCTTCAGCCTCTGCAAGATTGCATAATCTTTTCCCGATTTGAGTCACTTTTCATCCCATGATGACTGGTGGGATATTTGGGGAAGGAACCTGCTTATTATTTCAGTCTTTATCTCTCGTTCGGACATGTTTGTTCTCAGAGGTATCTTTCCTATGAGTTTTGGCAACTTTTGATCTTTTGCACCTGCTTATGAACATGAGAGATTCTGGGCTCTTCTCAGCAGCTTGGCACTGGAGATAGCACTTAACCTTTCTCTCACTTCCAGAATACATAGATTGGAAAAATTCCAAAATTACATGCACCCTAAATATCAACTAAGGAGAAAAACAAAAAGCATGACTTTCTCAGACAAATGAAAGTCAAGTTATCACAGCATGTACCTACTTAATAAATAAGAAAATGGAGGGTGACAGAGGGCTCTGCTGTTGCATTAAGCTGGAGACCTAAGGGAGGAATAATTAACCAGAGGGGCTGTGATGTTGCATGCTGATGCTTAAGAGAGGAGGGCAGGAAGTTTCCTTTGATTCTGATGAAAAGGACAGCCAGCAGAATAAAGGATACCAGAAAGATGCCTAAACTGAAAATAAAGAATTGTAGCTTCTGACCTGAATTGTGTAACAGGATAGGTAACAGTTAGAGGATCAACATCCGCTATTAGCTTCAGGATTCACATATGTGAGATGGGGTTTTGCCTGGGTAAAGTTCACAGGGATAAGAGATATGAACATAAAAAACTGGAAATATATACTCTGATGGTGCACAAGGAGAATGAAGAGTGGAGTAATAGACGAGAAAGCTATCTTAAGAGAAAGTCCCAGGGGTCCTAAAAAGGTAGTATTTTCTTACCACACAAAAGCATTTTCTCTAAAATACATAAACCATTCCAGACTGGCATATTGTACTCCAGGGCTCACAGGAACCCTGAGGAATTCAAACTCAGTCCCAAGTTGTCATAAGGCTTCAGGTGATCATGAACAAGTTGTGGCATCTGTTGGAGACTCCATTTTCCTATTTGTAAAATGAGGGTCTCAGACTCACTGATCCTGGAATTACTCTTAAGAATTAGCCATAAAATGACAATAGACCCCCCAAAGCCTGTATTTCTGTCATTTTCATTCAGACCACAGTTTGTGGTGTCATGCACTGATGCCAGGAAATTAATATGTTTGTGACTCCATGGAGAAAGGACAATGGATGCCCTACATTTGGTACTTTTCCTAGACTCTGTCCTATCTGTCTTGACCCTTGGCAGATTTTAGTGTGAATCTTTTCTCTATAATAAACTGTGACTGGGAATACAATAATTTTCAGTGAGCTCTGTGAATCTTCCTTGGAAACTATAGAAATTGAGGGTGGTTTGGGGATCCTGCAAATTGTGATTGTTGTCAGAAATGTAGGTAGTCTTGTGTTGGACTATACTGTCTCAAACTCTGCAGTTGACTAAGACTCATACAGGATTTTACAGCTGTGCCTTGTGTTCTGTATTTAGAACAGAGCTTGGAGAACTCCATGCCTAAGGACATCATTAAAAACAATGGAGAGCTTAGTGGAGAACAATTTTGTTCCATAATCTGAGCAAAGTATCATATCAGCCAGAAATTCAATAGAGACAACTAAGAACAGAGACAGCTAATAAGGGTTCACCGTGGTTCAGAATCAGCACTGGGAGGCATGAAGTCTGTGTACACATGTCAGGCTGTGCCTACTCAGGGAGAATCATTGCAAGATGTGGGGAAGATTTAAAAGCATCCCCAACCAACATATGAACACTCATTAGTACAAGGCGAAAACCTTAGTGGCACAAAAGATTACACACAACCTCTCACCAAACTCTGGGTGAGCAAAGAGCTGCTCTGACTCATAGGGACCAGGCATAAAAATAAAATCACTTGTATCCTTGGGAGTCTGGAAGACTGTGTGCATGAAAATTTACCCAGTTAGGGATTATTGGTGAAGGAAACCAAGCTATTAGGCCCTGGCTAATACCCCACATTCAACAATGAATAGAATAACCAGGCAGAAGCTAAACAAGAAAATGGAAGACTCATGTGACACTATAGATCAAATAAATCTATTAAACATCTGTAGAGAACTCCATCCAATGGAGCATAATGTACAGTCTTCTTAAGCATGGAACATTCTCCAGAATAGACTATATATTAGGTCATAAAACCTTATTCAACTTAAAAACATTGTATGATCAAAATCAAACAAATATGTTCTCCAACCACACTGGAATGAAATAAGTAACATAACAGAATTTGAGAAATTCATAAATACTTGGGGAAAAAAACCAATGCAATCCTAAATAACCAATAGCTTAAAAAAGAAACCACAAGAGAAATTGGAAAATATCTTGAGATAAATGAGGAAACACACCAGAACTTATGTGATGCAGTTAAACTAGTGTTCAGAGGGAAATTTATAGCCATAAATGTCTATATTCTTAAAAATCTCAAATCAGTGATTTAACTTTCTAGTTTAAGAAACTAGGAAAGAAGAGCAAGACCAAAAAATTCATACTTCCTAATTATAAGTCAATCATAATTAGTCAACTGTAGTACTGGCATAAAGATATGCATATAAATAAATGGAATAAAATTGAGAATCCAGATTTAAAACCATGTATTTATGGTTATTTAATTTACATAAAGAAGCTGAGATAATTCAATGGAGATAGGATATTTATTTATTTATTTATTTATTTTAAAACTTAAATCCAAGTTAGTTAACATATAATGCAATACTAATTTCAGGATTAGAATTTAGTGATTCATCACTTACATATACCACCCAGTGCTCATGACAAGTGTCTTCCTTAATGCCCCTTTCCCCTTTAGCCCAACCCCCCACCCAACATCCTTCCAGCAACCCTCAGTTTGTTCTCTATATTTAAGAGTCTCTTATGGTTTATCACATAAACACGGTTTATGTTTTTATACTATTTTTGCTTCCCTTCCCTTATATTCATCTGGTTTGTATCTTAAATTCCACATATGAGTGAAGTCATATGATATTTGTGTTTCTCAGACTTATTCTGCTTAGCATAATACATTCTAGTTCCATCCACACTGTTGTAAATGGCAAGATTTCATTATTTTTGATTGCCAAGTAATATTCCATTGTATACATATACCACATCTTCCTTATCCATTTACCAGTCAATGGACATTTGGGCTCACTCTTTCCATACTTTGGCTATTGTTGGTAGTGCTGCTATAAACATTGGGGTGCATGTACCCCTTCAAAACAGCACTCCTATATCCTTTGGATAAATACCTAGTAGTGCAATTGCTGGGTCATAGGGTAGTTCTATTTTCAATGTTTTTAGGAACTTCCATGCTGTTTTCCAGAGTAGCTGAAGGATGAGGTCCTAATAGTTTTTTTGTTTTTGTTTCCCTTGCCTCCAGAGACATGTTGAGTAAGAAGTTGTTGCAGCCGTGGTCAAAGAGGTTGTTGCTTATTTTCTTTTCTAGGATTTTGATGGCTTCCTGTCTTACATTTAGGACTTTCATCCATTTTGAGATGTGTGTGTGTGTGTGTGTGTGTGTGTGTATGGTGTGAGAAAGTTGTCCAGGTTCATTCTTCTGCATGTCGCTGTCCGATTTTCCCAGCACCACTTGTTGAAGAGACTGTCTTTTTTCCATTTGACAAAATACAGAATCCTTTCTTGATAAACCCTCAAAAAAATATAGAAATAAAGGATAAACCCTCAAGAAAGGATAGAAAGATTGTACGTTAAGATCATAAAAGTCATATACGAAAGACCCACTACTAATATCAAACTCAATGGGGGAGGGAGGAAATTAAGAACTTTAACCTTATGGTCAGGAACATGACAAGGATGTCCACTCTCACCACTGTTATTCAACATAGCGTTGGAAGTCCTAGCCTTAGCAATTAGACAACAAAAAGAAATAAAAGGTATCCAAACAGGCAAGGAAAAAAATCAAACTCTTACTTTTTGCATGAAACTCTATGTGGAAAACACAAAGACTTCACCAAAAAGCTGCTAGAACTTATCCATGAATTCAACAAAGTCACGAATATAAAATCAATGTACAGAAATCAGTTGCATTTCTATACACCAATAATGAAGCAACAGAAAGAAAAATCAAGGAATCAGTCCTATTTATAATTGAACCAAAACCCATAAAATACCTAGGAATAAATCTAACCAAAGAGGTGAAAAATCTATACACTGAAACTATAGAAAGCTTATGAAAGAAGTTTGAAGAAGACACAAAAAATGGAAGAAAAAACATTCCATGCTCATGGATTGGAAGAGCCAACAAGAAAAATATTGGTAAAACGTCGATACTACCCAAAGCAGTCTACATATTGAATGCATTCCCTATCAAAATAATGCAGCGTTCTTCACAGAGCTAAAGAAAACAATCCTAAAATTTATATGGAACCAGAAAAGACCCCCAATAGCCAAAGCAACCCTGAAAAGGAAAACCAAAGCTGGAGGCATCACATTTCTGGACTTCATGCTGTATGACAAAGCTGTAATCATCAAGACAGTATGCTACTGGCACAAAAACAGACACTCAGATCAATGGAACAGAATAGAGAACCCAGAAATTGACCCACAAATGCATGGGCAACTAATCTTTGACAAAACAGGAAGGTATATCCAATGGAATAGTCGTTAAAATTAATAGTCCTGGGACAAATGGGTAGCCGCTTGCAAAACAATGAGATTGCATATCTTCTTTATACCAAGCACAAAAATTAACTTGAAATGGATTATAGACCAAACTAATAACTAAAATTATAACCCTCTTAAAAAACACTTAGAAAATCTTTGTGACCTTGAATTAGGCAATAATTTATTAGATATTACCAAAAGCACAAATGATTAAAATACAGGTAAATTGGACTATATTAATATTAAAACTTTTGTTCTGAAAGTAGTACAATTGAGAAAGTGAAAGAAAAACTACAAGTGGGAAAAAGCATTTGCAAATCATGTGTATGATAAAGGATTTTACTGAGAATATTCCAGAAAACATTTTACAACTCAATAAAAAGATAAATGAATGAAATGATGGGTGTTATGGACTACACGCTTGTCCCCCTCTAAAATTATATGTTGACACCTAATCCCCAGTTTGATGTTGTATGGAGGTGGGGTCTTTGGGAGGTAATTGGGTCATGAGAGGGGACCCTTCATGAATGGGATTAGTACCTTTATAAAAGAGCCGTCAGGGCACTCTTTGCCCCTTCCACCATGTGAGGACACAGTCAGTCTATGAACCAAGAAGTAAGCTCTCACCAGACACTGAATCTGTTGGCACCTTGATCTTGGATTTCCCAGCCCCCAGAACTGTGAAAAATGAATGTTGTATAAGCCACTCACTCTGTGGTATTCTTGTTACACTAGCCTGAACAGACTAAGACAACTGCAAATGATTTGGACAGGAATTTCTCTAAACTATGTTTACAAATAGCTAATAAGCACAGGAAATGATGCTTAACATCAATAATCATTAGGAAAATGCAAATAAAAAACAACTTCACACCCGCTAATATGTCAAAAGGCAAACAACTGTTGACAAAAACGTGGAGAAAATAACATTCCCACGCATTGCTGGTAAGAATGTCAAATGGCACAGCTACTCTGGAAAATAGTTTGGCAGTTTCTCAAAATGCCTAAGATCCAGCAATTTCATTCCTAGGTATATATTCAAGGGAAATGCAAATATATGTACACACACACACACAAGTTTGTACTTGTATGTAAATATTTGTATTTACATACAAATGCTGCTGTATGTAGCAGCATTATTCATAGTAGTCTGAAAGTGGAAACAGCCCAAATGGTCATCAAGGAAGAATGGCCCAGCACAACCTTGTACATTCATACAATGGGATATTATTTGACAATAAAGAAGCCAGTTGGAAAAGACTGTATACTGTATGAGTCCATTTATACAAAAGGTGTGGAATAAGTAAATCTAGAGAGATAGACCATAGTTTGGTGGTTGCCAGGAGCTGAGGGCATGGATGGTAAAGTAATAGAGAGTGATCATTTTAAAATTTTATTTTATTATTTTTAATTTAGAAAAACAGTGAGTGGGGGAGACAGGCAGAAGAGAGATATTCCACCTTCAGCAGGGACCTCAAGGGGGAGCATGATCCCAGGATCATGACCTGAGCTGAAACCAAAAGAAAGAAACTCAACAGATTAAGCCACCCAGCTGCCCCAATAGAGCATGATTATTAATGCAATCACTTTTTTGTAATAGTCAATAATCTAAAATATATTGTGGTAATGATTGAATCATCTTGTAATTATACTGAAAAGCTGTAAATTGTGTGAGTGATTTCAATGAGTTAATTATATAATGTGTTAACTTTAAGAGACAGAGAGAGAGAGAGACAGAGAAAGAGAGAACATATGAGCTGGGCAGGGCAGAAAGATAGGGAAAGAGAGAATCCCTTTTTTTTTTTAATGTTTCATTTATTTTTGAGAGAGAGAGATAGAGACAGTGTGAGCAGGGGAGGGTCAGAAAGAGAAGGAGACACAGAATCTGAAACAGGCTCGAGGCACTGAGCTAGCTGTCAGCACACAGCCCAATGCGGGGCTCGAACCCACTAACCGTGTGAGATCATGACCTGAGCCAAAGTCGGACGCTTAACCGACTGAGCCACCCAGGCGCCCCGGGAAAGAGAGAATCCCAAGCAGGGTGAGCCAAGATCAAGAGATGGATGCTCAACCAACTGAGTCACTTAGGCACTCCTATGTGAATTATATTTTGATATATTTTTAAAAGGATGCTCTCCAGGAGACAAGAAAAAAGATGAATTTGAGTGGAAACAAGAGAAACAAAGAGACTGTCAGTGCTGAGTATACAGAGGGTGAATTTTGACCTTATGTCCAAAAAGAAGTTTTAGGAGGTAATAGAAATAATTAAGGATTTGAAGAACAATTGTTCAGTTGTTTGCTCTGTAGCAAGTGATAGGAATTTCCTCCTCATCTTCCCTGGTCAATTTTAAGTAAAATCTTCATTTCTCACTAACAGGTTTTTTTTCCTTTTTCAGATGCTTGTAACATTATTCAGTCTAATTTTAAAGTTTGTGTGGCACAAAAATATTATCTACCCACCAAGGAAAGCCACACTGTAAAAGAAGAACAAGAGGATAGAAAACACACAGGGCTGTCTGGCAATGAATCTAAGAACACAGAATGATGCTGAAACACTATCAATCAAAAACCTGCAACAAATATAGATTATATTCATTAGCTGATTTGAATTTCAAAATGATCTCAAGTAATTTATCTTTTTCACAAGAATGTAAGAGAGGCTATGGTGCCCCATTTTGATCCAGTGGTAGCTGAATTTTAGAATCTTGGAGACTCACCTTGGTCACACAGATGGCAAGCGGTGTCACAAAGATGAAACATAGGTACACATATTTTGGCTGCCCGTCCCTCCCTATCTCTCAGAGTCCAAGTCAGTTTTCTGAAATTACAGCTTTTGCATGACACTATCATCTCCTGAGTGGAGGGATAACATTCTATGCATCTTAGCTTAGCTTCTTTTACTCATAGTGGATGAGGCATTCAAGTATTATCTTGAATGAATGATCACAGGAAATTGTTTTTAATTGAGACATGATTGGCATAACCATTGTGTAAATTTAAGGTGTAAACACGTTGTTTTGTTACATTTATATGTTGCATTATGGTTGCCACTGTAGTGTTTGTTAGCTAGGGCTCCTACCATGTCAGATAATAGTAATAATTACTATTATTTTTGTAGTGGGAACAATTGAGCGCTAGTCCCTTAGCAACTTGAAGCTTATAATACAGTACTACCTAAGATCACTAATTCTGTGCTTTAGATCAGCAGGAGCTTTTATCTACTGCTTGCAAGGTTGTACTTTTCAATGACATCTACTCAATTCCCCCCAGAAGTTGGATTTGGTGGCCTGCAAAGATGATACTAGGTTTTTCCTGGAATCTCTGCGTTTTAAGAAATGTTATTTCAGTTTGGAGAAATATTACCTTCGTTGTTTTCCTAAGACGTGTACTTTATATAGTTCCAGTCATTCCTCATGAGATTGAAATCCTGCTATTTGGTAATCTCTAATTTTCTGAATTCAATTAAGAGCAGGGGAGAAGCACATAAGGTCTCCGGGCTGACAGATAGCTGTAATAAAAAGGGAAGCCTTCGAAAATACACTTCAGAAAACAGCTCAGGTATTGGAGATTGCCATGGTTACTACTTGGTTTTGAGACTTTAAATGTAGATTAGGATAACTCTAAAGCACACTCTCTCTGCCCAGCAGGTGTGACCACGGAATACTCTGATGTTCCCTGTTAGTTGGGTTCCTTAGTTGGGGGCAGCTCATTTTATTTTTAGTGCATTATGTGTATTTTCCTGAGGGATTCAGAGAAATGCCTGTGCCCAGAATTTTGAACTCTGTTTACAAAGAAAACAAGCAGCTCAGATGTAGGATTCTGTATGTACAAAGAGGCCCAGGTGTCGGAAACACTTATACAACCTATAAAACTCCCTGATGAGGTTTCCTTCCCCTGGCTTGGCGGGTAGTTCAGTTCATGTTTACGCAAATGAGAAAACAAATCAGTGGTTAACAGGAGTGCTGCTGGGCTGACACATTAACTTCCACTTTATAACCAGACGACGTCGATGAGCGCAGGTTACCCCAGTGGGGACGCTGCCTGGCATAGGAGGGTGCAGTGTCTCCCTCCTGCTGGGATGGCAAAAATAGATCTATCACTGTCAACCCAAATCAACAAAAGACTCAGTGGATTGTGCATATAGATGGATGTAGTACATGACACACACAGATGGTTGGATGCAGACTTATGTTTAGGCAAGGAAGCACTTGGCTTTACCCTAGCCATGTGTATTGTTTCCTAGGGTGGCTGTAACAAATAACACATATAGCAGGGCTTACAACAACAGAAATACATTTTCTCACAGTGCAGAGCACCAGAAATCCAAAATCAAGATGGTGGGCAGGTTGATCTTTCTGGACACTCTGAGAAAGAAATTGTCCCATGCCTCTGTCCTTCTACCTCCCTTCTGGTGGATTTTTGGCTGTCTTGGCATTCCTTGGCTTGTGGATCTCTGCCTTCATGTGACTGTTTTCCCTTGACATCTGTGTCCAAGTTTCCCTCCTCTTATTATGACACAAGTCATTACATTAAGGCTCACCCTAACCATTATGATCTCATCTTGAATTGACTACACCTACAAAGATTCTATTTCCAAATAAGATCACATTCACAGGTACCCAGGGTTAGGGCTTCAACATCTTTTTGGGGTAAACAATTGAACCCATAATAACATGTTTATTTTAGGAAGCTAGGAAAAAGAGGACTCACATTCCTTTGTTTTGTGACAAAGAGTAAACATGGAGTAGCATGGAAGAGTAGTGGTTGAGGCAAGGAGGAAGCCACTGGGTGCTATTAGGGGAAACTTGGGAAAGAAGGTATGTATCTGCAGAAGGCTGGCCCAAGATTGGGCTGTTGCTCAACAAATATGATTCACTTTTCACCATGAGTAAGATATTATGATGATGTCTTGGTGAACAAATGGATGTGAGCCCTGGCCTTGAGTGGGACAAGAGAAGAGAGACTGATTTTACATGGAGCATGGAGTCTGTTGTTCAGATTACCCCTGGGCCACTTTCCCTGTAGGTTCATGTTGAGACCTAGGAGCAATGAGCTAGGAGTGAAATGGGCAACAACAGATGCACACGCTCACAGTGTGTGAAATATTAGGGGCAAAGGACTAGTGTTTTCTAGGCCACAAAAGGGCAAGAAAGGTTTGACACACTTTGGTTTAGACCAACACATAATTGGAGCAGATTCTGAGACCAGCCTCTATGATGGTGAGACTCTAGTCAAGCAACATTGTTGCCTGCAGGAAACAACACAATATTAGTTTCCACAAACAGTGGCTTACAACAAAATAAATTTATTATCTTTAAATTTCCATAGTCAGATGTGTGAAATGGATCTTATGGGGTTAAAATGAAGGTGTTGGCATAGCTGTGCTTCTTTCAGATGCTCTAGGAGAGAATATTCCTTGTCGTCTAGCTGCTAGATTTCGCCTGTGTTCCCTGGCTTGAGTCTGCATCACTAAAACTCTGACTCTCCAGCCTCCCTCTTCTTTCCTACCAGGACCGTTGTCGGGACCATTGGGACCATCTGAATAATCCAGGATAGTTTTTCCATCTCAACATTCTTAATTTAATCGCGTCTACAAAATCCCCTTTCCATGAAAGGTAACATATTCATACATGTGGGCATTAGAATGTAGACATCTTTGGGGAATGATTATTCCACCAACCACAAGCATGCTCAGTCATCCTTGTCAGAACCTGGACCTCGAAGAACCCACAGGACAAGCGGCCATTGAGCTGCCGTTTGGTCAGAGAAGGCTCTGAACATTGGTCCTATTTATCTCAGAAGGGCCTCTGCATTCAGATAAAGCTTTGTTCACAGGTAAACATGTGTACCTCTGTGTAAGTGTCTAGAAGTGAGGGAGGATGATTTTCTCCTCTCCCTTCATTGATATTCAACTCCAAAGTTAGGGCAGTGCCATGTTTGTTTTTCTGCATAAACAAACTAAATCCTGCTCAAGTCCAATTCTGCCAAATTGCTCTGACATGTATATAAAATCCTATATAAAATATAGGAGCATATTGTGCATGTCACATACTTAACAAAGGATATAAAAATTTTATATTCAAATATGCATTATTATGTTCTCAGTCTATATTGTTATATGTAATCTGTGTCATGGATATATTTTATAATCACCCTAATGTATAATATAAATATTATTACATTCGTAGTAATGTGAATTAACAGACTTAAAATATATTCAATGGTAATTTATAAAGAGACAAGAAATATTTTAAATGTTTTTATATAAGGTTATAAAAATACTTTATCTATAATCATTTTTTACTTTATGTATAGTCCCTTCCTTGGTCAATCAAATTGGACACAACAGACAACACATAAAAAAGATGACAGACTTTATAGCAGACTACAGAGCAAAAGTAAAATTTCAGGGAAGAGAACCAATATGCATCGAGAGACTTTATTATATTTTATTGCTTAATCCTGTCATTAACTGCATGAGATGACTAAGCCATAATTACACCCATTTTAGAGATGAAAAACCTGAGAGCAAGAAACCAATGAATTTTCTAAGATTCCATAGCCACCTATGTCAGAATGGAGCTGAATTCAAAGTTTTCTGATTAATCCAGCTCTGTCGCTTATAATAACTGTGAGCTTGGCACATTTGTGCAACTGTAAATGGAGGTAATGGTTGATTATAACAGGTCATCCACAGACAGTGGTAAGGGTCAAAGTCATGAAAAGAAGATAATGCATGCAAGATTCTGTCTCTTTGTTGGAGAGCATGCCGCTGAGTGAATAAAATGGCATGTTAGATTAAGTGGTACTACTCTTCCCTCTGGAGGAATTCAGCAAAGGATAATGTCTAAGTTTCACTGAGGAAATTATTACCAACGCAAAATATTCTACTCTGGTTAATCTAATTTAATCCTTACACATTTATAATGAAGTTATTGATTTCATTATATAGTAATTGAAAAACTAAAGCACTTCCTTCCCTCCCTCCAGTAAGGATAATAGTCTTCTCTTATAGTAACTGGCTTCAAAGTTAGAAGGTCTTTAAAAGACTTTTTTTCTTTTCTGTATTTAATAGTTTTTTATTGTTTGCCTCCCTCTCTGTTTGAAACTATTTTTTCCCCTTCACTTCCCCCATGGTTAAGTTTCTGAAATTCCACATATGAGTGAAAACATATGATATCTGTCTTTCTCTGGCTGACTTATTTCACTTAGCATAATACCCTCCAGTTCCATCCATGTTATTGCAAATGGCAGGATTTCATTCTTTCTCATTGCCAAGTAGCATTCCATTGGATGTATAAACCACATCTTTATCCATTTAGCAGTTGATGGACACTTAGGCTTTTTCCATAACTTGGCTATTGCTGAAGGTGCTTCTGTAAACATTGGGGTATATGTTCCCCTATCAATCAGAACTTCGGTACCCTTGGGATAAATTTCTAGTAATGATATAGCTACTATCCTACTAGTGGTTGTAGAGTAGTTCTGTTTTTAATTTTTTAAGGAAACTCAACATTGTTTTCCAGAGGGACTGCACTAGTTTTCATTTCCACCAACAGTGCAAGAAGGTGCCTGTTTCTCCACATTCTCACCAACATCTGTTGTTCCCTGAGTTGTTAATTTTAGCCACTTCGACAGGTGTGAGGTGGTATCTCATTGTGGTTTTGATTTGCATTTCTCTGATGATGAGTGATGTTGATCATCTTTTCATGTGTTTGTTGGTCATCTGGATGTCTTCTTTAGAAAAATGTCTATGTCTTTTGTCCATTTCTTCACTGGATTATTTGTTGTTGTTTTTTTTTAATTTTTTTTAATGTTTTATTTATTTTTAGGAGAGAGAGAGAGACAGCATGAGCAGGGGAGGGTCAGAGAGAGAGGGAGTCACAGGCTGAAACAGGCTCCAGGCTCTGAGCTGGCAGTCAGCACAGAGCCCGACATGGGGCTCGAACCCACGAACTGCGAGATCATGACCTAAGCTAAAGCCGGACGCTTAACCGACTAAGCCACCCAGGCGCCCCGGGATTATTTGTTTTTTGGGAGAACAAACTTAGAGTTGATGGGGACGGGGGAAAGGGGAAAATGGGTGTTGGGCATTGAGGAGGGCACTTGTTGGGATGAGCGCTAGGTGTTGTATGTAAGCGATGAATCATGGGAATCTACCCCCGAAGCCAAGAGCACACTATATATGATGTATGTTAGCTAACTTGACAATAAATTATATTTTAAAAATAAAAATAAAATAAATAAGTCTTTTTTTGGACTACTTTCCATTTATTCTCAACAATGTGTATGTTCTCAGTGGTGAAAAAAATGCAGGGGTGCTTAAGTAGCACTTTGGAATACTCAACAATTATTTTAAATATGGCAATGGTAAAAAGGAGATAGACCAGTGTTTAGAAGATTGTAAAATGGAATAATCATTATCTAAATAAATCCTCATCAAACTGACTTCCTTACACTCAACCATCTATATTTTCTTCCCTTTTGCAAGTGCAATCTGACTTTTCAATATTCTGACAGTAGATCCGAGGAAAGCAGGAAGTATTGAAAACAGGAGAAAGTTCTTTTAAGGCCTCAGGGCAAGCTCTGAGTTCTCTAGACGGATTTGGTTTACATTCCTTGCTGAAATCCCTGTGCATATCAAAACCTCTTGCAAGACACCATCCACAGTCCTTTTAGGTACGTGGTTTAGTCATGAATGTCCACTATCTCTATGCTCCCTTGTGCACATTTGCGAAAGACACATCTAGATCTCTGACCACTAAAACAGTATATACATCTTGGCAACTTTTGAACATTTTTCAAGTTTTGCTTGAGAGGAAAAAAAGTGAGTTTTTATTTAATACCTCCTAACAATCTGCTTACCACAAGCATACGGGGCCTATTTGCTTTTCTGGTCGGTAATACAGATGCTTTTGTCACTTTTCCATCCAGGTGACTCTGTAACACTTACCCGTGCTATAAAAGTTGACTCTGATGTTACATCTCTCGGGAAGCCTGCCCAGATTACTTCTTCTCCCAGACTGAGTTGGATATATTTTATTCATTACAGAGAACTCTGAGCTTATCTAAAAAAAATAGAGCAAAGTGAGAGCAGCAATTTTATATTTAAAAATCTCTAATGCCAGTAGAATTAGAGATTTTTGGTGAATCTGAATCAAGAAGATGCTTAATTTTTAAAATAAATAAAGAGCAGTAAATACATGGGGAGCCAACAACCTACGTGGGACATTGTCACAAACCATATGAATGTTACACTGGAGAAAGTGCTATAGTTGCCCTCAAACTATTGAGTAGCATTCTTTTAGTCTGTCAGGTACTAATTCTGCACACTACTATTTCTGGGTCTCTTCTGGGCACATGGTCAGATTTAGTTCCTCTTTGCATTTAAGTTCAGGCATGATCAAGCCATTCATCTAGATCAATAAAATATGTGTATCTTCTGTGGGAGAAAGAACTTAAGATCTGGGATACAGGTATCTATATTGGCCTTTTCTGTGCTATAGAGCGAGGTGATCTTCCAAATAGTGAGACTTTATTCAAGCCTGAATTTGGACTAAGTCAGAAATGGAGTAAGATCTTGCTCCCACCAACCCACAATGGCTTGTGAACAGGAAGCAACTATTTCATTGCTTTAAGCCACCGAAATTTCGGGTTATTTGTTAGGACAGCATAACCTACTGCTTTTGAATGATATAATACATATATTTTAATAAAAATGCCATTTGAATGTAATTTGGCTTAAATTGATTATTCTTATTCACAATGGATGCTAGAAGGTATTTGGGATAATTTTGCTTCTTGGTCATTTATCAGGATACATTTTCTTTCCTCATCTGTGAACAAATACAAGTGGGGGCTATCTTGAGGTATGCATACCATAAAACACAAAGGTTCATTCCATCTCCTTGAGAACTTTTAGAATAAGAGATATAATATCTCTGTATCTGTACCCTTGAGAAGTTTTATTTTTTTATGGTTTGTAATATTTCTTTTAGGGACTATTAACAGCCCAAATATCAGAGCTCTAAAGAAAGAGGGAGTAATTTTACTTGTTCATCATCATTTGTTATCTTAAGAATAAATCAGGGGGTGGGGAATGGTTAGATCAAGTTAAAAGAAGTGACCAGATGTTGTACATTGTGTTTGCCTGTGGATAATGAACATGTTTTTTGTTTTTTGTTTTTTTTGTTTTCTTTTAAAACTTCCTGATGTCTGGGGACTAGAAATCCTGCTTAAATCATAACCTTGTCTAAGAGGAAAAATCTCACCAATCAAGGTTCTGAGGAAACCATAAAAGCTGATATCTGGGTATCATTTAATGTTGTCTGGGGCAAAAATACAAGTATTTTGTTGAAAGTGCTTCTGAATTGCATTGTGGATTCTGAGATTTCACCTAGTGACCCGCTGTAAACAATGTAATATGTAATATTTAAGCTTACCTCTCCCAAATAATGGATTTTCCCCCAGAGTTTTGCTCTTGCTAAAGGAGGGGCACATAGGAGGGATCTTGTAGGATTGGGGAAGATGGAGATCAGTTAATATTTTGAACAAAATACTACTATCTGCTACAGATACCAATTTAGCGGCCAAACTACCCCTAAAGCTCGGAGTTGAGACTCCTTAACATAGTGTTTATTTTCCTGCATGGGAACTGACAAGTAACCCATCCGATAACTGACAGGCTTAGAAAACACAGCAGTGACTGCAAAGCTAAGAATATCGCTTTGCCTGTTCTGCATTTCTTATTTATTTCCCACTTCACTACGTAGAAATTGAATTTCCACAAGAAGATCATTATTATCCTTGAACAAATAATATGATGTCAAACATTATGTAGACCCTTAAGTTTATGTTCATCCATTTGCTAGATGTTTGCCATTCTTCCTTTCCCAGATACACCCAGGAGAAGCATTTACCTTAAAATTTCCCTGATTCCCATAGTAATGAATTCACACTAGTTTACTCAAACTGGGTATTATAGTCAATCTCACTTTCTGTCACTTAAACCTGTTCCCTCAGTGGAAACAGAATAACTTTCAGGATGGCTCAGCCATTCCCTCTTCTCACCCACGCCAACAATGTACTATTTACATAAGCCTGCTATTGACTTAGGACTTAGCCTTCTTTATCCAGTTTGGACATGACAAAATCCTTAAGAGAAAACTGAGAGATATTTTCCCAGCCTTTGAATCATTATTCTTTTCTCTGTGGGAGATTCACCAAATCTTAGCTCTGGGTCTGGCCCCAACTATCTGAAGGTATTTTCAGCCTCATCCCTCTGTGATCTCTCTCCTGGATTTACCCCCGCTTTCTAAATGTAACTTGAAAGTTACCACAAAAAAAAAAAAAGTAAAGAAAAAAGAGAAATGAATATTATACATTCCACTCATCCTTCTTTTTTTGGGCTTTTCAATATGCACAACTTACAATCAGGTCTTTTTTTTCTTGTCCGTTGGCCAAGACTTGAAATGCCTTTGAAACATATTACTTTTTAAAATTACCATTATGAATCAGTCTTTCTACTTACCTGACCTGTTATTCCTGGAGCTGTTTGTTGAGGTCTTTCAATGTACAAAGTTTAATCCATCATTGCAAGTATAACTTTGCCAGGGTCAAAGAGAAAAGGAAACTTTCATGTGGAAATATGGAATCAACCTTGGGTGAGAATATAGATAGAGATGATGAAGGTTTCTTGGTCCCTGAGCTGAAGCTGATGACCCATTGCTTCCTGGAGGTCCTTCTTCCCGTTCATTTATACACCTTTTCTTTGCCCACTGACTGTGGTGAGGCTCTATGCCATAGTAGTTAAGGGTATCATCTCTGAACTCAGACTACCTAGGTGTGCACATCATGCTCTTCCAGTTGACTGATTTTGACTGATTTTTATTAAGTGAGGTAACCTTTCCCATACTCAGTTTTCATTTCTGTGTAAAGAGGTATCAATACCTATACCATGTAGTTATTATATTGTTTTCAAATAAAGCAAGGTATATAAATTGTGCAATGCATTTCCCAACACACAACAATTGCTTGCTAAATGTTAGTTATCATTAAAAGCAACTTTGCATAGGAAACTGAGTTTTCCTTTTTCTCTTTGCTATAGTATAGGATTTTGGATGTTAGAACTTTTTTATTATTATTATTATTATTATGACTTTAATTTTCCAATGATTTACTTGACTACTGTGCTAGGAAACATGCTTATACAGTATACTTCCTCAAATCCTCCGTAAGGGAGCAGGCTGATTGCTTCTACAGATGTAGAAGCTGCACTCAGAGAGCTCAGGTCACTTATGAAGGATTTGAGTGACACGGTTGTGATTTGATTCTACATCTAATTTATTTTAAAGCCTTCACACCCTCTCTACACCATATCTCTCAAAAAATATCAACACATGAGTAACAGTATTTTAATGAGGAACTTCCTTTTCCCTTGTTTATTGTTTCCATGTGGAGGGAAACCCATTAGTGTGAACACCCTGTCTTCTCTTCACTTTCCACACCCTTTTCCCATTATTAGTGACTTATGGAAAAACAGAGAGCAGTTTTAGGTCATTCCTTTATTCTTCCATCCTTTTAGGATCCCACCTAGTGACTAAGAAGGTGTGGTTTGGTGTCACTGAGGCCCTGCAGAAAGTCTAGTTGGGAAGATCTCACCCTGGAATAAGAATCACTGTGATTGCTGGGGAAAGTCTGACTGGTCCTGTTTGATGCTGCTCCTATACAATCCATCATATCCACCTGAACAGCTTTTAACAGTAACAGAGAAAAGGTTTTCATTTTTTTACCTTATTTCTGACTCTTACTTAAGTTAGTTTCAAATTTAGTTGGGACATATTTGTTTTATTGGGTCCTTTCCTAGATCATTGGCAACACTGGCTTTTTAAAATGACATGCAAAGACATAGATGTTTCATTGCCCATATGGAAGACAAAATAATTGTGGGAAGAGATTTCAGAAAAGCCAGAGTCCTAAGTGCCCTGTTCAGGTGTTTGAGCCTTTGTTTCCCCCAAATTTTAGTGCCAGAATTTTCAAGGGTAGGGTTAGCTTCACAAATATCTCCTGTATCTGAGATTAGTAGCAATTAATTTGGAGACATTTGACCCTATCCCCTTCTGATATTCTCCATAGAGTGCTTGCCAGGTTTGTGGGGTCAGGGGACAATTTTAGAATCAACTACAAGCAATACATATTTCTTCTTCCAAGTGAAGATAACAAAGTAAAAGCAAAATTTGCATTTAGTTTATATAAGTATCTTTTATTTCCTCATTCATTAATTTATTTGTCTATCCTTCCAATGATTGTTAAACTCATACTATATGACTTAACTTGTGGTAGTGATATTAATGGTGAGCTAGCATGAAGGATTCTTAAGTTCAGAGGACTCAAGGGGCACCTGGGTGGCTCAGTCGGTTAAGCATTCGACTTCAGCTCAGGTCATGATCTCACGGTTCGTGGATTCAAGCCCCACGTCGGGCTCTGTGCTGACAGCCAGCTCAGAACCTGGAGCCTGTTTCAGATTCTGTCTCCCTCTCTCTCTGACTCTCCCCTGCTCATGCTTTCTCTCTGTCTCTCAGAAATAAATAAAACATTGAAATTTTTTTTAAAAAGTTCAGAGGACTCAGGCAAGAAGCCTGTTATAGTACCAGATATCTGTATTCATTCATGTTACTTTATATTGAGTGATAAAATTTGATTATAGTTAGCTTAAGAAAAATATTTGGAAAGATGTTGAAGTATCTAGTGGAATAAGAGTGGGGAGTGAACAACTTGGGTAGAAAAATAACCAAGAAAACTTGGAAGAGCTGAAGCACTTGAATCTTCTACCTTGGAAGGCTTCCATTAATGTGTCTCAGCATGATGACTCTTTGTCTCTCTGTCCCTCCCTGCCTTTGTTGGATATCTGAGTGAATCAGATGGGATTAAGTGTTTATCCTTCATCCATAAGCTATTGCCATGAAGGGGGTGATCCAGTTTAAGTAGTAACGTGACCACCAACATATGACATATGAGGGCTATTTCCAGAGAAAGCAGAATTATTATGAACTGAGCAGTCACTGCAAGAAGACTCTACTCTATGAAATAGATGACATTTCTCTTTCTATAGATCAAAATGACAGAGCATCATATATTTCTATGGTGCGATCCAAAATAAATGGGCATCTTGGCTGTCAATGCATCTATGTTCTCTTTTCTTCTCATATGTTCAAAGACAATGCTACCCAAAGGGATTCAGTTCCACATGGAACCCTCAGGCCACCACAGGGAAAGGGGTCATTTTACTTACTACTTTGTCATCAAGTACTTATATCTCCGTTTCTCACTGGGTAATGAGAAGAGGAGCTTCATGAATGTGGGTAGAATATTTCTGCATACTTCCTGGCTCAAAGAAACTTCATAAAGAATGTTTGCTGACAGACAGAAACCTTATGAGGCTTAACTAAGATGATAAATTGTGGGCTGAATTTTGTTTCCCCAAAATTCATGGCAAAGCTCTAATCCTCAGTACCTCAGGATGTGACTATATTTGGCGATAAGGCCTTTAGAGAAGTGATTAATTTAAGATGAGTCCCTCGGGGTGGGGCCTTAATCCACTCCACTGAAAATTTGGATGAAGAAATTTGGGCACACAGTGAATCACCAGGGACGTGTGTGCACAAGGGAAGGGTCATGTGAGGGTACAGTGAGCAGTAGTATAGTTTCCATCTACCAGCCAAGGAGGAGAGAGGATTCAGGAGAAACCAAACCTATTGACATCTTGAGCTTGGACTTCTGGCCTCCAGAACTGTGTTGTTTGGAACCCAGTCTGTGGTATACTGTTATGGCAACCATAGAAAACTAACATGCCAACTCTTCTGATTTGCTTGGGAAGGAAGAGTTTCCAAGGATATAGATCTTTCAGTGTAAAATTGAAAGCTTTGGGTGAGTTGGGGCAAGTTGCTTACCTATAGGTTAAGCCAACAAATGTGTATAGTTGTCCTGTTTAAAACAATATCAGAGAGGAAAATGGCTACTATCAGTGGAATAAAGGAAGTACTGAGTGTCAAGAACTCATCGTAGTGCCTGGCACACTGTTGCTCTTCAACTGATGGGATTAATAGTAAAAATAAAATTAATGTATGTTTTCAAACTTATTATATATCATACATTGTGTTAAAAGAAGTAAATGTATCATCTCAACTTAACCTGACAATCATCACTACTATGTCCATTTGACAGATGAGGAAATCTACTGAATCTCAGTCATTAATCTTAAAAAGAGTAAGTAGACCTACCAAGGGCCTGGAATTTATAAGTAATAGTCCTGGATTTTGTCTGACCCAGAGCTTGTGTTCCTTTCTCCAGATGCCCTCTGCATCCTTAACTCCCATTATTTTGATTGACTTCTCTCATAATGTTCCTTTCATTCTTGACAAAAGCTTTTGGAATTTTCTCAGCTTGAGTACTGAGTTCATGATTTTCTAGTTTCCAACTTGGGTGCCCCATGGGGTACTTTGCACTCAATCACTGATTTTCATTGCTTATTAATTTACTCAGTTATTCTACCAATCTTTAATGTGTGCTCACTTTGTATTATGGATTTAAGTTATAATATCCTCCTAATAACAGAGGGATCTTTATGTGTAGACAAGGAATATCACTCAGCAATATAACCTCAGTTTTATTCTAATAGTGTGTATGTTGAATTAATACCTCCCAGGAAAAATATTCTAATTTTTCTCTAAGAATTAGATCTCTACTCTCTATACTGAAGGCTGAGATGTGCTGTTTCACAGGACCTGTTGTTTGTGTCTAGCTATTCAAGTTGCTTTTCTCTAATGTCCTCAAAGGTAGATTTTCAAAGGGTGGATACAGGAGGATGCAAAGAACTCACTAAATTTTATTGTTGTTGTTGCTGTTGCTGTTGTTCTTTTTAGAAAACAAAGATATCTTGTCCAACCCATCCATAAGTAACCATTACAGTCTTTGAGAAATTAGTAATGAAATAGACAAAGGTTGAATGTTCCATGGGCTGACTATGAAGAATGGAACATAAGAAATGTGATCTTGAAAAATGTTTATTGGAGACCATCATGCTGCCTGGGGCTTGGTCTTCAAGTTCATTTTCAATGAGAGCTAAGGTTGTGAGCTGTGGCTTCTTCATCCCAGTTCAGTTACCCATCTTGGCTGGAAAGAATGCTCACACCTTGGATTTTTCATGAGCTAAATGGGATCATGGTGACAAGGACCTACTGGAAAGTGTTGTTTTCAGGAAGGGAGGTGGTAGAAATCATAGCAAGATATTTGGAGATTTCCAATATAGCTAAAGACACAATTATCATAGCAAATGAAATCTTGGTTCACTGTACTGGTAAGACACTTTTTCTAGCTGTTTCTTTCTAAATTCTCCTCAAGAATGCATAATACTGGATATTTTTGAAAACCTAATGGTCTATCCAAGAGTAGTTTATTGTAGTGAGTATTTGAGGGGAGTGGAGTAGCATGAGGTAGACTTCCTCTCCATCTGACCAGCACTTCTCTGGCTGTGACTTACTCTTCCTAGGCCGTGGGATGCAAATGACATTTGCTTCTTGAATTGGACCCTGTTCTCTTTGGCCAGTGTCCTGCCCAGATCTCTGACCACCAGAGCCACACTTCCCAGAGAGTGTTCATTGGAGTAGTTTTCCATTCATCTGTAGGACCCTGCTCCACACAAACTGACTTTGAAAGCAGCCAATGAAGGCTGTTTTCTCCATTTGGCAAAGCGGATTTGCTCTGCAAGGGGCAGGCCGTTACAGTGAGTCAGGGATGTTGCTGATCAACCCAGTGTTTGGTTTATGTTTGGCAAGAACATTTAGATTGCCATGAACTGGTGCAAGACATGGTTGTACTTGAAGCAGTGTGCAAAACACTCCTCTCAGACAGGGTTGTGGGCTATGGAAAGGGAAGTAAACCTAAGTGGGGGTACCTTTCAGCCTGCTACCAGGGATCAGCCTTCTCCCACAGGTATGGTGATCCCCTTGGCATGTGGAAGTTCCACTGCCGGTGCTGGAACTCTCCCTGGCTGCTTGAGAGCCTGCATCTGCCTCTGACTGGGATCAATGGCCAGAAACATAGATGGTGTATCTAAGGAAACAGATGTTCCTAACATGGACCAATATGGGTACCCACAGGACAAGGGTAACTTGGGCCCAAGGAAATGACAGGTGGGAGACTGTGAGAGACTGTTCTTGGAAGCAGAAGGGTGTTTCCTCATAGCAAGAGAATTTTCACTACCAGCAGCACCAATGAACTTCAGTCTTATCAAAAACTTGCCCTGACAGAATTGGACCAGGGCACCTATCTCACAATATCTGCCTGGTCCAGGTAGTTTGTCCAGCAGCTTTAATAAAACTGTATTCTTTTGAGATTCTTCCCTACATCTCAGCGTGCCATTCTTTTTACTTTACTATTATTTGTGGGTTGTGCTGGAATTGACTGGAATAGAAAACACTCTGGAGAATCTTACATAATGCGTTTAGGACTTCGCTGTGTGTAAAGGGCTCTCACAGAATCTCAAAAAGGCACACTTCTGGAATGAAATTTCCTGGAGAGCACGGCACACAACCTCGTCTCTGGATAGGAAACAAGTGTGGAGCTCAGTGGAATGCCCAAACAGAAAGGTCATCAGGATCTCCAAGTTCCAGAGAGGTAAACTGAGTCTTGAGAAACTCAAGGAAATTGCTAATTGGTGACAGGGCTGTTATAGCAATAGTAGGTCTGAAATTCAGCTTTCCTGATAATTGGGACAGTTTTCTGCTCTTTCCTTTTGTTCTCTCTTGTGTATTTAATTTATTATTATTATTATTAATTGTTATTTTGTTCATTGCTCGTGGGACAGCTTTATCACCCCTAAAGCAAGGTGAGCAGAGTTTTAGATGGTGACATCCACGTAGAGCTCTGATGTGTTCATTGCTAAAAGCGGAAAGCTTCCAGCAGGCTGTGCTTTAATGAGGCAATCTCAAAGCAGCTTAAACCATTGTTTGCCTTTTGCTTTTGTTTGCAAATTCAGCACAACTTCGTAAAGTCTGCCAGAAAATGACAAGAGTCTAGCAAAATCACTCATAACTCGAGGGACTGGGTGAAAGCAAACTGTCATCACCTCCTTCTGCAGCAATTTGAGATGGCCGATGAGACAGGCTCAGCACGCATGTTTCAAGGTCAGGACAACAGCAGCCTGGAGTGGATACCTTCCCCAGCAATTCCACCTCTGAGACCCAGGCCCATGGATTCCACCATGGTTATTGAAAAAAATCCTTATTGCCCCTCCCCCCAAATTGCCTCTAAAAGCCATTTCATGAAAATGGTCCTCAAAAACAGGATCTCAGTGACAGTAAAGATTATCCCTAGGTTTCCAAAGAAAATAAAAACACCTGCATACAAGGGCAATTGTGTGATATTTGCATTCTTTTTCTGAAAAACAAAACAAATGAACAAACAAAAAAGGGGGAATAGTCTCATAAATATAGGGAACTAACTGGTGGTTGCCAGAGGGGAATGGGGTGGGGGAAAGAGTAAAATAGATAAAGGGGTTTGAGAGGTACAGACTTCCAGTTATAAAATAAATAAGTCACGGAGATGAAAAGCACAGCGTAGGGAATATAGTCAATAACATTGTAACAGGGTTGTCTGGTGACAGATGGAGACCTCACTTACCATGGTGAAGACTGAGTAATGTATAGGAGGTGAAGTCATGTACTGTACATCTGAAACTAACATCATGTCATACGTCAGTGATGCTTCAATAATAAAAAGAAGATAAAATAAAAACACCAACTTCTATTTTTATTAGATAGATAGCAGGTTACAATAGTGGAGAAGGAGGAGGAAAAGAAGGCAGCAAGAAGGAATATTCTGGAAAATAAATGCTATAAGGATGTGAATGCAGCCCAAGACCTTATGGAGATTTTGCCCTTCCAACCTCAATGAGGTGAGAGTAGGATTCACTAATAGGCAAGGGGCCCCAGGTGTTTCCTGCCTTCCTTCCCTCCTTCCCCTAAGGAGAACTGACCTTTAGAACTGCCCCCCCTCCCCCATCCCCAGGAGAGCACTGGATCTGCTTACTGGGCTCTGGGCTCTGGAAGAAGGTGGGAAGAGGGGTGTGAGTATGCAGGAGGAGCCAGGACTCCAGGCCAGTTCAGGCAGAGCCCCTCCTTTTTCCTGTTCATTGTTATTTTGCTGTAGATCTTCTGAATAATGTGGGACATGGACAAAGAATTCTAAAATAAGCCAGACATGTTACAAATTACATTTGGGAGGAAGATATAAGAGTGTATGCATGGGGTCATTGGTGAGGCTAATGGCAAGCACGTGATACAGGAGAATTTGGATTCTGAAAATTCTTCCTACTTGCTTGAGTGACATGGATGGTCACTGGAATACCTGAATTCATCGTTTTGGAAAATTAACTTTTTTTTTTAACATGACTCTGTAGGGAAACTGTCATAAGCCCTGGCATTTTCTAGGTCATCTTAGTTTCTCTTTCAAAAACTCAGCACAACAGTCTTCAGTCAGCTCCTTTCCAGTACAATGAGTAATTAGACTGGGAGATGGCCTGCCGGTCGTCTGGCTATGGGCTCTGGATCCCTGAGCTGTGCCCCAGGGGTATCAGGGCAAGCAGATAATCCCAGGATTTTGGTCACAAGCCTTTCCCAGTGAGCTTGAATTTAAAGCTGTTTCCCCACTCATAAAACAACAGCAACAACAATAACAGTAATAATACTGTCTTCGGAGAGGCAGGTCACTGCCACTTTTTTAAAATATAAGGTTTATTTCTTTATTTTGAGAGAGAGAACATGAACAGAGGAGAAGGAGAGAATCCCAAGCCTCATAGGATATTTTCACCACTTGTTACTTAGTCTTCACCTCCTTGCACTCTGCCTGTGTTTGGCTTCTAACTCTTCCTGAGTGCTAAAAACTTGCCCTGTTTCAGAGTTTAGTCATTCAGTTCCTAGTGCCAGACGTGTCATCTGGATGGATTCCTCTTCAGCCTCTCATCAATTCATCAGAGAGGACTTCATCGATTGCTTGATCTAAAACTGTCCCCTCATGCCAACCTCAGGACTCTTCATAAATCTTCCTACAGAATGTCATTAGTTATTTCCTTTAAAAGTACTGGCTAACATGCATGGAGCACTTACTCTGTACCAGATGCTATTTAACATTACAAAATGGGAGCACCTGGGTGGCTAATTAAGCATCTGACTTGGGTTCAGTTCTGGAGGTTCGGGAGTCGGAGCCCTGCGACTGGATCTTGCTGTCAGCTCAGAGCCCGTTTCAGATCCTCTGTCCCTCTCTCTCTCTGCCCCTCCCCCACTCATGCTCTCCCCAAAATAAATAAATATTAAAAAAAGAAACCTACAAAATGTAATCCTTATAAGGGCTTTAAGACATGGGGACTATTCTTATTCCCACTTAATGTATGAGAGCATACTGAGGTACAAAGAGGTGAAGTAACCCGCCCATGATCACACAGAAAGAGGTGGGCCCAGGATTCAAACCCAAGCCCTTTGGCTCAACTGTCTTGCTATTCTGTCTCTGAAGCTTCTGCGTTCCCCACCAGAAGGGAATTGCCCAGGGGCAGAGACCCCTCCCGACTTCATGACTGCATCTTGAGCAGAGGGAACAATGTGTCTCACACACTCTGTGCTCAGGTATTTGCTGAAGAAATGAATCAAGGGAGAAGTGTGGGTCTCCAGACCGTGTCAGAAGACAGACCTTGAGGGCTAGGTCTGTGGAGTTACCAGGGGACTCCCATAGCACATAAAAGGGAGAGAAACTTCATTCTGGATTCAGGGCTTCGTACTGAGTTAACTCGTGGTTTTATCTAAATCCCTTACCCGACCAAGGCCTTATTTCCCTCAGTGTTGTAAATCTGGTAGTTTCTGTCTTGCACTGAGCACACAGCAGGCCCTCAGGCTGTAGCTGGGGCTCAGATGGAGAGGAAGAAGGGAGGAGGAGGGAGGACACAGGAAGAAAGGAGAAACAGAGATTAGCTTCATTTTAATTGAACCTCCATATACATAAAAGTATTGTTTTAACCACTATAAATTGCTATATAAATCTTAAGTGGGCAATCCCTTAACTCTAGGGTACTGTGGACTGTTTGAAAGAACATGCATTTGGACTCAATTATTCTTAAACTTTTATTATTGCTTTGTAACCAAGGGCATGCTGGTCCATACTAAACAGTCAGCTCCTGGGATAGGAGTCAGGGCTGATTTGTAGGAATCCTTGATCTCTCTGTCATGAATAATCCCACTGTGGTTGACTTCAAGTGACCAACAGGGCATTTCTGAATGGGGAGTGGACTCTTACAAGCTGGTGTGAGCTGGTTCCAGTGCGCCATGGTACCACCTGCAAGGTGACCCTGCAGAAATAATCTCCCTGAAACTCAATTTCATGCCCATCAGAGGTTGATCTGTCAGTATCTCCCAGACCTGGGGCTGCCAGACATATTAAATGTAACAATATGAGAAATACTAAACCCAACGCTTGGCACACAGTAGTGACCAATGAAATTTGCCCCCTTCCTCTTAAAAATAATTCAAGATTGAAAACCCAAAAAGCTCCCTCAAGGTTGTGTTGGTTAGGAAGCCCTGGGAAGAGAATCCGGATCTCTTAGGAGAAACAGTTTCTACCTTATTTTTCCACTTTCTTTTTCATTCTGTCTGTAATGATCTTATCTAAACGTTTTTCCTTGGCTCTCATTTCCTCTGACTAGAGCTAGACAGTCAGTTGTGGAAAGGATAAAATAAATGAGGAGTAATAACTACGGCCTTGGCACCACATTTACTTTATAAGTAAAACGAATGTTTCAGAACGTTTTGTCTGATGACATGACATAACTGGGACCCCAAGCTGAATTTATAAAATCTTAAACATACGGATTTAAGGATTTTAAGAAAAAGTGGGAAACCCTAGGATTTATTACAGAAGTTGCTAAACAACTGACATAGATACCCATAGAGATACAAGAGTATATATGTGTACGTATACATATATGCACACATATTCACATTTTACATAAGTATGTATGTGTTCATGCATTCATTTTTCTATTCATAAATTCATAGGTAATTTGGAATAAGACTACCTAGAAGTAATTAGTTTAGAGATTTACCTCCTTATTCATGTATTTTTATTTCCTTACTTATTCATGCATTCAATCTTTGTGGAATATTTGCCATGGGCCAGACATTGTGCTAGGCAAGATACCAAAATCAGTTCTAGGGGTTTCCTGCACTGAGCTAACTGATTCCTAGGTAGATAGACATATAGAGAGTCAATTACAATGCAAAGAAAGGTCAGAATACTATGATCAAAATAAATATGGGGGATGCACAAAATTCACATCTTTAATTTGGTAATGATTTTGCAGCAAAGGGGGTCTATGGGAGCATTTTCTTTTAGCTAGCTTTCAACATTTTGCTTACATACCTATATTGAAGGATGGACAAAAAATGTGGACTCCAAATAATTCAGCATAGGATTGTCTGAGGATTGTCAGAGGACTGTGTCTTTGAGATCTGATCACTTGAATAGTTTTCTGTCATCCAAGGGTCATGTGGACTCAGATTCAGGGTCTACCGTACCTACGCGGTAATACACCTAGGAGACTGTAGATGGCAGACTTCACTCATTGTTCCGATGCATTTCACCAACACCTGTTGGATGTGTGGCTGAACTTCAGGTCACAGCGCTCCAAACCTTTCCTATAGCACTGCTCCACAAATGTAGAGCTTCGTATTTCTTTACTTGGTTCACCTTAAAACCTCGTGTTGTGACACATTTTTCATGTCAGAGATTTTTTAATGTTCCTTGACGATTTGTTTGTTTGTTTGTTTTGGTACAGCTCATAATTGACTGTGTAGGCAGGGCTTCAACTTGAAAGATTTTGATCTTCAGATCTAAATAAGAACTTATTTAAGAAAAAAGTCAATATTGTGGAAAAATCAGGTAAATTAAAGATAAAGGCCACTAACCCGGAATATAAACATGCCTGCTAAGCATAGACTCTCTTTGCAACTCCCACACCTGTTTCTTCTCCGGGATTCTGATACTCTGCTAACACGTTGGTTCAAGGGCTAATATTATTTCAACAAAGCAAGCAATTATTGACTTCCTTCTATTTGCAGGATACTGCATTCGGTGATAAGAAAATATACAGCTGAATAAGCATAATAAGCATAAAACTTGGCCTTTAAAGCTCATAATTTTGAGGAGGAAACTAATAATGATGTAGCCAGAGCATCACAAATTCAAAGAAGGCACTCTAAAGGTAGAAGGGTAGAGGATATTACACCCAATAACGGTGGATGGAATACTTGTGGAAAGACGGAATTCAAATAAGCTGTGGGATTATTTGCAGAAACTTCATAGGCAAGAAGAGAGAAAGCATTACAAATATTCTCCAAGGAGAAAGCATTACAAATATTTGAATCCGTTTGGACAAAACCATATTTTGCAAGTTCCTTGGAGACAAAGAATAGTCCTATGCAATGGAATTGAATTTTGAATTTCATGGCCAACTAATCCAAACAATCCTCAAGTAAACACCTATATTATCTGCCATTTATTCTATATCTTGAACTACTTATATATTTATACCACATTAACATATACCTATCTGGCAACTTTATAGTTTTCAATATACGCTTATTATAAGAAAATCTATAAACTTTGGAGAAAATAATTAGGCAATCATAAAGATAACCTGTAATCCTACCTCCTTGATAAAACTATTCCTAATATTTCATTGTTAAGTAAAATGTAATGATTAAGTAAACATCTAATAGCATGATGTCTACATTTATTAAAAGCTACTAGCTTGAGACTGAACTTATTGGCACATAAAGCCAGTCATGAGCACAGTGACATTTTCCTGCCTTGTTAAAAATTATAAGCGATCGATGAAAATGATTTTCAGTTTGAAACTAGAAAAAATAACAATTTGTTTTTCTTTCCAGTAAGTTCTCAGCTTTGGGCTTTGTCTATAAAAGATTTAAGTCCCAGGGGCGCCTGGGTGGCTTAGTCGGTTAAGCGTCCGACTTTCGCTTAGGTCATGATCTCGCGGTTCGAGGGTTCGGGCCCCGCGTCGGGCTCTGTGCTGACTGCCAGCTCAGAGCCTGGAGCCTGTTTCAGTCTGTGACTCCCTCTCTCTCTGACCCTCCCCTGCTCACGCTGTCTCTCTCTCTCTCCTAGAAATAAATAAAAAAACATTAAAAAAAAAAGATTTAAGTCCCAGCTAAGATGAGTTATTTATTGGGTTGTTGCTTCTCTGTCTGAGACTCTGTTTCCTCTTCCGTAAAGTGATGTCACTTTACCTACCCTTGTTTGTGAAATTCAAAGGAATCTTGGGGTGTGCCAGACCTGACACATGTTAGGTGCTACGAAATTGCAATTTCCCTCCCTACTCTTTATGGAGGGTAAGCCCCTTTCCTCTTACCCAACTGAGGATCTCTGAGAAGATTGTAAACAACCCTCTAGTCTAGAATCTCTCTGCCTTGGGGCTACTGACATTGGAGCCAGATACATTTTTGTTATGGGAACTGTAGGAATCTTCAGGATGATTATCAGGATCCCTGACCTCTACTCAAGACATGCAAGGGGTAACTCCCCAGTTGTGGCAGCCAAAAATATCTTTAGACGTTGCCAAATGTCTCTGGGGGGTGCAAGTCACTGTCCTGGTACCTTAAAAAGTGCTTGCTTCATTGATACAGATGGATGAGAAATGTCTCTCTCTAATACATTTGTGCTGTACACCGTGGCCACACAGCTGCTCCCTGGCTGAGTGCTCTTAAATCCTCCCTTCCCAAGCTTTATGAAGCTACAGTACCCACAGCAACCCTTGACTGCCCTCCCCTGCATCACCTAGCTCCTGAGAAGTCCTGGACACAACGGTTGGTGTTTTAGCATCTTTTTCCTGGATAGTTTTGGGGTCTCTAACCATCTCTGTTGCCTTAAGTCCATTATCTGGTTTGTCTTAGGTGAATGATTCACCCACTGAGTCACAGTCCCCAAACGCATGCCCAATCTATCCAAATAGCCTTCTGTCTTGGGTCCTGCTTAGCAGTCACATTTCCCACTGGCACTGCCATAAACCACAGGCCACCTGGCTGAACCTCTGGCATCTTTCTTCATTTAGAATCATCTTCACCCCTCAGGAACCTTGGTCACAAATCTCCATATATTCAGCTACTGACATAGATACTGTATGTATAAAATTATTGGGGGAGGGATTGTATTCTTTGAATAGGATTATGGTGGCATCTCCATGAAACAATGGCATTGAAATAGCACTGAGATTCAAATTAAGTGGTGCTATTCATACTTGTTTTTTTAACATTTTTATGTCGATTATTTTTGCTGCCATCCTATGCTTTTGCAGAATGTACACAATTGACAGTTTCTTCATTTATTTAGGTGACTTTAAGTGCATTGGATAGTTCTGTCACGTCTATATGAGCTTCACCTGCATACAAGGGCATGAGGCTCTGGACAACCCCTAGCCATCAATTCTCTCTCCTTCCTGATGGTGCTATGTCTTCGATGCCTAACTACACTGTTAGTTTAAAAAGTATGACCACTGAGAAACACCTCATCTCCAACTCCTTGAAATTATAGACCCGTCTCCTACCAAGAACTTCTTCTTTTAGTATTTTAGACCCGATCTATTCTATTGCATATCCCCATACACCAAATTCAGTTCAAATAAAACCAACGTTCTTGCCATAATGTGTATTGAGCTTCTGAACTGAACCCCAGGCCCATGATATGTTCTTAGCCATATCAAATTCTTTTCTCCAGGTTTTTCTAGTTATTCCTTTGTTCTTCCTCCCATGAGTTTTAGATACTAGTGTTAGGCAAGATTTCTCAAAAAGCAGAATCTCAGGCAAAGGCTTGCATCCTATAGTGTATTTTGGGAAGTAGCCCCAAGGAGAAAGATAGGGTATAAGGAAAAGGAATCAAGGAAGGAGGAAGAGTTACTCTAGAGTTTATTATTGGCATGGTCACTCTGGATCTCTTAGGCTAAATTCTGCTGGGAAGGCTTTCATCCGTGTCGTGATCCTCAAACTTGTCTGCCTGAAGGACAGGAAGAGGTTGTATTTAACTGTTGGCATCAATATCCCATTGGTCTATAATGAGACCCATGGAGTATTAACTTTATTATAATTCCAGGTGTATCCATGTGTCAAAAATGGTTTATCTAATTGTTACAAGGGATTCCTGTGACAGCATGAGATGTTTAGTGCAACAGAGGGAAGTGATTTAAGAATATATGCACTTGGAAATGATCATCATAGCAATGGCTCAGATAAAAACGTGAGTGGAACCGATAGGAGCTAGTATACAAAAGCTACCTAACATGTGGTTGTGTCCACGTTCCTCAAGGTGATGAGGTCATGGAACCCCGGATAAAAACTCCTCTATATTATCAGTGCCAGGACTCTCTCATTCCCAGGCAACAAGAGAGAAGATGAGGTTTCATCTGATAAGCATTAGCTAGTGAAAATGTGTTATCCAGATAAAGCCAACCAGAAGAAAGATAAAATCTCAAGATAGCTTCAAATGGGCATGTTTTCATAGAAGACTCAAATCGATAATAATAAGCCCCTTGACTCCACATTGGCTTTTCATTCTTCTCCCAATTTGAGCCTTCTTCCAATTCAGCATGGTCACTAACCTTATTATATACGGTAACGTTATCAAAGAGAAAGGCTTTGTCAGTTTGCTACCATTACCTTCACCCTTTGTCCTGGAAACTTTTTAGAACATTTCTAATCTTTGTAGAATCTGGATCCTTTGGTGGGTCCTGCTTATGCACCCAGATGTAAACCACCATTATATAGATCCCATGTATGAAGTTGAACTGAACATTAATCAAACATTAGGCATCTGTGATGTCAGCACTTCCCCCTCTGAAGTCCGGAGTTAACATTCACTACCCACTTTAGGTTTAAACTTGTGTAAGAATATTGTCTCAAATGATTTTATATTAAAGTACTCCGTTGCCAGTGTTTACACGTGTGTGTGTGTGTGTGCTTGTGTGTACATGTAGTATGTGTCTGTGTGTATGCACACATGGGCAGGTGATGGAGGGAACGTAGCAGTTACAAGACACAGGGTGTCATGAATTAAAGGATCATCTTAAGTTGGGTGTCTCTAGTAGCAGAGTGTGAGATAAATATTTGAATGCAATCGGTGTATTGGGTGATCCCAGGAAACACTGGTAGACAACAGGGAAATAAGACAGAAAAAGGAAAGAAAGCTGTGTTATTCCACGTCCTCTGAGAAGCAGACACCAAGGCAGGGTTACATGTATATGGATTTCATTGGGTGAAAGCGTCTATGTTATGAGAAAATGGGAAGGGACTAGAAGAAGCCTGGAGAATAGTCAGATGTCAGTGGGGGTGTGAAGGAGACAGGGAAGTAGGAACTTTTGGCAGAAGCATCTTAGACTGCCAAGAAAGGTTTGGTATGGCCCGTATGGAGCCCTTGAATCTAGGAAGCTCTCGGAGAAATGTCACACGTGCCTCAGCGTCCCTGTCTCTCAGTCGGTGGTTGAGAGCAGTTCTTGGGAAGCATGGCCTTAGTGCAAATGTGGTGTTGGATGTAAAAACGAGGAAGCTTGGTCTCTCAGTCAGCTGCTTCCCTGCAGTCAGAGATCTGACAGGTGTATTCTCAAAACCATCACAGAAGGCAATTCCAGGTGCAGGTGCTGTGAAAGAGTGTGTCACTGACATGGGCATTGAGGCTCAGTCTTGTTCATGACCTCCCATGCCTGGGGAGAACAGACTTCAAAGTTGTCCTACCTGAGAGACAAGGAAGCTGAGATTCTTAGACACTCAGTGCCACGTGGCATCACTTGAGGACCGCTCCCAGGAGAGGCAGCCACCTGGCACCTCTCGCTTGTCCCACGCTCAGCCAGAGAGAGCCCCCAGGCAGAGAAGCGCAGATGCTTGAGCGGGAGGCCATTGGCACACACAGAATGGAAATTACCAAGGGGATATGGCGGAACACCAGCAGAATCCGTTACAGTGAGCTGAGGAAAAAAGGGAAGCGGATTCTCCTGAATGCTAATTATTTGTTCTTCAGCCTCTCTAGGTTTGCCTGGATTTGAGGGTAGTCAAGTAGCATTTTCTTTCTGTTTATGATTTCCCTCTGAGACTATCATTGCTTTAGGCAAATGTATTCATGTGAAGAATCATTTTTCTCCATGTCTGAGCCTGTAATAAATGTCAACCCTTTTTTTGGCAACTGCAGCTAATGCTGCAGACCTACCATTACTGAAATTGAAATTACATATGTTAGGACCCCAGATCAATTTATTTCAAGGGACATCCAAGATCACTCTGGACCCGCAATGAAATCTCTCCACCTCTGTGGCTCTGAGCCTCTCTCTGGAAAATGAAGGTTTTCTTTTTTTTTTGTTTTTTGGGTTTTTTTTTACTTTTTTTTTTTTAATGTTTCTTATTTATTTCTAGGAGAGAGAGAGAGACAGCGTGAGTGGGGGCGGTCAGAGAGAGAGGAAGATACAGACTCTGAAACAGGCTCCAGGCTCTGAGCCGGCAGTCAGCACAGAGCCCGACGCGGGGCTCGAACCCCTAACCACGAGATCATGACCTAAGCGAAAGTCGGACGCTTAACCGACTAAGCCACCCAGGCGCCCCTACTTTCTTTTCTTTTTCTTCTCAGTTCTTGAATGAAACACAGAATGCAAATAAATTGTTGGCCTCATTAATTCCCCTCCAATTTGGCATCTTCTCTAAAATACTTAGTGAAAGCAGGCACTTAGGAAACAAAGTTTAAGGTCTTTAAAGTTTGCTCAGTGGAGCCTCTACGGTGTTTGATAAATAACCCTTACCTATGAATCATAGGCTGTTGGAGAAGAGTCAGGAGGTATCAAGACAAGGCTTCATTTTACAGGCAAGAAAAACAAGTCACAGAGAAGGAAATTACTTCCCCAAAGTTGTACATCAAGTTAGTGGCAGAGCTAACCCCAGAATTAAGGTTGCCTGAAACCCAGTCTGATATTTTCCAGTAGAACTTAATAATTATACATGTACTACTGATAAAGTAGTAAGAAATGGTACTTATGTTTTAATTTTTGGTCTAAAGAATTTCTGTGCATTGTCTCATAGAAGGAGAATTTTAATGGTAGAATGGGCCATTGAGGAGGCAGGGAAGATATCTGGTTAAGATCAGGGTGCCCCTGGGATCAGAACACTTGGGCTCAAATTGTAGCTCCAACTTGTATTACTGCTGACTCTGAGCAGCCTGCCATTTTGCCCTCCTTGGTAAGTCATGGCACCTATCTCACTATTGTTAAAAGGACTGCATGAGATGACACAACCACATTCCTAGGTGGTGTCTAGGCCACTCCATGTATTCAGTAACTGTGAGCTATTAAAATAAATAATAATTAAATAAAGAGCTTGATAATAACTCTTTAAGGTAGGCATTATCAACTTCATTATAACAACAAGAAAACAGAAACTTACCGAGGTACCTTAGTTGCAAGTGGAAGAGCTGCTCTTCACATTCAAGTGCTGGACCCACAGCCTTAACAACTGAGTTTTACCACCATCCTTCTCTTTTAATGGCAGGTACCCAGGTAATGGTGATATAGATCAGTCATGTAACTTCAGATGTGTTTCTCGTCCCATTTGGCAAATCACATCCCTCTTCTTGCATGCAATCTCTGTCACCCTGGGTTGTAATGACTTTTCTTAAGATGCCCAGTATTGTCTCATCCCATTGTCCTTCATTGGATTGCTCATGGTCATTAATCAAGGACAGTATTGATCATATTTAGGAAAAAAATCATGTGCAATTCCTCAAATTTCAATCTAATGACATGAATCCTCATCAATAATATTTAAGCGGATTTTTTTTGGCCTGTTTACATGCTATTCATTTCTCCTCTGCATCTTGCTTTATATAGTATAGTTAACACCTCTGTGGGTCTCTTACTGACTCTGAATTTTGCCCCTGCCTTTAAAGAGCTCACAACTTAAGAGAAAAATATTGATTGAAGCCTATGTACATATCTTTAATGTGGCAAATATCAGTTGAGTAGGACAAGCTATAGACTATAAAATAGAGTACAAAGAAATGTAATTTGTAGTGTGGGTGTTAGATATTAGAGCTACAAATTGTAGAATATCACTGCTGTGTCTGAACCAAAATATACAACTTGAAACAGGGGAAAATTAAGTTATTAAGACAATATACAAAAGATAGAGCATAGGCAGGCAGAATTATCTGAAGGAGAACACAGTTCCTGGGATAGCTAGACACCAGAGCACCAGTTTTGAATATATTTATATACTTAGAAAATAATGTGTCAATAAGAAAGGGGTTGGGTATGCCTGTTAAGAGAAGGAGCAGATGAGTGTATATTAACAGTGTCCAATCATTCGGATATGTCAGTCCAATTGTTCTTTCTTCTGGGATTCTTCCTACAGTCCTCATTTGTATGCTTCCCAAAGGGCATCAAGGAGATACTGCACTGATGGCAAAGACTTTGGTTATTTCTACTCTATTACAATGATTCCTCATGGTTACCTGATAAGAGTTTCTGTTAGTGATTTGGGACCCCATGATTATTGGTTTCAGAGAAAGAAAAGACTTAGAAAAAATCTGAACATCTCTGTCTTACAAGATGACTATATTCTCATTGTGTATGGATAAAATGACACTTTGGGGACACATCAGTTTTGTTTTGTTTACTTGGTGAGTCATTTTTCAGCATCTTGTCATTACCTGGTGCCAGTGAAACAGTGTCTGGTCCCTTCAGTAGAGCCAGACCCAGTGAGTATCTCTCTTAGAAGCTACTTTACCATTATTAGGTTCATATCCATCTTTTAGTGATAGCCACCCTTTAAAGGCCAAAATTATTACTTTACAAGTGGTACCAGTGTCTCTTTCAGGGAAGCAACTGACTATATTAGGCAAATACCATGATAGTTACATCAGGATTGATGTTGGAGGGTTGATAGCATGGTGTAGAAAAAAATGAACAGAAATTTAAGATGGAGGGAGGTAAAGAGAGGCATGACAGACAGGAGGGACAGGAAACTGAAGGACCCTCATTATTATGGAAGAAAGCTGAATTTCTGTTTGTCACACATGGCCAATACAACTTTTACATTCCAGTGATACATTAGAAGCTTTGTCAGTTTTCTGGGAAAAAGGAAGACTCATGTAGATTGATAGCTATGTTATTGCTGTTGCTGTTGCTGGACTTAAGAGAAGAGAGCTACATGTCAGGTCTATGTTGACATGTGCCTGAATAGAGACATCATCTATGAGGCAGTCCACAAAGTGAATGAATTCAGAGGAGATAGCAACAAAGATTCAGTAAAAAAAAAAAAAAAATGTAGGTTATCTTCACCCCCTCACCCCACCCTCCATGTGCAGAATCCCTGAATGTTTGAGAAGGTTGATTTCTCCGTTGCTTTTGAATCTGAAAGCATGGGGTATCTCTGCTGACATTTGCATGTCATTGTGAAATAATGACTTGGTTGTTATCACAGGGGTTAACAGAAAGGAGGGATCATTTTATGTGGGGCCAATCAGAGATCATTTTGTAGATGATGCAACAGCCAAGTGTGATTTTGAAGAATAAGCCATATTCTGATAGGCAAAATGATGTTAAATAGAGGATGTCAACTTGAGGCTAAAGAGGTATTAATGTGGTTAAATAGGAGAAGTGGGAAGAACTGTGTAGAAAGGGGCTTCTGAGCATTTGTGAAAGTCAAAGTCATGTGTGGTAGTTGTTGAATAGAGCATCTTGGAGGTTAGCAGTGTACGTCATATTTATATCGCCCTATATGCTGAGATACTAACCATGCAAGCACATAACAACCAGAGGTTCTGGGACCACGTCATCTTTGAGAAGTCATTCATAAGGCCTTAAATAGAGCATCTGGGTCACTGTGGAACTATAAAAGCAGAAGCCAGGTAGTGTACTTGAAGTCAGGGACCAGGAAAAAGCAAACAAGAGTCCTTCTTGGGCTCACTTTGAAGTATCAGTGGAAGATAGGCCAATCCTAGCAATGCCACAAACCATGTCCCCCAGCCCACCTCTGATTTGAGTGACATCCTGTTGGACAGTTCCCTGTACCCTGACTTCATCCCACCCCAAACAGACACAATGAGATTCTACTTTCTCCTGCAGAGACTTCTTACTGAAGGCAACTTAGCTTATGTACCTGGTGCAGTCCAGAAATGTAGGTGAACAAATGCTTTCCAGGAACCCCCTCCTCTTGCTCTCACTGTTGAGGAATGGTAGATAGAGGTAGCCTTCCATGCTTCTAGCTTTGGACATAATAATGCTGACACTCTTCCTGGTAGGTTGCAAAGAATGTGCCCACAAGCACTGAGGCCCATTTGTTCACAACAGTAACCTGATTTATAGTGTACCTTCCTCTGCTTGACCCACTGTCCCCATTCCTTCACTCCTTTTCTCATGGCTACCTCCCAAAGAAACTTGTCCCCAAGTCCTTCTCTAAGGACTTTGTAGTATGAAATCTGTCTATTGGAAAACAATTTGAGAGGAATGTGTGTTCTTGAGATACAAGCAGAAGAAGCCAGAATGTTCTGTGTCCTAATGGGGTCATGGTTCTTAAGGAAAGGATTCATCCCTGTAGGAGTCAGGAGGAACAGGGATGTAGGAATAATTTGGAACCAGAATGAAATATTCTAGATCCCTAGACTAAGACTTTGACCATTTAAACCATGGATAACTGTTAAAAAATTTTTTGGAGGGGCTCAGATATTCCAAGATAATATCAAGCTTTTAGGGGGAAGACTATATGCCTAGAGTAGAGAGATGGATTTAGAAAGACTCAGGTGAGAGACAGAGAGAACTCTGATATGTTCATCAAAAACAGATAATACTTTCCTTTTTTTCCCCCGAAGTTTAATTTTGTAAAACTTTTATGTATTTACATTTGTAGTCTTGGGCAAAATGATAGGTTTTCTATGAACAAAGAGAACTGCCTTTCCCAGGTGTATATATTATATGTGAGTATCCTTATAATTCTCTTACTGACACTACATATTTTCAACAAGCCCTTGACTACTGGGCTTCAAGATCTAATGGATGATTTGAGGAGAAGGCATTTGAAAGCCTGTTCAGATCCTCCTGGCTCAGGAGAAACCAGCTGTACTAGGTTTTTTGATGAAAGGTGAAGACTAGCCTCTTCTTTGGAGGGTTTGCCTCCACAGGCTGAAACACATGATAATGGGAAATGTTTTATTTCAGAATGGCTGACTACAAGATCAATATTTATCATAGAGGTTGCTGATATCCCATTAAAGAAAGTTCAAGTGCAATTTGGAGAGATGCATTTGGTGGGCTTGCAAGGGAAATTGGCTTTCCATTGAATTCAGAAGGCAGTTTGTAATGAAATTCAAAATTGAGTGAAATTGGTCCAATCTAAAAACCCAGAAAAGAAATTTAAGTCTTTTTAGAAGACTTCGGTCCAGTTTCAAATCAATGGGAGCTGCTATATTATCTGAGGCATATAATGAAAACCAAATTTTCACCCGGCTCCAACGTGCCTTTGCCATTGGCATTTTTGAGCCTTAGCAGAAACTACAAGCAGAGACAAAGAAATACCTATAAAAGCAGGAATAAACATCACCAAAAATTGGTTTGGAGATTTTTTAATGTCTTTCAATCTCCTTAGCCTGGCATTCAAAGTCCCTCTTGTGCTATCTATAGCACATGTTTATAACCTTGTGTAACAGAATTTTAAATGGGACCTTTTTTTTTTCCTGCTTTTGTTTTTCTCTGAGGCTCCCAAAAGCCAGGAACAAAATCAAGGCCAGTGGAAAATATTCTGCTATTCCAAAACCGGTCTCTAGTCCCTTAGCCCTCATGATCTGTCTCTGAGGGGTCGAGAGAGAGCATTTCCTTAAAGCTCAGTTCTAGGGAAATTTCCCTTCTTTCCCCCCATGGAGACAGTGAGAGTCACGCTTTTCTCTCACTTCAAGTCAAATGAACAGGTATTTATTTATGTATTTATGTATTTATTTATTTATTTATTTCTAGGAGAGAGAGAGAGAGAGACAGCGTGAGCAGGGGAGGGTCAGAGACAAAGGGAGTCACAGACTGAAACAGGCTCCAGGCTCTGAGCTGGCAGTCAGCACAGAGCCCGACGCGGGGCTCGAACCCACGAACCGCGAGATCATGACCTAAGCGAAAGTCGGACGCTTAACCGACTAAGCCACCCAGGCGCCCCCAAATGAACAGGTATTTAAAGGGACATTTTGCAGGGTGCCTGGGTGGCTCAGTCATTTAAGTGTCCAACTTCAGCTCAGGTCATGATCTCACGGTTCATGGATTCGAGCCCCGCATCGGGCTCTGTGCTGATGGCTAGCTCAGAGCCTGGGGCCTGTCTTTGGATTCTGTGTCTCCCTCTCTCTGACCCTCCCCTGCTCATGCTGTCTCTCTCTCTTTCTCTCTCTCAAAAATAAATAAAAAACATTAAAAATATTTAAAAGGACATTTTGCAAAACTAAAATCTGGGGGCTACAGTAGCCTGATGTGTATTTCATACGTTTCAGAAATCTGTATGCGACAGGTGGTTACTGTGGTCCAGAGAGGCACAGCAGGGCATGAGAAAGACCTGGGTGTAGAAAAAGCTAATTATACTTGCACTCACAGCATGGGGACAAGCAGCATACACTCCCCAAGTGAGTTACAGGAGAGATGGCAAGCACGGACTCTCCTGCTTCCACTTTTGGGTTTCTTGTCCCACATAGTCATCTTATTGGGGACACTGCGCTATATATAGGTCTTTGATTCAAAGTAGTGACATATGGAAAGTGGATCTTGTAATCACAGGTCCACACAAAGATGCCTTTGAGGCCTTGCAAAAAGGGAAGGAAACCCCTGACCACACCCACAATGCATGTGTATCTGTGCACTCATACGTCTATTCTTGTCAAAATGAATTGCTTATATTTCCGGGTTGGAAGAAACTCAATGCAGTCACTTTCAATCAAACGATCATTGGATCTCTGTAAGCAATGGTGCCCCCTTTGAGACCAAGAGTTGAGCTCCGTTGCTGGCAGGTTGAACTGTGGAGGTGGCAGCAGCGAGGTCAGTGTTGGCTACTGGGGCCTCATGCATATCCTTCACCTTTATCATCACAGCCAGCGCCCTTATTGTAATTCTGTTAGAAAGGAGGTGGCCAAGGCATTGTTTCTCCTTCATTGGTGAGTACGCCTTTCCCACTAAATGTGCAGTAGTGGAAAGTAACATAAAAAGATCTTCCTACTTGATGCTCTTCTTGATCTCCTTGCCTGCCCACCTTCCCCTAACCCAGACCTCCTTCTATCATCTTCCAGTCTTTCTCCTTTTACATTTCTTCAGGACATTTTATCTGCCACTGCCCAAGTTTCATATATAAGCTGATTTCAGGGAACTTCTCTTTCAACACAAAGTGGATAATCAAATCTCTACCCATTGGGAGAAATTTGTCTTGCAATTATCTATCAAGGCCATCCATTAGGGGGCTGTAGTTCTGGTGAAACCCACTATGAGCTGATGCTCATACACTGAGCCTTGAGGCTTCTGATCACTCAGATTTACACCTACCTCAATTTACTCAGTCACAAAGATGCATCCTGCTTTGGGAAGGACATGACCTTAGGTGAGACAGTTCTCTACAGAGTCTGATGGAAATAACAGCATGAGACTCTTTCTTGACCATACTCTCTGGACTGGGCAATAAATCCTTCATGAATGTGGATCTGGACAATGAGTTTCCATATCTGCCATTGTTTACCCCTGTGTACTTCAGATGAATTTACCCATATACAGTCAAGAAACAGTTTCTGCAGGATTCTGGTGGGACTCTATTCTTTTCTTTTTCTTTTTCTTTTTTTTAACATTTATTTATTTTCGACATAGAGACAGAGCATGAGCAGGGGAAGGGCAGAGAAAAGAGGAGACACAGAATCCAAAGCAGGTTCTAGGCTCTGAGCTGTCAACACAGAGACTGAGGTGGGACTCGAACCCACAAACTGTGAGATCATGACTTGAGCCAAAGTCGGATGCTTAACCGACTGACTGAGCCACCGAGAACTCTATCCTTAAGGGGAACATGTAACCTGAAAGCCAGAAGGATAAACCATGTTCATCCAGCTATTGTAGGTCTGACGGCTGCAACTGGCATTTATCACCTCTCTACTGCATTATCCATTCTAATTCCTTTTCTCCTTGACTACTCTTGCTGCTGGCCTTGATAGGCTACAGACCCAGATCCTCATCTTTGAGGGACCTGACCCTCTGGTCATGATGCCTTTCTCTGTCACAGGCTGCTCTGCCTATACTATTACCATTACAACTGGGGAAGGGAATACCAAAAGGCATCCAGGTGGGTCACCAGGATTCCACATGAGATCCTTCCTCCTGGCATGAGAGCAAGGCCCAGCCCAGAAGCTGTATCCTTTACTTATTGCCTGGCACATACTCACAAATATCTGTGCAATGAGTAAAGATCTTCATGTATTTATTAATACTGGTCCCTTCACCTGTAATTCACTCCCACACCCCATACCCAGTAATTGAACTAATTATTTATTGCTAAATGTACAGGTAAGGAGTGTCCTCACTAATAAGAGTATAAGAGACAGCATAATATAAACTGTGACTTGGTGGAGCTTTCCACTAGTTATTGAAACCTATGTTTTCTCATCTCCCTATAGTTTCACATCAATTTGTGAAAAAATGTTGCTCAGTCAACTCTCTTTACTTGTATACCATGACTTAATAAAATGAAACTTCTGCTTATAAAACTATTTGAGACAATTTCATTGAAAACCTTTAGAAAGGCTAGCATGAGCTACAACTGTGTTCAATTAACCCATTAAACACAATATAGTCACTCTTTTATTATCTCATTGATTAGATCTTGGGATTAAAGACAATAAATACAATATAATCTCTTCTCTTGTGGTGTGCAGCTTCTGCAAAAGGCTTCAATAAGTGCTCTGCAGAGTATGTGTAAGGTATGGAGAGGATCCTAAGGAGTATATTATAAATGAAACTGAAGGCAGCTAAGGAGCTCAGTGGTTAAGGAAAGAAGCATTCACAGAGGGTGAGTGACCTGATCTGGGGAGGAAGACCAGTTTGAGAATAAGATACCAGGCATAGTGAGGGCACAGAAGCCTTTAGAAGGAGGTAGCACAGAACGACCAGGGGACCCTGAATAGTTTGGTGTTGTGTGCACAGGAAAACAGCATTGACCATGAAACACATTCTGTGACATGCTTAACAATTGTGGATTACAGTGTAAGTGACAAAAATCCTTAAAGGCTTTTTATTTTTGATATCTCATTTTAGTGAATATATGGAAGATGAATTGGAATGAAAGATAATGGAAGTCAGGAAAAAATGTAAGATTGAGCACTCATCTATTGAACTTCTATTACTGTTTCAGGTACTGAAAGCAAAAAGAAGGGCTACTTTTCTTGGTGTTCTACCAAGAAAGAGATGAACCAGTCCTGGCCATGGGAGGGTACCAACATGTATGAAATATCTACCCCGGGAAGCACTATGCCAGATATTATATATATGATAACATGTATAACTCTTTCATCAATATATTAAAGAAATACCATGAGCTTCACTTTACAGAAGAGTAAAATGAGACTAGATTTGGAAGTCCATCAGATGTAGGTTTGAAACTTGCCTCTATTATATCACAACTATGCCATTTGGGGGGAATTACTTGAAGACTGTGATCTTTAGGTTTATTTATTTCTCGCATGAGGAACATGCTTTATTCCTGCAGCATTGTTGAACATATGAGAGAAAGCAAATAATCTTGATTCAGTGCCTTTTTTTTTTTTTTTTTTGCAGGTTCATCTCTGTTTATTTTTTCAGAACAAAACTAAAAGTCACCACTCAAAATATCTGAGAAGAGCGCTCGGCTCCATCACAGTTAAAAGCTTTAGTAATTTGCAGCCAGAGCACCGTGGACTGGGGGCCACACGCCAGAGCTCCTGGCGTTGCTCGGACAGGGCCGGGCAGCCCGAGGCAGCCCCCCCTCACCCCATCAGCCCCTCTACGGCTCTCCCAGGGCGGCAGGCAGCCAGCCCAAGACTGCTGAGGCGGACGGCATCCACACGTTAGAAGTCATCTCAGTTCCCCTCTGTGCTTCTGACTTGACCATCCGGTACCTCCCTCCCCCATGAGGGGGCCAAAAATGTCCACAAAGAAGGCAGGCCGAGGCCCAGGTGCCAGTGCTGTCAGGATGAAGACCGAGACGTCGTTCGGACTCCTCATTGTCACTGGAGGGGCGGACTCCCTGCCTGGGCCCTCCAGGGTCAGAGGTGGCAAAACAGATTGGGTGCCATCATCGCTCCTGTTTAATGTTGACTTCGCTTCGCTCCAAGGTGACCCCGTTGCCATCCCCAGTAAGTGGGGATACTGTATTTCACGTTTGATGAGGTGTACAAGGGTGCCATTGACTGTTGTGCGGAGACAGGCTGAGGTATAAGAGTGAGAGAGATGGCTGAATGTTAGTGGACACTATTGATTTAAGGGGCGCAGGAGACATTGAAAGAAGAGCTGGTACTGTCCTGGCCCACATGAATTCTTGGGGGTAATTGGGGAGTGCCGTTTTCAGCCCACTCAGAATTCCTTACTTCAAGAGTCTGGAAGCAAGTCCCTCTTGTTCGAGGAATTTCTCCAGCATCATGGGGACTTATTTGCCTTCAAGCAGGCACAGTGTAGAAGTGTGAGGTAGTTAATGTCTATGGGGACAGCCTGGAGACAGTGCAAGGTAGGAGTTGTGGCTATATGTGCCAGCCTTTTTAAGCTCTGGTGGGATCACCCTGAGGTAGTTCCATACAGCTTGGAGAGGGTCCTCAGTAGATGAAATGCCCCTACCCCACAATGACTCATGACTCTACATTACCACACCATTCCCTGCTTCCTCTCCTCTTGTGTTTCTCATAACCCTCCCCCCACAAATGATCTGTACCCAACTCCTGGTTTCAAGATTAATTTGGACAGAACCCACACCAGAACAAATATTTAAATAAAAATACCATTGGTTTACACCTAATTCTTAGCTCAGGGCTGGATATATAAATGGCATGCAGTGAATGATTTCTGAATGACCAAATTGATGGGTCCAGGGCATCATTTGACACTAGAGATAATAGATTTTAAAATTAAGTTTAAGGGATGGAGTCTAAATGACAGTTGAAAATTTGAGATTGGATGGGATTACTATAAAAGAAAATATTGAACAATAAGAAGACTGGGACAAAATTTGGATAAATACCAGTCTTTTCACTGTTGTAAAACATATGTACATTTACTACTTTAACTATTTTTAAGTGCATTATTCTGTGACATTAAATATTTTCATAACGTTGTGCAATGATCATAATCATTCATTTCCAAAAACTATCATGTTCTCAAAGTGAAATTCTGTTCCCATTAAACACTAACTCCCCATTTCCCTTTCCCCATGGTAATCACTTAAACACCAACTTATTAAAAAAACATTTTAATGTTTGTTTATTTTTGAGAGAGAGAGAGAGAGAGAGAGACAGAGCATGAGTGGGGGAGGGGCAGAGAGGGTGAGATATATAGAATCCAAAGCAGGCTCTAGGTTCTGAGCTGTCAGCACAGAGCCCAACACGGGGCTTGAACTTACAAACCATGAGATCAAGACCTGAGCCAAAGTCGATGCTTAACCGACTGAGTCACCCTGGTGCCCCATCTAAACACCAACTTTTAATGATCAAGTATAGAAAGGCTAACCAACTCAACAGAGAGAGAGGTGCTCACAAAGGAGTAAAAATGGGAGCAATTCCTTGAAACTCAGAGGAGATAGTTTTGAGAAAAGAAAAATGACCTATGGGATTTAATGATACATAGAGGTCAAGTCTGGTAAGAGATACGTCTGTTGGATTTGTAGATGAGATATGCATGGGGTAGTGAACATAGAATGGTGGCTACAGTGGACAGAGAAGAAAGTTGAAGACAAAGTGGGTCCATGAGCCAATGATGGTCTTCTGCTTTATTTTATTTCCTCCACAAAGAGTTTGAGTGTACAAGTTGTATTGGATATTATACTTAAATTGCAGAAATAGTGTAACATCTTTTTTCATGAGAAGTCAGGATACAGAATTATCTCAGAACATTTTAACTAACTAAACATAACCTTCTATGTACTAGGCTCTATGCTGGGCATTTATTATATGTTTTCTCATTTTTAAGTAGGTATTTCTATCATAATTTTATGGATAAAGAAGAGCGAATCTGTGAAATTAAGAGAAACTGAGAAATTTTCTTGTGGTATTTGAATACTACTTGTAGATGATGAAGTTATAGTGGGTTCAAGATCTGATGCCTTAGCCACTATTCTGGTAGGTGCGTATCTTGGAAAATTAGGCTGCCCTGCAAAAATCTGGATAGTAAGGAATTAGGAAAGGGAAGATTATGGGCTAAGTGTGTTTATGAACTATAGGTATATTTGGCTCCGAGTATCAAAGTCCTGCATTTACGTATGACTCAGTGTCTTTTATCAAGGGCATGAGTGCCTAAAATGCAATTGGTACCAAGCTCAGGTTTAATTTTCTCAAATTTCTCTTGAGTATTAACAACTCTAATTTGGATTTAGCTTCAGGGATATCCTCTTCCGTGTGGGTTTCTCTGAAACTCTGTCTCCCCTTGGGCAAGGGGCTATCATTGCCTCTTGCACTTGCCTCTAAAAATGAGTTCAAACATTTTCCCTTGCAGTTTACAGAAACTGAATTCAGACTGACTTAAGCTAAACTTAATTTAATTTAGATGAAAATTGGCAATTTCATTAAAAGGAAAAGTCAAGACACTGCAAAATCAAGTCATGATCTGAGAAAAATGTTCCAACAGTATCTTTGGAATTTGGTCTTTCTTTTGCTAGCTCAACTCCTTTTTCACAGATATTGATTTCATTCTTAAGTGGACTCCCCCCATGTGGTGCAAAGATAGCCCCCTGCTGATCAAGGCTTACATTACACCAAGCTCAACAACTTAGAGGCAAGATCTCAGTTTCCTGTTAGTCCCGTCCAACTGCCAGTAGTGACCTTGAAGGTCCTTGCTTTGGTCATATGCATATCCAGGGGACAAGGCTTTGGGGTCAGCTTGCCTGGATTAAAGGTGTCAGGATTAGCGGGGATAAGATGGTGTGGGTCTCCAATATAAGTAAAAGAAAGAGGTTTGAATACTTAAAACACAAAACTATTGACGCTTTTTCATAGCATTTGTCACCACATATTTCAATTTTCTATCTCCTTGACTTAACTCAAACCCAGCATATTAAGCTACATTTTTGTATCTCTTCATCAAGTATCTATCCAACACATATTCACTTCATATTTACTATATAATAGGAACTATACTAAATTCTTAGTACACGGTGATGAATAAGATAAACAAACATGTTCTCTGTACTCATAGAACTTATAGGCTTTTGCAGAGACAGACATGGAAAGAATGTGATTATTATTCTTTTTTTAACTTGAGAGAGAGAGAGAGGAACAGAGAGAGAGGGAGGGAGGGAATCTCAAGCAGACTCAAGGCTGCACATGGAACACTATGCAGGGCTCAATCCCACCACTGTAAGATCATGACCTGAGTCAAAATCAAGACTTGAACACTCAGCCAACTGAACCACCCAGGCATCCCAGGTGTGATGAGTTTTATGAGAGCAGAAATAGAAGGTTATAGGGATTTCTAGAAGCCTAGAACAAAGAGGTAAAGCCCTAGTCTAGAACTAGTCTAAGAGGTCAAGAAGGCTCTCTCAAATAAAGAATAGATATAGGAAATAGATATAGATATAGGTAGATTTTTTTTTTATGTTTTATTTATTTCAGAGAGAGAGAGAGAGAGACAGCGTGAGCAGGGGAGAATCAGAGAGAGAGGGAGACACAGAATCCAGAATAGGCTCCAGGCTCTGAGCTGGCTATCAGCACAGAGCCCGACGCAGGGCTCGAACCCACAAATCATGAGATCATGACCTGAGCTGAAGTCGAACGATTAACTGACTGAGCCACCCAGGCGCCACTGATATAGGTAGATCTTAATAGATACTCTCTAAATGAGAAAATAGACATTTTAAACGGTTAGAATAAAATCTCATGATATGTCATTTCCTTTTGCAAAAGACCTTCACATTACATATAGAGTTCTCACACACTATGCATATATGCGTGTACACACACACACACACACACACACATACACACACAAACACACTTATCTGCCATCCCTAACATATTTGTTTTGAGGCTGTGTAAAAGACCAATTAGGCAAGAGTATACCCAGCAGGGAGAGATGGGTCTTGATAAGACTGGAAATGTGAGCAGGGTTTGTCTCCTGAAGGATCATGTTGTGACCTAATAGTTTGAGATTCCAGGAGCCCTTGGATGGTTTAAATTATGAGACACAAGCTTCACCGGTTGGTAAGGTCACTTAGCTACAATGTGGAGGATGTATTGTAGGGGACTGGATATTAGGAGTGAAGAAATGGCTGCTTTGGGCTGTTTGGATTTTACATGTTTGGCTATTTGGATTAAAAATGATTTTAGATAATATGATTTTGAGTAAAGCATTAGTTTACTTAGGGTTTTTATTTTGGAATACACCTTCACATTTATCTACTCACTTTCTCTAGGCAGATAATATGAAGAAATAGAGCCTAAGTGGTTTGCTCAGAGCCATAAGATTAGTAATGCCTAGGTCCCTGACTTCTAATCTAGAGTCCTAGGACATGCGGGCACTAGATCTGTCACTCATCATCACCTTTGTGCAGAGGTGTCAGCTGCTTGAGAGAGCAGAGCTTGGAGTACCCCCTTTGCCATTGATTCACAGTGTACCTTTATAAATCACACCCTTAAGCTTTTTGGCTCCCACTCACATGTAAAAGGGGGTGCTAATAAAATTGTCTGTGCTTTTACTCAGCAGGATAATTGTACTAATCAGATGAGAAACTGTGTGCAGTGTTGTGTGAGTTTTTTCATTCATTAAATTTTATTAAGTGCCTATTATACACCAGGAACTGAGCCACGTATTGGGGTTATGCATTCAAAAGAGACGTAATCTCTTACTTTGGCTAACAACAGAATGGAATACAATAGTTAAGACATAGAACATCAGTTTTTACAAAGGTTGAGCAAAAGATGCTATGGTGGGCCCCATGAGAGGGGTCCTTAGCCCACGTGGGGTGAGGCATGATCAGAGAGCAGTGTCTAAAGGAAGGACTACTCAAACTTCATTTTGAACACAGCACTCCTAATGTTTAGTTATTACTTGATCTTTCAGTTATTCTCGTTATCTGAAACAATATGAAAATATGTACTATTAATTTGATTGTTATTAAGAACATGAAAGAGAAACATAAAAGAGGCTGTTTAGATGAGCTTAGCACACAGATATGGTGAAACTTCCTGGGAGTGAGTCTTCCTTCTCCTATCCAGATGGCTCCCAGCAAGAGGGCACATTTCTTTCCAGTGGGAACCACCGTGCAGCAGCTGGCATTTCTGATACTTGCATAACTGTCAATTTTTACCCCAAATCTGCTTCCTTTGTGTACAAGCTATAAATCACCTGGATTTTATTAGGAAGGCATTATGCTTCTTAACAAGGTAACACCTTCAGGAGGTGAGACTGTTTGCCTCTGCCATGAGTAAATGACATTTAAAAAAAAAATGAGCTGGTACTGTGGTGAGATCAAGTGGATTGAAATACAGGTCGGCAAGCTCTTTCCTTCTTTTATAGACCAAACCTTGTTTTTATGACCATTCCACTTGCATCTGAGCACTGAAAGATTCTAAACTTGAAATCATTGAAGGTATAAGGCATATATTCGACTTTCAAAGAGAAGTTTTAGTATGTTTTTTTGCTTCCCCACCCCCTTCCCATTTCCTTTCCTTTCCTTTCTTTCTTTTTTATTTTTTCATGTCAGAGTTTATACACATGTGAATAAGTTGGGGGAAAAAACTGGAATTGAAGACAACTTTTAGAATATGACTAAATTTCTTTAATTTACTTTTAGAAACTAATGCACAATGAATTTAAAGCTAGTGGCCCTACCTAAAGTTTCCATCAAAACATTGTTAGAACTAGGGGCGCCTGGGTGGCTTAGTCGGTTAAGCGTCCGACTTTCGCTTGGGTCATGATCTCGTGGTTCGTGGGTTCGAGCCCCGCGTCGGGCTCTGTGCTGACTGCCAGCTCAGAGCCTGGAGTCTGTTTCAGTCTGTGACTCCCTCTCTCTCTGACCCTCCCCTGCTCACGCTGTCTCTCTCTCTCCTAGAAATAAAAAAAATAAAAAAAAAAACATTGTTAGAACTAATAGACAAATTCAATGATGTTTCAAGATACCAGATCAATATACAAAAATCAGTTTCATTTCTGTACACTAATAATGAACTATCAGAAAGAGAAATTAAGAAGTCAATTCCATTTGCAATTGCAACAAAAGGAATAAAACCTATGAATAAATATAAACAAGGAGTTAAAGCTCTGTATATTGAAAACTCTAGGACATTGCTGAAATAACTTGAAGAAGACACAAATAAATGGAAATATATTCCATGCTCATGGATTGGAATAATTAATATTGTTTAAATGCCCATACTATTCAGAGTAATCCGGTTCCCTTTTATTCCTTTATTATCTGAGAGTCAACTATCACTTTCAGCATAAACTCAAGCAATCATGTTCATCCCTATTAAAATTCCAATGGCACCCTCCCCCTCCATAAAAAACAGAACAAGCAATCCTAAAATTTGTAGGGAATCACAAAAGTCCCCAAAGAGCCAAAGAAATCTTGAAAAAGAAGAACAAAGCTGGGGGCATCACATTATCTGATTTCAAAGTATATTACATAGCTATATTAATAAAAGCGGCATGGTATTGACATTAAAAATAGATACATCCATCAATGGAATAGAATAAAGGGCTCAGAAATAAACCAAAGTATATATGGTCCATTATTTTACAACAAAGGAGTCAAGATTATACAATGAGGAAAGGACAGTGAGGAAAGACGCAGAGTCCAGAAGTGGTGGCCAGTGGCTGGCTGCATTTTGGGGAAAATAGGGAGAAGTTGGTTAAAGGGTACACATTTTCAGTGAGAAGATGAACAAGGTCTTGAAGGTCTAATGTACAGCATTAGACCTTCTTTAATAAATGGTGCTGGGAAAACTGGACAGTCACATGCAAAACAATGACACCAGATCCCTATCTTACACCATACACAAAAGTTAATTCAAAATGGATTAAAGACTGGAATGTAAGACCTGAAATCATAAAACTCTTAAAGGAAAACATAGGGGATAAACTCCTTAATGTTGGAAGGGGGAACACTTCTGCACTATTGATGGGAATGCAGATTGGTGCAGTCACGGTGGAAAACAGTGTTGAGTTCTTCAAAATATTAAAAATAGAACTACCATATGATCCAGCAATTGCACTTCTGAGTATATCAGAAGGAAATGAAAGCTGGACACATCTGCACTCCCATTTTCACTGCAACTTTACTTATAGTAGACACGGGATGAAAATAACCAGAGTCCATCAATGGATGAATAGATAAAGAAGTTGTGAGATCTATTACACACACACACACACACACACACACACAGTGGAATATATTCAGCTATTAGAAAGAGCGAAATCCTGCCATTTGCCACAACATGGATGTGCTCTGAGGGTGTTAATCTAAGTGAGATAAGTTGGACAGAGAAAGACAAATACCGCATGATATCACTTATGTGTGGAATCCGGGGGGAAAAAAGTTGAACTCATAGACGCAGAGTCCAGAAGTGGTGGCCAGTGGCTGGCTGCATTTTGGGGAAAATAGGGAGAAGTTGGTTAAAGGGTACACATTTTCAGCGAGAAGATGAACAAGGTCTTGAAGGTCTAATGTACAGCATTGTGACTATAGTCAATAGTACTATATTGTATAATTAAAATTTGCTAAGAAAGTAGAATTTAAGTGTTCTCACATGCATAAAAAAGCAAATTTGTAAGGTGATAGATGTGTTAATTAACTACATGGCAGGGGGGAATACCTTCACAATATATATGTATATAAAATCACCATGATGTACACTTTAAATATCTTACAATTTTATACGTCAATTATACCTCAATGAAGCTGAAATTTAAAAAAATAAAGCTAATGGGTTTGGGAATGAGGGAGACACAGAGATTTCTGTAGATTAATTTGATCTTTTTTTAAAATACTAAAATGCCAACCATGATAATGATTATGAAGAGGGTGATTAAAGCAACTATGATTTTATAGGGTGTTATATATAATAAAACAGTGGTAGAGAAACGGGAGTGTGAAGTGTTTCTATTAGGTCATAGTCCATCTTCAAATGTGTCTTTCTAATCTCATTTCGATATATGAAAGTTTCCACTCACCTTGGTTCTTTAGATAACTCTAAATAGGGTGAACCGTTAAGGGCTGAACATACTGTTATTTATTACTACCTTTAAAAAGTATTGTTAGCCAAGTATAAGGTCATCTTCCCCTCTAAATAAAAAATATATTAAATATTTAATCTCTCATGAATATGTGCTTCTCAAACAACATGTGTTTTATAGTTTGAATTTAGTAAAATCCTTCCTTCCCCAAATATTCCTGCTATCATAACTATAGAGATTGTTTTAATATTATACACAGTTGCTTACATTAAATCACAACAAAATTCACAGGATGGACAGCATCAAAATATGGCTTGAGGTAGATATTAGAGCACTAAGTCACTGTTGAAAAACACACTCAGAAAGCTAGTTGTCTAAATCACAATATTAAACCTATAAACTGCAAAAAGAGGTATGCAGTGAATCCCAACTATTAAAATTACTAAAAAGGTAGAAAAAATTCTCAGGAGTGTAAAGAAACATGTTTTGTTTTTTTTTTTAATTTCAGCTATGCAAATAAAAAAGGTAAATGAAATAATACTGGTTTATGTTCAAATTTAGGGATCAACCTTTGACAAACCAGAAGATGGAATGGTGTTTAGAGAACAGAAAATAAATGTTATGCATTTTTACAATGTAAAATCAAGGTATAGTTGACAGAAGATGGGAGGCACCGCAGAGTAGGTAAAGATGAGAGAAGGGTGTGCTCATATTTTCTTGTAAATAATGGGTGGCCACAAAGACCACATAAAATTGATGACTTAGGAAAGAAGTGGAGAGAAGTAACTATCAAAATGGCAAAGGAACAGAGAAAAAGATGTTAGCTAAATTCTTACCCTTTATGCCCAAAGCCAACAAATAATGTCTTTGACTAAAAGTAGTAGTGACAATACAGTGGTGGTTCCCAGAAGAAAAAAAAAAACAAAAATATTTAAAAGGGAAAAGTAGAAAAGAGAAGGGAGAGTAAAGATGATGAGGCAGGTTGGAGACCGGATACAGTGGGGAAACATCTAGAAAAGATGGCATGGCTGGCTCTTGGAGGAGGGCAGTGAGTTAGCAATACCTGAAGGAGTCATGGAGCCAAGAGAAAACCACATCTTATTTTTCTGTTTTGTTTTTGTTTTTGTTTTACACTGAGAGAGACCAAAGTGCTTTAACTCCTTTATGGAAAGAAACAGTTGAGGAAGAGATGCTAAAGATATTGGAGAGAGAGTGGAGTCAGAATTGGGGGAAGGCTGTCTCAGCTGACATGTCCTCAAGATGAGGAAGTGTTAGAAACCCATGTCCAGGAGGAGGGTTCATTGTTACAGGGAAGTGAGGCTGGGAGAAGAGACAAGGGGGCTGTGGATTTCAGTAATTACATCAGCTTCTTCTCTCTCAGTAGAAGTTTTAAATATAAACCAGCATCTCATTGACATTTAGCACAGCTGAAGGAAGCTGAATCCTATTTGGACACCGTGACCAAGCCAGGGTCTCACTTTAATTTAAAAAAATATATATATAGAGAGAGAGAGACAGAGAGAGAGACAGAGACAGAGACAGAGAGAGAGAGAGAGAGAGAGAGAGAACATGAGCAGGGGAGGGTCAGAGAGAGAGGGAGACACAGAATCCCAAACAGGCTCCAGGCTCTGAGCTGTCAGCACAGAGCGCAATGCAGGGCTCGAACCCACAAACTGTGAGATCATGACCTGAGCCGAAGTCAGATGCTTAACAAACTGAGCCACCCAGGGGTCCCCAGGGTCTCACTTTAAAGAGTCAGATCCAAGCTCTTCTTTTGCCTATTTATTTCATGTGGGTTTTTATGACTGGATACAATCTCCTATCTACTTACTTGCTAAGTACCTGCTCCCGTCTTGACTCTCTTCCATTGTGGTAATATCGCCTCAGGGATATATCATCAAACTAATTCACCTGTAGAGTTGGAAATCAACCTACCTACATTACTGTGTTTTAAAATAAGACNACACTTGTGGGGATGAGCACTGAGTGTTATGTGGAAACTAATTTGACAATAAACTATTAAAAAAAAAATAAAATAAAATAAGACCAAAAAAAAAAAAAAAACTACCAAAAGGAATGGTGTGTTCTATGCCTTGCCAGGAGACAGCTTTAGAGTGAAGGAAAGGCAGGTCTGAGAGTGCCTCCAGGGAGCCTAGATGTCTGATATAAAAAGAGAACTTCAATTTCCCCCTATTTCTTGTGTTTAGGACCTCAGCTTTTATTATTTTCTACCAGTCAAGAAAAGGGGAAAAAAATAAAACCACGCCATTCTTGAAAGAAGTGAGCTCATTTCTATCTTAAGAAGGGGAAAGCTTGAGGCGCCTGAACAATATACTCTTGGTTTTGGCTCAGGTCAGATCTCGCAGTTTCTTTCATGGGTTCGAGTCCAGAGTCAGGTTCTGTGCTGACAGTGCAGAGCCTGATTGGGATTCTCTATCTCTCTCTCTCTCTGCTCCTCCCCAACTCACACTGTCTCTCTCAACATAAATAAATAAACTTAAAAAAAGAAGATGAAGAGGAAGGGGAAAGCAAGGTGGCAGAGGAGAACACAATCTGCAGCAAGAACAGCATAATGATGGCTCAGAATTAAGGTTAAGTCAGCACAATCTTTCTGCAGCAGAGGCTGATATGGCAAAGGAAGAGAAGGGGGGATTTCGGTTGTATGCAAGCACGTGGCCTGTGTTGGGAAGAGAGCTGAAGCCAAAGCTCATCTCACGGCATCTGTATCTCTTGTCTAGTCTAACCAGGAGAATCAAAAGTTAACAAATGGATGCTGGGGGGGTCAAAATCTAAATACAGCAAGGAGCCCCAGGTACTTGAGCAGGAGGTATGCTAAACCCATGGTCAATCTGCAGCCACAAAAACAATGAGCAAAGACTGTTTTCTCTTCCCTGAAGGAGCAGACACAGAGCTTCAAGGGGAGAGCAATGGCTGTGTTAATAAATAAAAGGAAAACAAATGGAAGGATTTTTCTTTAAAACTGATTTCTAGGATTTTCTTTGTTGATACAGACTGTATTATTGATGGGTCCATGTGAGAGTGAACTCCTTTGAGCTTATCTCAGGATTGAAGGCAAGGTAGAGGGGAAGGTCAGTTTCATGGACTTGAGGCAAATTTCTTCATCTGTAGTTTGGGGTAATAGCATCGTTCTTGTGACAAGGGCATTAAAAAGATGCTTCTTTCCTTTCATAAACCATGACAATGCATTTACAGTTTTGCTTTATGACTGGAAAATTTTTAGAAAGAACAAGGGGAATATAAGCAAAAAATGGTGAAAAAATAGCCTGGGGAGATTAGATAAATCAATGTAAATAGTTCTACAATTGTTTTTTTGTCTCTGAGAAGAGTGAGTTTTTTTGGTTTTGTTTTTGATTTTGTTTTTAAATATATCAGGGATTCTGGAAGTCGAGATGGGGTCCTATTTCCCCAACTGTCAATGTTCATGTTTAGGTGTTCCCAACTTCTAAATTCCCCTAAATTCATGATCATTGTGTAACTTTTCCCTTAACTTCCCTGAATACCTTTGAACTGTTTACTTGCTTGAAACCTTGGGAAGCCTTTAGAAAAAGTCCTCATTGGGTGCCAAGCAGGCATTGTGCTGTGTGTTTTAGCTACATTCTTTCCCCTAATTCTCACAAGAAGCCCTCAGACCATAACATCACCCCCTTTTACAAAAGAGGAAACATGAATTTAAAAGAACATGACCTTGGGAGTGGACTTTGAAGGTACCCTGCCTGGGGGTGAATCCCAGTCTCCTATTTACTAACTGTGTGATTAAAAAAAATTTTTGTTGATGTTTATTTATTTTTGAGAGAGAGAGAGAAACAGCACAAGCGGCAGAGGGGCAGAAAGCAAGACACAGAATCTGTCTTGCTCTGAGCTGTCAGGCTCCAGGCTCTGAGCTGTCAGCACAGAACCTGATGTGGGACTCAAACTCACGAGCCATGAGATCATGACCTGAGCTGAAGTTGGATGCTCAACTGACAGAGCCACTCAGGTACTCCTGTAACTGTGTGATTATGAACAAATGGCTTGACCTCTCTATACCTCAAATTTCTGATCTGTAAAATGGGAATGAATGATAATCGTATTCATCCCGTACGATTATTATAGAGTTGAAAAGGGAAAATTCATGTTAAGTACTCACAGTACCTTGCACTAAGGGGGCTTAGCATAAATATTAACCACTGTTACTGTTCTGGAACAGTTTAAATAAACCACATCTAACAGCCAGCAGCACATCCTGTAAAAGGCAAGCCATCCTGTCTCCAAAATCAGGAGTTCTCCACTATTGGGGTGTCCACATATCATGTATTGTGACATTTTATGAATTCAATTGAAACAGTCTTTGGAAGAAAATTATTATAACTTAAAAATGATCAGAAAATTCATTTGAGAAATTTAAAGGTGGCAGAATATTGTAAATATTTTACTCTTCTTATAATTGAAATTGAAGGATGGATATATACAATTTGCAAATAAAATAAAAGTGCACATACAGTGATTTGACATGAGTGTCTCAAATAATGAAAATGGCAAAAATGTGTCCTTCCTTGCAAGGGTAATGAGCAATTTACAAGAGAAGAAAATGCAATCTGCAGCTCATTAAAATCTTAGCAATAAGCTCCCTGTGGTAAAAAGAAACTTATTAGGGCTCCAATGCACGTTAGGTGAGGTGTGATGACAGCAGACTCTAGGAGGAGCTATATTGGGGTGAGGGGAGCAGTTAAAGGGATAAAGAAACAGAACAGAAATACGCTGCCTCTTTCTGTGCCTCTGAATGAAAGATTAAAGAGCCATTTAGGGGCTGAGACTGGCCAACATTCCCTGTGTAAAGGCAGATGATTCAAGGGAGCCCTACTTCGCACAGGGATCACAGAATGGAACACACGTGCTTCTCTGACTTTTTTGGAACCAGGCGTTTTCAGACAGTTGAGCGTCTAGATGGATATCCTGCTTATACTTGACACTTCTTTCTTATACTTCTGTTCTCCTCTCCTCACCCTTTCTAAGGATTCAGAATCTGAGCTCGATTCCCAAATCTGTGTAGTTGTGTGATGTTAGGAAAATCACTCCACTTCTATGGGAAGGAAGGTGCAAAATGAGAGCCCAGAGGAAAAGCAATCCTCTCTCTCTCTGGCAAAATCATAAAAAGGATCATTTCCCTGAGGTTCTTGCCGCTATGTAGGAGGTTGCTGAAGAGGAGGAGAGGAAGGGAATTACAAATGAAGGGAATGGAGGAGAACCAGGCGGAAGTGTGGCTGCAGAGAGACAGGTTCATGGCTCATGGCTCATCCTTCCTTCTTTGCAATGTAGGGGCCCAAAAGTGCTTGGGAATTTGGAGGTTTTCGATGTTTGAAAGATGATATGGAACACAGTTTTTTTTGCTGCATGATACACTTGATGGCTCTGGACAGTGCCACATAACCAAACCAGTGGTTCTGCAATAAAACAGATGCTTCTTTCTGCAAAGTGGGGTAAAAAAAAAAAAAAACAAAACACCATAATTAGCTTTTTACCAGTTCAATTGGTTGAATTCAGTCAAGTTTAACTATTCCTGTTAGGACAGTTTTTCTTACAAGCATTGCTACCTCAGGTCATATCCTTTGTGTCATAATTAAATTTCTCTCTTACCTTTGGGCAATGGCCTCTCCCCCACTCCCTGTATTGCTCTATAGTTTTCCGTGAGAATTTGGAAAACAAATGCCAGATTGTGCTGTAGAGAGTAAGTGGTGGATAGACGCATGCACCAGAAATTAACATACAGGTTTTCAAAATGTCACTGTTGCAGTTTTTTGTAACTGAGAGTCTGTGAGGTTCCTTTCCAGCTAATGTCCTTTAAAGTCTAGCATTCAAATGGGATTTCTTTGTTTATTCTGTGCACCACCCCACACCCATATACACAGGCCTGATTGCCATGTGCCTGGTTTTATTGTAACCATCTAAGTCATAAGAAGGTGGATGCATATAAGGAGAGTTAGAACTTTTTGAGATGTTTACATTGTATCATTTCATAGATTGAAGCAAGAGAAGATACATTTAGAGGTTTCATAGGGAACAATGTGTGGGTGCACCTTACTAGACTATCACAGTAGTTCTCAAAATTGTATGTGCTTCAGAATCATCTAGAGATCCTCATTTCAAGCATTTCTGATGCAGGAGGTCTGGGCAGGAGCCTGAGACTTTGCATTTCTATCAAGTTCCTAGGAGATGTGCTGGTGCTGAGACTATCAGGCTGTAGCACCCTGGGCGGGGGCTGGTCAGCCACTGGTGGAGTGAAGGAGACCAAGACACAGAGCTGCTGGGTGCGCTAAAGGAAAGGGCAGAGGTACCTGAGAACACTCAGAAGATAATAGAGATAAGAAGGAGCAGAGCAACAGAGAACATCAGAAATGTGCCCTCCTCCTTTGCAAATCACAAGATTAAAAGCAGATGGCTTCAGGGGCCATCTGGGAGTCTCAGTCGGTTAAGCATTTCTCACTGTTCTTGAGTTCGAGTTCCGCATCAGGTTCCTCACTGACAGCGAGGATTCTCTCTCCCTCTCTCCCTGCTCCTGCCTCATGTGCTCTCTAAACAAACAAACAAACAAATAAACTTTAAACAAAAAGCAGATGGCTTCAGCATAAGGGGTTGTCAAGCCTCTTAGAGTGCAGTGCAAGGCAAGAAGCAGAAAAGGGGCCACTGAATCACACTTATGACTTACTAATGATGGCGTTATGGGGAGGCAGAGGGAGGAAGGATAAAGAGATTGAACTCTAACACCAAACAGCCCTTGGCTCAAATCCAGGGTTTCCAGTTTCCCCAGGTAGTTCGATTTTTTGTAAGTGAGCTAATCTCTCTGAAACTCAATTGCCTTCTCTGTAAAATAGGTGCAGTTGTACTAGCTTCATGGAAATTAAGTACCCTATGCCAGACACCTAGCACCTTGTTATTAAAGAAATGAAGTATCAGAATATTGCTTTTGGTCACAATGTGAGAATAGGCTAACGATCATCAGAAATCTGGAGCCACAGATCACATTTGATACATGTTTGTATCCAAACAGAATTTACAGTGTTTAGATTCAGGTCATAAATTTGAAGGGTAACATTTCAGGAGGGCAGCAGAGATGCTGGCCCTTGTGTCACAGAGTAGAAGAATGAATCTCGGGGACAATGAAAGTGAGCAAAGCAATAGAGTTTATTGAGAGAAAGTATAAAGCTCTCAAGAGTGAGAGGGGCTGCAACTGAGTAGCTACTGAGGAATTTTGTCCTTGACTTGTTATTGAGACCTTATCAGAAAGTTTGTGAAACTCCACGCCTGTCACCTAGCCCAGTCGGGTCCGGAATACCCACATCCTTTGTTTCTTCCCCCAAATACCACCGCTGCTTTAGCCTCCCACTTGCAGCTGCAGTCTGCCTCCCCGAAGGTCCCTTATCTCTCCCTGCCTAATATTAACCCTTTCCCTATTCAGTAAGAGGGAATTAGAAACTGCAGAATGGCCTCAATCCCTCACTCTCGGTTATTGGGGATGAAGAGAAATGGTTGAGCCAGAACAAAAAGTTGTCACTCATCATATGACCCAAGAGCCTTGAAGGATGTTTAAGAATGTCCATCAGATGATCAAAGGTCTATTCCCAGACTCTAGAATATGTGATTCCAAAGATAACAGAAACAACCACAATAATAAAAACAATACTAAGAATAGGTATTTATGGAATTCCTTCTAAACTTCTATGTGCCAAGTTGAGGTCTATGTGTATACATACACCCATTTCTGTGCACGTATGCATGCACATTGCATGCATTTATTAGCCCTCCACAGAACTTTATGATGGATATTATCATTATCCCAGCTCACTTTGGGGGAAACTGAGATATAGACAAGTCACAACGTATGTAAGAAAGACTCCACATCCATAAATCTCAACATTTGACATTAAGTAAGTCTGGAATCAGCCCCCAGTTCTCCTGTACCTTGCCCTGTCTGTGTTTGTTCCTTAATATCTCTTGCTTCATTGTGTCAGCTTCTTAGACACTCCAGTCTTTTTTATCTAAGAGTTCAGTCCACTGGTTCACGACCCTTCACCATGTTCCCTGACCTTATCTTTTTATTCCTGGCATGTTGCTTTTTTCTAAATTAATTCTTTTTTTTTTCCAGGAGAGAGAGAGAGAGACAGTGTGAGCAGGGGAGGGTCAGAGAGAGAGGGAGATACAGACTCTGAAACAGGCTCCAGGCTCTGAGCTGGCAGTCAGCACAGAGCCTGACGCAGAGCTCGAACCCACGAACCGTGAGATCATGACCTGAGCCGAAGTCGGATGCTCAACCAGCCACCCAGGCGCCCCTTCTAAATTCATTCTTGATAAATAACCTCTGAGGACCAACTCGGCACAACCAAATTGTTGCGATCCGTGTTATCTCCTGTCGTGGAGGTGGGGAGTAATACAGTATCAACCATCCTTGTGGAGGAAGTCAAGGTGATCACCAACTTCCTGGCCAAGGGGACTTTTAGAGCAGGGATTATCAACAGAGTTTCTATCATTAATCCAGGCTGCAAAGAGAACACCAGCCCGGGTCACTCACATGACTGCCTTGCTTTAAGAGAGAAGAAGGTTGACAACCAAACTTTCTTGATATTAATCACCTCCTAACTAAAACTCTAACTTTCTGGCTGACATAGTGTCTCATTATTTCCCTAGTTATGTCGCTTTGCCTCTCAATACCCAACACCCCCCAACTCCATCTCCGCCTCCAGCTTCAGAAGTCACTTTACATTCTGTCCCTGGAATCCAGTGAGAATGAATAATACTTCAGTGTAGAAAACGAGCAAACACGAGGATTCAGTAACTAAGACATTTTATTCTAAGGAGACCAAGTCAACAGAGTTTGTTTCCTTAAGCTAAAAATCTTCAAGAGATAATTAGCACCCTAAATTGAAATAGAACACTCGTAACTATTTCTAGAGATTATCATGCTGGTGAGGTTGCTTGAACTTCAAACTTAAATCCAGCTTAAAATTTATTGTTTTGTGACTTATGGCTACTCAGAGATATTGCTGAATAGTGAAATTCTCGAATGCATTTTTATATAGATGGAAAGGGAAATTCTCTCCTATTTAGGGTACATGACTTCCTCTGATTTCATAGCCTCCAATGCCTCCCTTTATCAATGAATTTATACTATCACACTGAAATAATCTGTTTATAACTGCTTCCGCCACTGGTCTATGAGCTAATGGGACCTCATCGTATTCATATCTTCAGCATTTAACTCAGTTCCCGATATGTAAAAGGTATCTGAGTAATGTTTGTCAAATTGAACTCGATTGAAGTGGCATGAGAGGTGTTGGGAAAAGGGGTCCTTCTCAAATTAAGAGCTTTATAAAAGCTTGTGGAAATCCAACTCTCTAGGCAGGTATATATCCACTGCATACCTCTAGGGTCTATGATTAGTGACTTTGGTAATATCTGATATAAGTAGTCAAATGTCAGTTATCCAGTGTCCAGCTAATGGGTGTGCAAATTCTCTGTAGTTAACAGAGAGATATCCTTTCCATGCAAAAGGGTGGGTAGAGTCATGATTAAGCAACTGCTCAGTTCTATTCTCCCTAACTTCAATACACAGCACTCTGTACCCTGCATTATCCATCTCCATATGCTTTGTTATTTTTTAAGGTTTATTGATTTATTTTGAGAGAGAGGGAGGGAGAGAGAGAGAGAGCACGAGTGGGGATGGAGAAGAGAGAGAGGGAGAGAAAGAATCCCCAGCTCCGTGGCTCCATGCTGTGTGGAACCCATCTCTGGCTCCATCCCATGAACCATGAGATCATCACCTGAGCCGAAACCAAGAGTCAGACGCTCAACCAGCTGAGCTACTCAGAAGCCCCTCAATATGCTACTTTAAATCAAGTAACTTAGGCTGGGTCTGGTGGACAGTAATTAGTAGATAAAGGGCTTGGGTTTTCCAGATAATTAGTTTAGAGGGAAGAATTTGGCATTTTAGTTGATTGGGATCAGGTCAAAGAAGACTTCATTGACAGGGGTCTCTCCATATGTTTCCTCTTCTCTAAGCTTTGTGAGCATAGATGACAGGCATGACATTGGGAGGTCCTTAGAAGGAAAAGAGGAAGATAAGAAAATCACACCCACAGTGGGTGAGTGGAAAGAGCTATCAACAATTAGATAAGGTTTGGTGCCAGCTCCCTCATCCCCGCGGTATCCCCTGCTGCCATAATTTTGGGTTATCCATGTCCGGTTCCCTTTCATTCCTTTGTTATCTGAGAGCCAACTATCACTTTCAGCACAAACTCAAACTTTCATGAACCTTGATGGCCAAGGCATATTTCTTACATGCAAATTAGATACCTGGGAGATAATTTTCTCTTCTACTTTTGAAAAATGTATCTCATCTTTTCTTTTTGTCAAAGACAATAAATTAAGGACAAACTCAAAACTGTCAGCTCTGATCCACATTTTTTCTTGACCCCCTGATGAGACTAAATTCAAAACCAATTAGCGATTTCATGACTTTCACCTTTGATGGATGGCAGTGGCTGCCTTTCTCCCCCCAGGAGTAAAATAAGAAGCAGAGAGCTGAAAGGGATAAAATAGCTTTCGGATCAGAAATCCTCAGTGTCTACCAGTTTTAGTGATTACCTAGGGCAAAGTTGTAGCATTTTTCCGGCTGAGAATGGCCTTGGAGAACAAGCAGTTCTAGCATCCATCATAAAGGATGAGAATGCAGTTTCAGAGTTAGGTGACATGTTCCAAGTCACAGACACAGTGAGGGAAGAACTATGGTTGAACTAGAAAGCTTGAGATTCTCCACCTCCATCACTGAGTTTCCTTTTTTCCAGAAGGCTGCCTCCTTGGTAGGTAACAGGCAGAACTTCTTTGACACCATTGAAAAGGGTAGGTTTTGAATCTTGAAGTAGTGAGTATTTATTCCAAGCCCACAAGAAGTCTTTCTAAGGATCACTGTTGTCTCTTTTGTTTTGGGAGATTCAAATGCCTGCAGTGAGCTCTTTCTCTGAAACGTACTTTTCTCACATTCTGTGGAAGGAAGTCACCAGCAGCGTATTTAATGAANTTTCTAAGGATCACTGTTGTCTCTTTTGTTTTGGGAGATTCAAATGCCTGCAGTGAGCTCTTTCTCTGAAAGGTACTTTTCTCACATTCTGTGGAAGGAAGTCACCAGCAGTGTATTTAATGAGGATATATTGTGAATCACTGCTTTCTCAATATTACTGTTGGCCTTTGCTCATCCTGGAGTTCACGACTTTCACTTTTGATGGATGGCAGCAGAACCACCTTTGGTTCAGGTCATGATCTCATGGTTTGTGAGTTTGAGCCCTGTGTCAGGCTTTGTGCTGGCAGCTTAGAGCCTGGAGCCCATTTCATATTCTGTGTCTTTGTCTCTCTCTCTGCCCCTCCCCTGCTCACACTCTATCTCAAAAATAATTAATGACATCTGTGGAACACCCCAGTTAGGATGATATTTCGGTGTTGATTTTTGGCTTGGGGGGAGTGTCAGGCTCAACAGTGGACAGAGTTACCATATCTAACATGATGTCTCTATGCTAATAACATAACATGAAATAACATAACAGAAATAATAACAACAGTGACCACTCATTGATCATTTACTTAGTAAAATGTGCTGTATTAGATCCTATGGTGAGCACTCGTTATATATCATTATTTAACATTGTAACAGTCATGAAAATGTGACTTGGAGACCTTAAAAAACAGGGCACTTCCTTTATGAAAGGCCTTACCTCCCATGCTCTGAAGTCTATTGTCACCTTTGCATGAAGGCCACTCTTCCTGTGGCCACACTTTCAGCCAGTGGCTGAGTGTGGTAGGGATACAAAGATCAGACCACTTTTGGAGACATGGCTCTCATCTGATGGCTGACCTTGACTGGAAGACTCCTTGACAATGGCCTTGCTGAACATTCCTGAGACTGCCTGGTAGTCTAGGATGCTTCCAATAACTTTCCTTTCCTCCTCTTACCTCCACTAGGATTGGGGCTGTTCCAGATCAGCCTCCAGTGTTTCCNTGATGGATGGCAGCAGAACCACCTTTGGTTCAGGTCATGATCTCACGGTTTGTGAGTTTGAGCCCTGTGTCAGGCTTTGTGCTGGCAGCTTAGAGCCTGGAGCCCATTTCATTTTCTGTGTCTTTGTCTCTCTCTCTCTGCCCCTCCCCTGCTCACACTCTATCTCAAAAATAATTAATGACATCTGTGGAACACCCCAGTTAGGATGATATTTCGGTGTTGATTTTTGGCTTGGGGGGAGTGTCAGGCTCAACAGTGGACAGAGTTACCATATCTAACATGATGTCTCTATGCTAATAACATAACATGAAATAACATAACAGAAATAATAACAACAGTGACCACTCATTGATCATTTACTTAGTAAAATGTGCTGTATTAGATCCTATGGTGAGCACTCGTTATATATCATTATTTAACATTGTAACAGTCATGAAAATGTGACTTGGAGACCTTAAAAAACAGGGCACTTCCTTTATGAAAGGCCTTACCTCCCATGCTCTGAAGTCTATTGTCACCTTTGCATGAAGGCCACTCTTCCTGTGGCCACACTTTCAGCCAGTGGCTGAGTGTGGTAGGGATACAAAGATCAGACCACTTTTGGAGACATGGCTCTCATCTGATGGCTGACCTTGACTGGAAGACTCCTTGACAATGGCCTTGCTGAACATTCCTGAGACTGCCTGGTAGTCTAGGATGCTTCCAATAACTTTCCTTTCCTCCTCTTACCTCCACTAGGATTGGGGCTGTTCCAGATCAGCCTCCAGTGTTTCCAGCTCCTATTTTCTGGTGGAGTTTCCACCTGCTAAATCCTTGGACGTTTATTCTAGTTGTGGCATCTGCCTCTTGGAGGACGCAGACTAATACAAACCCTTACAATGATTCTGTGACTACAATGAATCTGTGGCTGATTCCAGACTCTTCCCTTTAAATGATATGTTTTCTTAACATAAGTAGACGTATAACACACAGAGGTCATCTGTCCTCTGAAAAAAGCAGAAAAGCTCCTGATATGTGGACTCAAAGTCAACTAGATAGAGCTATTTATAAATAATGAACTAGCTAGAATGTTTATAAATAAGATGCTAAATCAGAGAAATTATCCAGAATGAAGCACAATGGGATAAAGATATAGAATAAGAGACATGACATATAATTGCCAGATGTTGCAGAAGGAAAAAGAAAAAAAAAAGGAGATAGAGAAGAATTTGAAGAAAGGAGATTTTTAAATGAGTTCTTAGAAATTGCGCCTTAGAGAATTTGGTAACTTGGCCAAATGAAGTGAGAGAACTCAGATTCACACATGGCTCTCTCTCAGTGTTCAACACAGCTCTTAAAGCATGCTGGCCTCCAACTGACTCTTCACATAATTTTCACAAGTACAGTAACTAAGTTTTGTTTTCTTTCTTGGTTATTTCACCAATTTGGTTTTTGAACACACATCCTGGAACCTGTTTTTTGTTGTTGTTGTTGTTTGTTTTCCCGTGTTTCTAAAATTCATCTTATACTCAACTCAGCTTCATACACTATTGATATATTTTTATATACCAATCTGTCATTGAATTGAACATAATTAGGCTTCTTTCCATCTTTATATCATTTGCAAATGGATTGGCTCAACATCCTGAAACAGGACTTTAGAAATCACTAAGATCAGATCAGTTGTCAATCACTGAGTTTTATTATTTAATCCCTCTGCTCCCCAAACTGTGCTAGTCACTTTGAAGGAGTACAACTGAATTATGTTACATAGCACCTTCTGCAAAGTTTGCTGTGTTGGGTCTATGAAAATACAAAACAATAATTCAATTCATTCAGCAAATGAATAAACTTAATAAATAAATAAGTCCTAATTTTATATTGGTTAAAAAAAAAAGGACTAGTTGTTTTCATAAATATTACACAGGTATAAGACTCAAAACTTATTGTTATTGTTTGAAAGTTTAGTAGAAGAACTTTCTAATTTATTTCACAAGACTATTATTAATTTTTTTAATTAAGTAGGCTCCTTGCCCAACATGGAGCTTGAACTCATGACCCTGAATTACATACTCTACTGACTGAGCCAGCCATATGCCCCTCATTTGATCATTTTTCAAGTCAAATATTCATATTACTGACGAGCCTGGGGAGCTCAGTCAGTTGTATGTCCAACTCTTGATTTAGGCTCAGACCATGATTCCAGGTTTATGGGATCCAGCCCCAAATCAGGCTCTGCACTGAGCATCAAACCTGCTTGAGATTCTTTCTCTCTCTTCCTTTGCCCCTTTCCCACTTACTCACTCATGTTCTCTCTCTCTCTAAGATAAAATTTAAAGAATTTATATTACTGATACATTTTTAATTTTTAAAAATTGAAATATACTTTACATGTGACAAAATTTATCCTTTTAAAGTGTACAATTCCATAGTTTTTAAGTGCATTCACACAGTTGTACCACTATCATCATTAATTCCATAACATGTTCATCAATCCCCCAAAACACCCATACTCATCAACATCGCTACCCATCCTCCCCTTCACCTACCTTTTAGCAACCGATGTACTTTATTTTCAAGGTTCCTACTGGTAAAACTTTAATTGTAAACTTTCTATCAATCTTTGTCATAAAAAACTAGGCATGTTTCCAAGTCTAAATACCTTTTTATATTTACACTGAATTCCAATGTAAGTAAGTAGCGGACCAGTGCACAAATCCAAATTAATGGTGGTTACAGTCATCAGCTTTTAACTCAGAAAACTAATTTCTCCCCTTCTACTTCAATTCAACTTTTATCAACAGTTTGGGGATGAAAGAGGAAAGAAATCACTGATGATAATTACACAGAATGAATATTTCTATGAAATTAATAGAGTTGGTCATATCTCCCATTTTGCTGTAAGTTTCATGAAGTTCAAATTAAAATTTGAATGTATATTTAGCAATCAATTAAGGCATTATAATTAATATATTTAAATTATTTACCTTCCTCTGGCTTTGGACACATTAATATTATTATCATTATTCTTGTTGTTTTGACAAAATTATCTGGTTTTTGACTTTCTTGTATATTTCACTTTTTTATTCCATTGTACAGATTTTTATAAGCTATTTATTATAGTTTAATCTTGAGGTAAGGTATAAAAACTTTCTAATAAAAATGTTTATGAGAGTTGAATTTGGGCTATAAAAATAGTATATTATGGTTAAGTGTGTTGTTGAAAATTATTTCTCTTTAATAATTTTATTTTTCTCGGGGTGCCTGGTTGGCTTAGTCGGTTAAGCGTCTGACTTTCGATTAGGTCATGATCTCGCGGTTTGTGGGTCCAAGGCCCGCATCGGGCTCTGAGCTGACAGCTCAGAGCCTGAAGCCTGCTTCAGATTCTGTATCTCCCTCTCTCTCTGACCCTGCCCTGCTCACGCTGTCTCTCTCTCTCTCTCCTAGAAATAAATAAAAATTAAAAAACAATTATTTTTCTCACCTAAATTATCCTACTGAGTTTTTGGTGAGTGTGGCTGATAAGAGTTGGAAAGCATTAGCAAAAGAAAGGAAAAGGGCAATTTCTTTAGAATTGTCACCACATTCCATTCATTTGTTATCCTTTAGACCTCAGACCATGGGATATGATCAGTCAGTATTTGTATAGGATTTGATATCAGTTTCTGTTTTCTTTCTTTTGTTAAACATTTTTATTTTTATTTTTGAGAGATGGAGAGTGACAGATTATGAGCAGAGGAGAGGCAGAGAGAGGGATATCCAAAATCCAAAGCAGGCTCCAGGCTCTAAGCTGTCAGCACAGAGCCCAATGCCAGGCTCAAACCCATGAACCCTGAGATCATGACCTGAGGCAAAGTGGGACACTCAAATGTCAGAGCCACCCAGGTATCACTGATATCAGGTTTCATTCTGGCGTCTGGAGAAGACTCTAGAGTTTTCTTTTCTTTTCGTTTCTCTTCTCTTCTTTTCTTCTTTTATTTTTTCTCTTCTCTTCTCTTCTCTTCTCTTCTCTTCTCTTCTCTTCCCTTCTTTTCTCTTCTCTTCTCTTCTCTTCCCTTTTCTTTTTTCTCTAAGCCTGATTGTCATCTTTGCTAACTGTATTTTCTGCCAGCATTAGTTGAGAACGTGTCACTGCTAAGAGTTTCAGTGGTTCTTACTAGGGGCCATTTTGCCCTTTGAAGACTTTTTTGGTTGTCACAGCTGGGGATGGTGGGTGTGACTGATATCTAGTAGGAATCCAGGAATGATGTTAAACACCATTTGATGCACAGGAAAAGTCCTTACAATAAACAATTATCTGGCTTAAAATGTCACTAGTCTTGAAGTCAATAAACTCTAGGCCAAAGACTTATTTTAAACAAGTTGGTAGGCATAGTCTTGGAAATGATCTGTCATACTTTCTCTTGGATCACTTCCTCTGTGGAAAGCCAGGTCCATAAGAACCCACAAACAGTCCTATGGAGAGGCCTGGATTGGGAGGAACTGATATCTCCTGTCAACAGCCAACACATACATGGGGCGCCTGGGTGGCTCAGTCAGCTAAGCATTCGACTTTGGCTCAGGTCATGATCTCATGGTTTGTGAGTTAGAGCCCTGCATCGGACTCTGTGCTGGCAGCTAGCTCAGAACCTGGAGCCTGTTTCAGATTCTGTGTCTCCCTCTCTCTCTGCCCCTTCCCTGCTCTGTCTCTCTGTCTCAAATATAAATAAAACAAAACAAACAAAGAAAAAAAAAAAACCCAGCCAGCATGTATTTAACTGCCAGCCATGTGAGGGCGCCATTTTGGAAGAGGACCCTCCAGCTCCGTCAAGCCTTCAAATGACAAGTCTAGCTAATACCCTACCTGTAACCTCATGAGAGACCTTAAGCCAGAGACATGCACTTAAGTCACTCTTGAATGCCTCACCCAGAGACTCTGTGTGCCATAATAAATGTATTGTTGTCTCAGGCTTCTATGTTTTCTAGTAACCTGTTTTGCAGCAACTAGTAGCTAATATCCTGCTCCAATGGCATATTTTCAGTTTCCTCACTGTTTATTCACCAACTCTGGGAGGTGACAATTGCTTAAATTTCCTTCTGAAGTGTGACATGAAGAATCTAAGCAACATTCTTTCTATAATCAGAAGGAGTTAAAAGAGTTATGGAAAGAGTGGAGTTTCCTCCCTGGACAGTCAAATAATGTTTCTGAGAAGTGAGCCCATTGTTTTCCTCAAAAGCATCTGAAATGTTGGATGAATGGATTATCAGCTAACTCAATCAACCTGCATCTTGGAGAAAGCCTATTTTAAAGAACAGGCCAAACTTTGTTATACCACCACAAATTAGCTCTTTACCTTATTTCTTGTGCATTTGTCTCTTCTGAACAGAATGCCAAAACTTGTAGATATTTCATTCCCTCAAAAACTACATTACTGCAAAGGCATTTTTGTGCTCATAGAACTTCACTTATCTAGAAAAGGGATTTCTACTTTTTCTCCTTATCTCCACCAGTAAGTATTTAAATTTTTTTTAATCTTTATTTTTGAGAGAAAGAGAGACAGCACGAACAAGGGTGGTGGTGGGCGGGGTAGAGAGAGAGGTAGACACAAAGTTGAAGTAGGCTCTAGGCTCTGAGCTGTCAGCACAGAGTCCAACGAGGGGCTCGAACTCACAAACTGTGGGATCATGACCTGAGCCAAAGTTGGATGCTTAACCAACTCAACTACCCAGATACCCCAGTCAGTAAGTATTTTAATTCAGATGACTAGTTCTTATTTTAATCACATCCAAATGAACCAGGCTGGGAAACAGCACATTGTTAACATTTATAGTATAATTTATTATTTAATTAACAACCAACACATTGCTGATAATTATAATACATTGGGGTCAAGAGGACAAGATGATAATAGTGATTTGATGAATGCTGTGGTAATAATAAGTTCAGAATTGTTTAAAAATCAGCAGACCAGTTAAAGAACCATAAAAATATAGACTTAGGAGGCAATGATTTCCTTGTATGAGTCATGAAGGACAGCTGTCTGAAAAATAGTGTGTTAACCATAAAACATGACCAAGGAATTTTGACATAATGATAATTTGTTCAGAATTCCCAGAGACATTCTACAATTAAGATAATGCCATTCAAATCTCCCTGAATTGGTGTAGCAAAAGCTCTGCAATTGAATTGCTGGTAAGATATAGAGGCTGTCAGCTTTCAGTTTCATGTTGGTGACATCAATCTGGGCATGATTTAAATTAATCTGCCTCTTTATTCAAATATTTCTGTCTTCTGTAAACTGTGGTTTCCTGAATGATAACAAACAACGCTTTATTCATTATTTTTTTCCCATACTGCATTGTTGAACAAATAGAAGGCACTCAGCTAATATTAGTTAAAGTTAGAAAGAAGGCAGGGAAGGAGGGAAAAAGATGGAAAAGAATGTCATCAAATAAGACATAAAATGTCCAACTTAATAATAGATTTTGAGAGTGTTCTGTCACTAATTCATCAAATACTGAAAGCTTACAGTTTCAGAATCCAGTTAACAAAGAGAACTTTTGATAGTTCCAGTCTTGAATACCTTATAGTTAGACAGAAGTAATAGAAAATCAGTCAGTATGAAATTATGGTGGCAATTTATTAATTTAATAATAAAGGCTTAGGGAAGAACTTTATGGAAAGACAAAGAAGGTACCAAATACCTTCATCGGGCAAACGAGATTGAGAAATTTGATTGTAAGGACTTCAAAGAAGATGCCAGGCGTCAAGGCACAGGAGGATATTAGAAAGACAGGCAGTATATGAAAGGCAGAAAGATAAGTAAGAGACTGATTCTTGCAGAGACAATAACATGAATGTGGCAGGTTGTTTTATTTTTCTTATTTTCTTCTCTCCTACTATAAGAATTTTCAATGCCGTGTGTTGCCAGGTGACTTCTGGTGCCACTCTCCAGTATATAGAGATGGCTGTACATCACTGATGTCAAGCTTGGCTCTATGACTTGCTGCTGGCAGGAGAAGGAAATAGGAAGTGACCTTATCCTATTCAAACAGAACCTTTAAGATCCTTGTGTGGTTTGGATGTTGTTTCCTTTCTTTTTGTTGTAAGGTTGAGGTAAGGGCGGATTCTTAAAGCTGAGTTGTGAAGTGAAAAGAGGCTCCGAACAGATCCCAGCAACCTGCAGTTGCTGACATATAAAATGGGAAAGAACTAAACTTTTGTTCGGAGGTCATTGAGATCAGGATTGCTGTTGGATTATCACAGTATAACCTGATGAAAGCTTACAAAAGCAGTCATCAAAATGATTAAACTTTACATTGCCAATGGCTATGATCACTCTAAGTATATGATTCTGTACACTGTAGCCGTCATTATGAGTGTGAAAACTCTCCAACACACACACGAGCTTTGGAACTGATGTGCAGTAAAAGCACAAGCTAAATTTCTTGAATACTTCATTCAGATCTCTTGCTGGGATCTCACGTTCACATGCTTTTTGCTGTTCGTGGACTGTGCTGGTACCATGTAAATTGTTTCTGTTATTTACTAAGAAGCATCACATAGGGGTGCCCGAGTGGCTTAGTCAGTTAAGTGTCTGACTTCAGCTCTGGTTACTATCTCACGGTTCATGGGTTCAAGCCCCGCGTTTCGCTCTGTGCTGACAACTTAGAACCTGGATCTTGCTTTGGATTCTGTATTTTCCTCTCTCTCTGCCTCTCCCCCACCCATGCCCTGTCTCTCTGTGTCTCTCAGAAATGAATAAATGTTATAAAAATTTTTAAAAAGAAGCATCACCTATAATAGGAAATTCATCAATTTAAACATTTTTAATAGAAGCATAGTTAATATACAATATTAGATTTGTTGACAATGTATGACATAGTGACTTGACAACTATATATATGATGTAGTTGAGCCCACCATGATAAGTGTGGTTATCACCTGTTACAATACAAATTTATTGCAATATTATTCATTATATTCCTTTTTTTAAAATAATTTTAATGTTTTATTTATTTCTGAGGCAGAGAGACAGAGTGAGCAGGGGAGGGTCAGAGAGAGAGAGGGAGACACAGAGTCTGAAATTGGCTCCGGGTTCTGAGCTAGCTGTCAGCACAGAGCCCGACACTGGGTTCAAACCCACGAACCGTGAGATCATGACCTGAGCCGAAGTCAGACGCTCAAATGACTGAGTCATCCAGGTACCCCTTGATTATATTCCTTATGCTGTATTTTTCATATTGATTTTAAACTTAATTTCTATCTCCTATCCTCAATTCCAATATAATTATGGATTATATTATAGTGGTATTTATTTCAGATTATTTTAGCCTAATAACTAAACTCGATAACTGTGAACATCAAGTTAAGAACAATGGTTAGGGTTTGCTGTGTCATCTCGAGAAGGATGAGCAGAGAGTATCTGACTACAGGCTTGTGATTGTCAGCCAAGTTCATGGAACATGATAGGCTGGGGGGCATAGGAGCAAGTTGGTTTCAACAAAGAAGATCTCACACACTCATGTTTATGGTTTGGACAATTGGAATTGTTTCCAATAAAAATAAACACATTTTCCCTGGACAACTCATTGTGTATCTACTAATGTGTCTTCACGTGGTGTATTCCGTAAGTAAGTGGCAATTGCCATCAAGACGGTCTTTTCAGAGTCCAAAGTTGACTGAAGCAAGAAGTGAGACCAGCAAGTCTGGGCAGGATGTTACAGAGCAGGTGGAGGTACCCATGGCATTCCTAGGGTATTTGGCATGTAGGGCACATCTTTTATTTTCTTTCTTTTTCAATTCCTACATGATAATATTCACCCTTTTAAAGTGTAACCATCACTATAATCTAATTCTGGAAACTTTTCATCACTCCAAACAGAAACTACAGAAACTACTACATAGTCATTAGTAGTCACACCCCATTCCTTCCTTTCCCAACTCCTGGAAACAGCTAATCTACTTCCTGTCATTAAGGATTTGCCTCTTCTGAACATTTTATGTGAACGGAGTCATACCAGATGTGACCTTTTATGTCTGACTTCTTTCACTTTGCATGATACCTTCTTTGTTCATGCACATTGTAGCTGGCATGAGTACTTTATCTTTTTCTATAATGGAATGATATTCCATTTTGTGGAACTTTTATATTTTGTTTATCTATTACTCAGTTGATAAACATTAAGATTGTTCCACTTATCAGATATTATAAATGATGCTTCTATGTATCTGTGTATAGGTTTTGGTGTGTATGTACATTTTCATGTGTTTTAGGTATATATCTAGAGACGCAATTGCTTTGTCAGATAGTAGCTCTATGTCTAGTATTTTGAGGAAATGCGAAGGTGTTTGTCAGAGTAGCTGCATAATTTTTCATTCCAAAAGTCTTTACAAATTTTATTTCAAGTTCTTTACATCCTCTCCAACACTTGTTATTGTTCATCTTGTCAATTGTAGTCATTGTAGTATGCGTGAATGGTATCTCATTTTGGTTTTGATTTGCATTTCTGTGGCAAATAACGTTAAGCATCTTTCATATAGTTCTTGGGCATTTGTGGATTTTCTTTAGAGAAATGTCTATTCAACTATTTGCCCACTTCTCTAAGTGGTGATTTGTCTTTTTATTCTTGAGTTTGAAATGTTCTTCGTGTATTCTGGACACTTGATGTTAATTAAATACATACATTGGAAATACATTCTTTAATTTTGTGTGTTGCTTATTGCCTTCTTTAATCTTTTGAAGCACATAAGATCTTAATTTTGTTAGAGCCAGATTTACCTAGTATTTGTTTTTCTTTTTGTTTCTGATGCTTTTGGTGTAATATTTAAAAATTCATTTACTTCCATATTTTACTGAAGAGTTTTGTGGGTGTAGTTCTTTCCGTTAGGTCTTTGATATTCTTTGAGTTAAATTTTTTTATATAGTGGGGCGCCTGGGTGGCTCAGTCCCTTGAGCGTCTGACTTCTACTCAGATAATGATCTCAGTTTGTGAGTTTGAGCCCTACATTGGGCTCTGTGATGACAGTTCAGAGCCTAGAGCCTGCTTTGGATTCTTTGTCTCCCTCTCTACCCCTGCCCCATTTGTGATTTGTCTCTCTCTCTCTCTCTCTCAAAAATAAATAAACATTAAAAAATAGAGTGAGGTAGAGGTCCAAGTTTGTTCCTTCATATGTGGACCCGCAGTTGTGCAAGCATTATTTGTTGAAAATGTTTTGTTTCTCATAGTAAATTGTCTTTGAAGCTTTATAAAAAGCTTAATTGACCCTGAATGTAATGGAATAGTGTGAACTTTCAATTCTATCCCACTGATCTGTAAACTTATTTTTTAATTTTTTAATGTTTTATTTATTTATTTATTTATTTATTTATTTATTTATTTATTAAGACAGCCTGAGCAGGGGAGGTTCAGAGAGAGAAGGAGACACAGAATCAGAAGCAGGCTCCAGGCTCTGAACTCACTAGCAGCACAGAGCCTGATGTGAGGCTCGAACCCAGGAACCATGAGATCATGACCTGAGCCAAAGTCAACGCTTAAGAGACTGAGCCACCCAGGTGCCCCTCTATAAACTTATTTTTACGCCAGTGCCACACAGTCTTGATTGCTGTAGTTCTGTAATAAGTTTTGAAATTGCAAAGTGTGAATCCTACAACTTATTTTCTTTTTCAAGATTCTTTGGACAATTTTGGTTTGGCAAAAAGATTATTTGCAATTTGGGATTAACTTGCCATTTTCTGTTAAGAAGGCAGCTGTAATTTTGACAGGGATTGTACTGTATCTGCAGATCAATTTAAAAAATACTGTCTTCTGGGGCGCCTGGGTGGCTCAGTTGGTTAAGCGTCCGACTTCGGCTCAGGTCATGATCTCATGGTTTGTGGGTTTGAGCCCTGCATTGGGCTCTGCGCCGACAGCCAGCTCAGAGCCTGGGGCCTGCTTCCGATTCTATGTCTCCCTCTCTCTCTGAGCAACCCCCTGCTCACATTGTCTCTCTCTCTCTCATAAATAAATTTTTAAAAAACATTAAAATTTTTTTAAAAAATCCTTTCTTCTTAATAATATTAAATATTCTAATTCATGAATATGGATGTTGTTTCACCTATTTTTTTATTTTGAGAGAGAGAGACAGAGACAGAGATGCAAGCAGAGGTGGGTAGGCACAGAGGGAGAGAGAATCTCAAGCAGGCTCCATGCTCCAAACCAATTTGCCGTTTGATTCCACGACCTTGAGATTATGACCTCAGCTGAAATCAAGAATCGGACACTCAACCAACTGAGCCACTCAGGTATCTGTTATTTCATCTATTTAAATCTTCTCTGATTTCTCACAATGCTATTTTGCAGTTTTCAGGCACAACTCTTGCACTGTTTATGTTATATTCAGTTCTAAGTATTTAATTCATTTTGATACTATTGTAAATGATTTTTAAATTTTATATTTAGATTGTTTATTGTTAGTATATAGAGATAGAACTGATTTTTATGTTGATGGTTTCAATATTGGTAAATTTGTTTTGAGCACTAATAGTTATTTTGCAGACTCCTTAGGACTCTACAATTATGGCTTCTGAGATTAAAAATGGTAGTTTTCCCTTTTCCTTTTCAATTTAGATTTTTTTCTTCTATAATTGCTGCCTAGAACTTCTAGTATAAGGTGGAATAGAAGTGGTGGGAGCAGAAATCCTCGTTTTGGGTCTTATGGTTGAGAAAAATCTCAATCTTCTACTGTTAAGTCTGATGTTAAATGTGGATTTTTCATAGATGCCGCTTATCAGGTTAAGGAAGGTTCCTTTGATTCCTAGTTTACTGAAGGACACCTGGGTGGCTCAGTTGGTTAAGCATCTGACTCTTGGTTTTGGCTCAAGTCATGATCTCATGGTTTGTAGGATTGAGCCCCATGTGTGGTTCCGCACTGACAGTGTGGAGCCTCTCTCTGTTCCCCATCCCCACTTGTGCTCTCTCTCTCTCTTTCTCAAAATAAATGAATTAAAAAATAATAAAATATTCCTAGTTTACTGAGTATTTTAATCATGTATGAGTATTGGATTTTGCCAAATGTTTATTCTGTGGGTATTTATATGGTGATTTCCATGGATTGACTGATTTTCATATTTTGAACCAAACTTACATTCCTAACATAAATCCCCCTTGGTCATGTTGTATACTCCTTTACATATGTTTCTCAGTCTGGTTTCCTCCTAATTTTTTTTTTGAGAATGTTTATGTCTATATTTACAAGGGCTCTTGGTCTGTAGTTTTCTCTTATGTGATATGTCTGTCTCATTTTGGTATCACAGAAGAAGTTGGAAAGTTTTACCTTCTCTTCTATATTTTGGAGGAGTTCGTGAATGACTGATGTTAATTCTTTAAATGTTAGGTAGGTTTTACCAGTAAAACCATCTGATCCTGGGATTTTCTTTGTAGAAAGATTTTTGATAAATATCTGACTCTTTTTGGCTTGTTATAGTATATTTTTATTTTCTATTTATTCTGGAGTCAGTTTTGGTAGTTTGCGCTTCTCTGGGAATACATGTGTTTTACTTCAGTGCTAATTTTTTGACACTCAAATGTTTATAGAATTATATGTGTTGAGCAAGTGTCACCTGTTGGCTACCATAAAGAGCAGCAGCCCCAGGATAATAACCCACTGCATGATTTGCAAGTGTCAGGGCCACCAAGACAGACATGACTCACACAGGCACTGGATGGAACACGTAGATGGGCTCGAGCAAGATCAGCTACAATAATGAGAATTGATTCCCTTGGCCAATGGGTTTTATCTTGTAGCTTTGTAAGAAGATGGCACTGTATGAAGCCCTCAGGCAAAGAAGCCCTTTCCCTCCCACTGAGAATAGATATCGGTGGGGTTGGCCAGGTGCTGTATGACACATAGACTTCGAATAGAACAAAGCAGTATACATGAATCCAGAACAGGAAATGATAGGCTCAAACGTGGCAATAAGCACAACATAGATGTGAGAGTTCCTTATGGCCATGTAAGGAGTTATTCCAGGTTGAGGCTCACTTTATGCAGCTATACAATGGCCAAAGAAGTCTCACATAACTTCTTTTCATAAAAATTTATAATCTTGTCTCTTTCTGTAAGGAAATGATGGATCATCTTTTATTCCGTTATTTAGTAATCTCTTGTTGTTGTTGTTGTTGTTGTTTTCCCTTAGGCAGTGTGGGTAATGTGTCAATTTGTTTTTCTTTTATAGTTTATTGTCAAGTTGATTTCCGTATAACACCCAGTGCTCATCCCAACACGTGACCTCCTTCATGTCCGTCACCCCTTTTCCCCTCTCCCTCCCCCTCCATCAACCCTCAGTTTGTTCTCAGTATTTAATAGTCCCTTATGGTACTTATCAATTTTTTAATCTTTTCAAGGAATCACATTTTGACTTTGTTGATTTCTTTCTACTGTGTTTCTATTCTCTATAGTATTTCCATTCTAATGATTGTTATTTCCTTCTTTTTGCTTGCTTTGAGTTTAGTTCATTTTTTTAAAAATTTTTAATGTTTTATTTATTTCTGAAAGAGAGAGAGAGAGACAGTGTGAACAGGGGAGGGTCAGAGAGAGTGGGAGATACAGAATCCAAAACAGGCTCCAGGCTCTGAGGTGGCTGTCAGCACAGAGCCTGATGTGGGGCTCAAAACCACGAACCATGAGATCATGACCTGAGCCGAAGTCGAACGCTTAACTGACTGAGCCACCCAGGCGTCCCGAGTTTAGTTCATTCTTATTTTCTAGTTTTCTTTTTTTTTAATTAAATGTTTATTTATTTTTGAGAGAAACAGAGCATGAGCAGGGGAGGGGCAGAAAGAGAGAGAGAGACATAGAATATGAAGTAGGCTCCAGGCTCTGAGTTTTCAGCACAGAGTCTGATATGGGGCTCGAACTCATGAACTGTGAGATAATGACCTGAGCCAAAATCAGACGCTTAACCAACTGAGCCACCCAGGCACCCCTCTAGTTTCTTAAGATGGAAGGTTAGACTATTGATTTGTGTAATTTCATGGGCCAGACGTTTCTGTGTTGAAATCCTATCATAGCCACCTCAGATGTGACTATATTTGGAGAGATCTTTAAAGAGGTGATTAAGTTAAGATGAGATCATCAGAGTGGCTCTGAGGCAATATGACTGATGTCCTTATAAGAAGAAGGAATTTGGACACAGGCATGTCCATAAAGAAGACCATATGAAGAAACAGGGAGAAGGTGGCCATCCACCATCAAGGTGAGAAGCCTCAGAAAGAACAACCATGTGAACACCTTGAACTTGGACTTCTGGCTTCCAGAGTTGAGAAAATAACTTTTAGCTGTATATGTCACCCAGTAATGTTCTCATGAAAGCACTAGCAAATTAATACAAGTATTTTTAAAATCATTTTAATATAGGCATAAATACCTAAAATTTCCATTAAGCCCTGTTTCATAGTAGCCCATGAGTTTTATTTTTAAATGTTTTTATAGCCTATGAGTTTTTATATGTCATGTTTCCTTCTTTATTCATCTCAATGTATTTTCTAATTTCCTTTGTGATTTCTCTTTTGACCTATTGGTTATGTAGGAGTGCATTGTTTCATTTCCATATATTGGTGAATTTCCCAAATTTCCATCTGTTTTATATTTCTAATTCTGTACCACTTTAGTAGGAGAATATACTTTGTAGGAATTTAATCCTCTTAACAGTTATTCATTTTTTTTTCATGGCTAATATATGGTCTATTCTGGAGAAAATTCCATATGGTCTTTTCAGTACTTTTGATGGCATCATATTGCCTTTTGTCCTGCATATTTTTGTCATTGTTAAGAAATTGTTAATCTTAATTGTTGTTAATCTTACTGAGGAACACATGTACATGATAAGTGCTTCTCTCTTGCTTTCAAAGTTTCTCTGCCTTTGATTCATCTGTTTCATTACGATGTGTCTAAGTGTGGATTTCTGAGTTGAATTTCATTGACCATTGTTGGCATGTAGGTTGGAGTTTTTCATCCAGTTTAGAAAATAGCCTATTTCTTCACATATTCCTTTTTTTCCCCTTTCTCCTTGTCATTTCCTATGAGACTCTGGAAACTCCTTTCTATGAATGTGATATGCTTGATGATGTCCCACATGTTTCTGTATCTCTTTATTTCTCTTCATTCTTTCTTTCTGTTCTTGAGACTGGATAATCTCCATAGAACATCTTCATGTTGGCAGGTCCTTTCTTGCACTTGTTGCAATATGCGGTGGATCCCCTCTAGTGTTTCTGTCTTTCAATTCTGTTACTGTATTTTCAACTCCAGAATTTCTGTTTAGTTCTTTCTTTTTTCTAATTTCAATTTTTTACTTTTTTAGTGATATTTTATATTTGGTAAAACGTCATTCTCATACATTCTTCTAGTAATTTATTTATTTATGTTTTTAGAGAGGGAAACGAGCAAGAGAAGGGCCAGAGGGAGAGAAAGAGAGAGAGTGAGAGAGAGAAAGAGAAAATCTTACGCAGGTTCCATACCCAGTGTGGACCCCAATGCAGAGCTTGATCCCATGATTCTGGAGTCATGACCTTAGCTGAAATCAAGAGTGGGACACTCCACTGACTGAGCCACCCAGGCACCCTTTCTCTAGTTCTTTAGACAAGGTTGCATGTGGTTCTTGGAAAATATTTAAAATAACCCTATTTCAAATCTGTCTAATGACTAGTGCTTGGTCCTCCCCAGGTACAGTTTCTACTTACTGATTTTTTTCCTTGGGTATAGACTATGCTCTGTTGTTTCTTTCATAGCTCATACATTTTTGTTTAAGAAATGAAAAAGACATTTAAAATAATAATGTAAGATGGCAATTCTGTGAACCAGACCCTCCTCTCCTCATGATTTGTTATTGCTGTTGTTTGATTTTTTTGTTTGTTTAGTGATTTTTCTGAGCTAATTCTTTAAAGTCTGTATTTTTTGTCATGTATGAACACTGAAATTTCTCTTCTATTGGTCCCCTAGTGGTTGTACAGAGATTTCCTTGAATGCCTGTAACCACTGAGGATCCCAGACTTTGCCAAAGAGCTCTGTATGCATGTTTGTGCATACCTTAAACATTCAGATAGACACTTGACACTTTTGCCTTATAATTCACTTTCTTACTTGTGCAGAGTCTCAAAGCTAGGTAAGATGAGAGTTGGAATCTTTTCAGATGGACATGTGGAAATCTCTGGACATGGACACAGCCCTACACATGGCACTTCAAGGAATATGTCAAAGGTTTTCAAGTCCCCTCCAACCCCCCCCACACACACACACCATGTATCTCATTCACCAGTCTTTCCTTTTAAGCTTTTTGGTTAGCTTTTTGTTTGCCTCAACTGTTACCAGCTACCTTAGGATGCTGTGCAGTTAAACTTAGGAACACTTCCTTAGGAAGTTATACAATTTCCTTTGATTCTTTTTGACAGTTCCCAGGGAAAAGACTTTTTCACACTGAGTAAGCACTGAGTGAGGTCAAATGAAGACAGTTCACATGGGGTCTTCCAAGGAAACAGTAGACTAATCAAATAATATCAATACTCTGAGAAAGAGGTTGGAAGGCACTCCAACCCCATACCACCAGCATGATAGCAAGCTGTTGATTTTTAAGGTCATCAGAGAACTGGACAGCAGATAATGGGACAAGGCAAGTTAGGACACCATCAGTCTCATGGTATCTAACAAGAATCAGCCCTTTTTCTTGAATAAACAATCTGATATTCCTGAAAGCTTTTGGTTAGTGTCCAGAGTCCTGAAATATTTGATTATGACAATTTATGACAATTTATTTGTGTTACCTTAATGAAGGACTGCATTTTAGAAATCTGCCATTTCCACTGACATCATCCAGAAATCATTTTCAGCATCATATTTTCTCTTTGCAATAAAAATTTTCCAGCTTTAGTTAATGATCATTAAAATTATTATTTTCTTTTTTCACTTAATAAAAAATATCTTACCAATTTAAAAATAATACACATCAGTGGAAGAGGTAGTATTCATTCACATTCAGCAAAATATTTTTCTGTATAAACTAAAACTGGATTTACCAAATAAATATTACACATCATATTGTGTTTCACTGTTTCCAATACAAATAAATATCCTGAATGTTTGCATGGAATGATAGGATTGAAATGAGCCAAGTGGTGTTTCTGTAATTTTATAATCAGTGTCCTGTTGTTTATTTTGAATATACTTTTTTTTGTGTGCAGAATTATGAAGTACCAAAGATCTTGGAGGCCCAAAGTCTCCTAAGTGAGCTTGAACTATTCTGCACCCTTATGAACTTACTTTTGTATTTACTCTCAAATAGAATACGTTTCATTAAGTACGTGTGGTAAGGGGGCTAATGGTACTAACCGGTGTTATCCAAATTAACCTCTATGAGGAACATAATGTTTATTCAAGGATAAGTGTCAGTATACCTACTTGAATCTCACACATATACTATTAAAACTCAGTGAAAACTGCCAGCAATTCTTTGCACTAACATTGTTCTGAAATTACAACTTTATTGTCTGAATGTGGGATGGACTGCTTCTACCATCTTGCCCTGCTGTGTCACCATGATATGCATTTTCTTTTCCCTCTTTTGAACATAATATGGACATGCTGTCTGTCACCTAAGCTTTCTCCTTGCTCTTGTCTCTTCACATTCTCTTCATATAATCTTTGTCTAATTCCAACTAGCCTTTCATGCTTCTGCTACAGTGTCACATCCTCAGAGAAGTGTTCTTGATCTCCCTCACCTCTGTCCCAAATCTCTTTAGGTCCCTGTGCTCTCATAGCAAGCATCTAGTATACACCTGTATTCTAGCACTTACCATACTGTGTTGTAATTGTCTGTATGCTTGTCTCTCTTCTGCAGGCAGAAAGTAAATCTTATTTCATTTTATTACCAACAACTAGTGGTGCTTGTTACATATCAGTAATGCAATAATTATTTTTGGAAGGAAGGATAGGAAAATGACCACTGTTTCTCACTGAAACAATTTTATAACAATACAAAGTGGAAGGACTTGAGTAGTTGATGTAGCCAAGTATTGGTGGGCAGCATACAAAACCAATTTCTACTCTTTCATTATGTATTTATTCCCTAAGGGTGACTTCATTATTCAAAGGCATTTCTCAACGTGTGGGCAATAACTCCCTTAAGGAAATATTTCTTCATAAGATGTGTAAGATGCATGAAACTTTTATAACTCTGGCGGCAGTAGGCAGAGTGCCACACAAAAAATATAAGGAGATGATTCAAAGATGGGGCATTAAGTGGAACACAGTTTGAATTATCTAAGGCTGATGGCATGAATATCTTTATAGACTTAAAATAAGACAATAAGTAATACTTTGTATGAGTATATATATATATTGTATTCTTATAACGTTGTTACATTAAAATACTTATACAATTTTATTCAGATCATCAAAATGTGTAAGATACCAGAAATGTAAATATGAAAAATTTAAGATACCAATACCCATAATTTTCACTATTAAATTTTCCTTATTATTATCTCAATTTCTCTCTGTTTATAGCCAGACATTATATGTATATTTTAATTCAAATTTGTATATATTTGCGTTTATAGCTATTTAACAAAATTTATATCATATTATATACATTACTTTGCTCACCACTACCACATTGTTTGACTTTGTATATATTACTTAACAGTTTTGAAAAATATTATTTAACATTTATCATTAGCTTGGTATAATATAATATGTTCAATATTTCCTCTTTTGCAGCTTATAAATTGTTTCCTTTTTTACTTTTTTAAAATTTTGCTAATACAAGCAAGCAGAAATACTTATTATTTTATGGTAAATTGTGTGTATATATTATACACATATATATATATTTTTTTAATTTTTAAAATTTTTTTGTGAGGGAGAGAGAGATAATCCCAAGCAGGGTCTACACTCAAAATGGAGCCCAACATAAGGTGTGACCCCATGACTCTGGGAACATGACCTGGGCTGAAATTAAGAACTCGATGCTCAACTGACAGAAACACCCAGGCACCCCTTGACTGCAAGATTTTATATGCTGCCTTAATCTAGAAGATTCCAAATGTAGCTCTCAAGCCCCACTTTCTCCCATGAACTTCACACCCATTTGTCGGTCTGTGACATCTATCCAATGCCTAATATACACCTCAAACTTATCATTCCTCAAACCTAATGTTTCTTTTCCACCTGCACTGATACCTGCTCTTGTCCCTGTTATCCCCATGTCACTAAATGACAAGTCAAAACTGCAGCAGATGTGTAGGCCCCAAACTTAAAATCATTCTTGAGTAATTTGTCTCCCCACGTTTGTAGAGAACCAGTCACAAAGTAAATGTTGTTATAGCTTTAATCTCAGACTTCTCTTCACAGACCCCTGTACATAACCCTGAGTGTCATCATCCAAGAACAAATACCACCATCACTCAATGTACACACACAAGCTATTTCCACACAGTTGCATGACTGAGACTTTAAAATAATCATACCTGTTGAAATCTTTCAGCACTAGTTTTTCTCACTAACAGAAAAGCCAAAGTTTTTACAATGTTCTGCAAGATCCCACAAGTTGTACCCCTAACATAGGAACATGTTATCACACCTACTTCTGCCCTAGGCTATTTCACCATTTTAGAGAACAATTTTATGGGATCTTATTGGTTGTGGAGATTGATTTATAAAAAGTGACATATTTACATTACAATAGTCCCCTCTTATCCATGGGAGATACCTTCCAAGACCCCCAGTGGATGCCTGAAACCAAGGAAAGTACCATCACTGTATATACTCTGTTGAATTCCTGCACGTACATGTATGATAAGTTTTCATTTATGAATTAGAATTGTAAGAAGTTAACAATAATAATTAATCATCAAATAGCATGATGATTACAATTGTAATAAAAGTTATATGAATGCTCTCCCTCTCTCACCTTTCTTCTTGTGGTAATGTGAAATGATAAAATGCCTATGTTATGAAATGAAATGAGGTGAATAATGCAGGAACTAAGATGTAGTGTTAGGCTTCTACTGACCTTCTGACATATATTCAGAAGGAGGTTCATCTCTTTCTGGAGGGCAGTTGGCTGTGAGGCAGTTGGCCGTGGAAAGGAAAACCACAGAAAGGAAAACCACACATAAGAAGGGGCTCCTGTGTTAAGTTTCTCTATCCTAGAATAAGCTATATTTATTTCCCTGTTTCTTTTTTATAGCTATATCCTGTAGGAAAATTATATTATTTTTCCCCAAAACAAGTGCATATTTCTTATATTTTTCTCTATGTGTACAGCTTTTTTTGTTATTCTTAATGTGTGCCCAATTTTCTCCAACTACATTTTATAATTCATTATAATCTGACTAGAACAGGTTTTTCCAACTTTGGCACAAGTTGACATTTTGTGCCAGATAATTAATTGTCTTGTGCGTTATAGATTATTTAACAGCATCCTTGCCTTTACACACTGGATTGCAGTAGCATTCATTCCCCCTATCACGATAACTTAAAAAATGCCCTCAGACGTTGCCAAATCTCTTGTGAGGCACAAAATTGCCCCTGGCTGAGAAATACTGATCTTTATGAAGGTACAGATTGGTTTTTAAATACCACATACAGCCCATTCTTGTTTGGCCCAAATATTACCCGTGCTCCCTTTCGTCTTAATCGGTTCTTAATTTAAAAACTTATGGTACCTGACATATTGGCTATAAGAAAGAGCCATGCCAAATGATTTTCTCAGAGCCCCACATAGATTAAGTCCACAATTCCAGGTAATCATGAGTCTGCAGGTTAATATGCTTTAGCAAGCACTAAGTTATGGAATGTGTGTAGACACAGGGGACTGATAACCCAGGTGTCTAGCGGGTGGTGATTTTGGCCACATGGTTTAGCTTCTCCAAGCGTGAGTCTTCTCACTTATAAATGGGACTTGGAAGCAGCTGCTTTGCACAAATGTTATGAAGTTATAAATGAGGTCTGTATGGCCCAGAGCACAATATATGATTGTGGCTATTATTATTTCTCTGAAATCAAAGAAGTGACAATGAGGAGATGGTCCTAAACCCTGAGGGAAGAGCTGCAGGGGTTGAAAATATGTACTCCTCCATCAACACTGCCCTGGACAATACAACATTGTTGCCTGGAATATTTATTAAATGCCCTGACTAGAAATTATGCTAGAACTGAATTTTTGGAAGTATGATGTTCAGGCTCTGCCTGTAAGAAGTCCACTAAGGTAGAAAGAAACATAGTGAAAATGATGGCCTGAACTATAACAAATGAATGAATTAGACCAGTACAGAGGACAGAATCAGAAGGGCATGTCGGCAATGCCTCATCTCAACAGAAAGAACTGAGGTGGTAAAAATAATTATCCATGTCCCATATCTATACGAAAATATTGATTTATTAAAGTAATAATTTGTTTGCAATTCCAAAATTTCCATCAGTAGTCCAAGTCTCTGGAAGTTTCCTTTTGGTGTTAGCAGCTTGTGTTATACAATGGGTCCTTTTTATCCAAAATCAAGAAATGCCTTGAGGGAAACAGACAAGCAGTTTCTTCCTTAGGCTGCTAAATTGCATAAAATAATTAACCAGAGAGCTAAGAGGGATTTGCAATTATTTGGCAAAGTTAGGATTAGTAGCAGATGAAAACAAAATAAGTACTGACTTCCATAGAGCTACTCCCTCCTCCTGAGGGACCCAGCTTGCTGAACGCTGAATTCTGGTCTCTATAAAGGGAAGGAGCTATAATTCACAGCAGAAATCTATCTATTCCCCCAAATAATAATGTGTAATCTTTAACAACATTTCAAAATGTGCTATACGATAACTTTGTTGAGATTCTTATCAAAAGGAAGCCTCCCTATGCCAGATTAGATGTCACCTGTTCCAAGTTCTTTCTTCCTTTAGTTTTGTTAAGAAAATGGAACCCAGAGTAATGAAATGACTTGCTCAAGTTCACACAGATACTTTCTTCTAAAGTGAAAGTTAGAGCACATTTCCTGACACTGAGCCCAGTGATTTTCCACCCATTACACTTTTCTCCTTCTCCACATACTCTACTTTGTCATCTTTTTCGAATAAATGGTGCTTGGAAAAGTTCCAAAGGCAAATGCACCTTCAGTTCCATTTCGAGAGTTCACCCTGTAATTGTCACACCTGATCTCTGTCCCAGTGGCTGAACCCAATCACTGGGGATAATTTGAATCGACTGAAGCTTCTAGAGTCTGTGCATGCTGCCGTTGACCCTCCTCATTCAGACAACGCCATTGTGATAGGCAAGGTTGGCCACTGCCACTTTAAATTAGTGGTTTATCTTGAGTCCTGGAGAAAGGAAGTCCTTTCAGGGGGAGAGGATGATGAATCACACAGCGGGGAACAAATGTAACTGTGATTAATGGGACATTACACAACAACAAAAAAATAGAGCCAACTGTGTGCAGAGATAACTGGAACCACAAAGACCAACTTATTGTCCAAGGTGATGTAATTAACTTCAAGCCCCTTCATAGCTTGGATGGCTGATTCCAGTGAGCCTCTCCATTGTACTGGTAATAATGACAAGGCTGTGCCTTCTTATTTTAAATATTATCCTATTAAGGACCATTTTTCTCCAATGCATGGCACTGATAAAATGTCAAAGACTAAGATATGGCAATTTGAAGTAGCACGATTTTAAGTAACTGCAGATTCATACAACTTTCCTTCTTTCCCAAGGAAGACAATGGAAGAAAAGACCAAACATTTGGCTTTATGATATATGAGCTTCTTCAAATATTTCCATACAAGAAAGACCCACTGATTATCTGTTTCAGTTTTATTTTCTTGGTTGCTCTGGGTAAAGTGAAAAGAAGATTTCAGAACATGTTATATTATAGTAACTGTAATAAAGAAAAATTTCTTTTTGCTTCTCACCACCTGCTAGGGTATCTTGTCCTGTTCATGCAAGTGCATTTCTCTCACCCATAAGAAATAAGTAATTGCTTTGTCTATTAGACAGAATAGTTGCTTGGATTTTTGTGAAGGTATTATGGATTCAAAAAATTATTCTCTGCCGTTCAAATAAGGGAAAATCAGTACTGTGGGTATTTTCACCCATTGCGATCTTGCCCACATTCTTCGGTTAACAAAGTTGGAATGGAAGTCTGAATTTAAAAATGCTTGCCAATCCCTTTGCCAAGTTTGGATACTTTCCAAATAATTTGGTACCTGTTTCATTTTATGTTTTTGGAATCATTTGGCTACTAACACAGCTCACAGTATAGCAAATCTTCCACTTAAATTCCAAGATATGATATATTTGGAAGATCAACTTTGTTCCCAACTGTCAGGTGTGTTTTCCTCTTCCTGAATTTGAAGTAATAATAGCATCTTTTATTTTTATATTGTATTTATCTTTACAAGTAACATTTACCCCCTTGATTCTACTCGACTAGATCTTAAGAGTAGAGATGTGCTGTGGGTGAAACAGTGTGGACTCTGGTGTCGCCTGCCCAGGTGTGACTTTCAGCTCATGCAACTATTCACATAGATATTCGATAACTTATTTTCTCCCCCTGAATCTCACTTTTCTCATCCATTAACACAGGATGATAACACTTCATACAAATGTGTGAAGGCAGAATGAGAATATGTATGCATGGTCTTTCCACCACTGCTACCTCCTTCTTTACTAGAAGAAAGTACAGTATTCTGCTTTCTTTCTTTACATGTGTTTCCCAAGAAAGGGGAAAGAAAAGAGGTAATATAGACTTTATCAAAGACCTATCATGGTTCAAGATCTGTTGTAGCACGTTCCAGAGACTTCAGAGGATTCAAAAGATATTATCTCAGTACTTGCAAATAAGGGGATTAGATGTGGGGAATACTAAAAAAGTGTCCTGAGATAATCAAGTGCCCAGGCCAGTGCCTTAATTTTAATACACAGTTTTTGCAGTGAACCATGAAATGCAAGCCTGACATCTAAGACCCTAGGGGAGAGCATTCTGGAATGTGTCTCTCTGTCACACTGCCATGATGACCTTCAGCACAGGCATGAGACCTGTTATAAGCAGGCTACTCTGGCCACATTGTGGTGCCCTGACTTAGTTTTACTTGAATCATACACACACTCTCTCCTCTTCCCTCCTTGAATCCAATTCCACTCCATACTGGCCCTGCTACCATCAGTCTTGCCCCTTATTCTTCATTTTCCATACTCAGCTGGCTGTTTGCTCTTGACAACGACCCCCCAGCTATAACCTTTATTCCTATCCATGATTCTGGGCTTCACCAAACTCTCTGCATCAAGGACTGTTATAGACCAGCATCTTTCCAGGCTTGAGGTGTTTTGACACTCCTCTTATCTTTACATCTTTGTTAGTTAAGATTCACACCTAATGCATCCTGATCCTGTAAAAAAGAACTAGTGTCAGGGATGTGTAGATGGCTCAGTTGGTTAAGCATCAGACTCTTGTTTTCAGCTCAGTCTCGTTCTCATGATTCATGGGATCAAGCCCTGTGTCAGGCTCTGTGCTGACTGAGTGGAGCCTGTTTGGGATTCTCTCTCTCCCCCTCTCTCTATCCCTCCCTTGCTTGTGCTCTCTCTTTCTCTCAAAAATAAACAAATAAACTTAAAAAAGGAACCAGTGTCAAAGAAAAATTATTCAATGGCACCGTTAAAGCACATTTTAGAAGACTTTGTTCAAGGTAGGGGACCATCATGGTAGCTATAAGGGGAGCTGTGATGGAATTTTACCATGAGTTTGCAGCATGTGCAAGAGGGAGTTCATAGTCAAGAGGCAAGTTGAGGGTCAGTGAATAGAAAATTAATAAGAGGAAACTTCAGGGGTAGGGCAGGATTCTGGTACAAGCCATCTAACAGGGTTCTTGCTGAAGGTAGGCTTGGGTGATCAAACATCACCTAGGGGATGGTGATGATGAAGAACCCTATAAGATATTAAGGGTGATCAAACGTTGAGGGTGTAAATTCTGGTTAAGAGACTCATCAGGATTCTTCCTTAAACTGGACACTGCAGAGTCCAAAAGTCAGGACTAGTTGGAAAAGAGTTCAGGGAGCCTGAGTAGAGCCTGCTCAGTGAGAGAATGCTTGTCACTAGACAGATGAGGAAGGAGCATGAAAGAAAAAATGGCTTGCTTCAAGTCACACGCTTAGTTATGGAACTAGATGTGATGTCTGCTGTAGCCCAATCTACCGCCATTCCCACTAGACCACTGGTTTTTAGTAGGGAGGGATTTTAACCCCAGACATTTGGCAATATCTGGAGACCCTTTTGTCTGTAATGTTTCTGGTATCTAGTAGGTAGAGCTCAGAGAAGCTGTTAATATCCTACAATGCACAGAACCCCTCCACAAACAAAGAATTATCTAGCCCCAAGTGTCTACAGTGCTACAGTTGAGAAACTGGATTAAAGTACTGAATCATGAGGAAGTAGGATGAAGTCTCCCTCAAGTGATTTTCTGCTTTTTACGCATGTGAGAACGACTTTGTGTAGCCATGATTAAAAATGCAAGTCATGAGTCTAGAGTTCTATTTACATATTTAGCATTGATTTACTTTGTGGTTTCCTGTCCATCCCTTCGCTCCCAGCCACAAACATTTTGCTGAGAAGCTCATGTGTGTAACTATAAAGAAGGTGTCAGGAAACAAGGTTTTCCATATCAGCACTGACCACTTGTGCCTAGCGAACACTATTTATTCACCCCAGTGTTCATTCGACCTCTGTAGATACAAGGAAAAGTATAAATTCTCCAATTTGCCTGTTATGTTATAGCTACAACATCCACAGAAACACTATCTAAGTGCTATATGTGCTATTTGCTGAGTAGTAAATAATGCAGTATAAATTAATAATGTATTGTAATAAAATGTTCTTTATTACCATTACATTTATATTCCTTTATTAATCTTCCTTTTGCTGGCTTTCTTTATTCTTTTCTTTCTGCCGGCCACCTGGTCACAAATGTTATACAGATTACTTGCCATATCTCAATTACTATCCCTCACTTCTTTCTTTTCTCACTTTATTTTTCTTCTCTTTTCTCAGTTCTAGCTCCCTTTTATCCTTTTTAAATGTTCATTTGTAGAGAGAGAGAGAGACAGAGACAGAGACAGATCATGAGTGAGTGCAGGGCAGAGAGAGGGAGAGAATCCCAAGCAGGCTCCACAATGTCAGCACAGTGTCAGGAACGGGGCTTGATCTCATGACTCATGAGATCATGACCTGTGACTCCCTTTTATATTAATTTTAGGCTGCCATTTTTTGGTGTCTCTTTTATCATCTCTTCAATTACAATAGTTCCCCCTTACCTGTGGTGGATACATGCCAAGGTCCCCAGTGATAGCTGCTGCCATACACAGTACCAAACCATATATATACGGTTATTTTCCCTGCCTAGGCATACCTGTGATTAAGTTTAATTTATAAATTAAGCACAGTAAGAGATTAACCATAGCTGATAATAAAATAGAACAAAATTATGACAATACGCTGTAATGTGACTGCAGCCTCTCTCCTCAGAATATCTGATTGCACTGCATTCACCCTTCTTCTTGTGCTGATATGAGATGACAAAATGCCTATGTGATGAGATAAAGTGAGGCAAATGATGTAGGCATTGTGATGTCTTGTTGGGCTACTACTGACCTTCTGATGATAAGTCAGAAAGAGGAGCGACTGCTTCGACTGTGGTTGACTATGAGTAACTGAAACCATGGAAAGTATAACTGTGGGTAAAGGATTGGAGCTACAGCAATCTCCCCTCTCTTCTTTCTTGCTACATCTCTTTTTCTCTCTTAAAAATGTCCCCAGAGCACTTATAAATGAACAGAGAGAACTGGAGAAAAAAGAAGATGATTGCTGATCTTACAGAGTTCTTTCCTTTAGCTCTCTTCTACAAAATTATTGACCTTGTTTCCAAGATCTGGACAAAAAGGACAGCCTGAAGCCCACACCTTCTGGAAGAAGGGAGACTTACAGAAATCACGACCGTTCAGGGCACGCAGCATAAGGCAGTTAGGCTGCCAGGTAGAGGATGTCTTTGAGAGTCAGTAGAACATTTACTTAGGAGGATGTAAGCATAAAAGTTAATCTTGCCACTACAGGGCTCCTCACTGCCTTTGGAATAAGGCACTTTAAGATTTGGCTTTTACCTCTTTATTTTGACCACTTCTATCTTGGACCAAATGCTCTTCTCTGCAACCAGAGGAGACATGTGATGTTCCTTGAATGCACCATGTTGTTTCTGTATCTTTCTGTTTTTACCTCCAGTGTTCTTCTTTGATAGGACCCCCTTTCCCTGGTTCTCTCTGTACAACATTCCTGTTCATTCTTAACAATTTAGCTTAGAAAGGTCTTCTCTTCCCAATCTATCTTGGCTTAGGCAGGCAGCCTCTACTGTGTTTCTAATTGCCAGCTACTTATTTCAATTAATTATATGAATGCCTTCATCTGTTGTTTTATCTTCCTTACCACTTAATAAACTTTTAGTGGGAAATGGGGCTGTGGCTTTCTCCTTTTATTATTAACCAGTCCCATGGTTTTGCAAAGTAGATGGACAATAAATAGCTATCAATGACAATAAAATGGGTAAAATAATGTCAAGAAGAAGGGAAGCCCAAATGGGATGCATTCTTGGTGTACAAACATTGCAGCCATGGAAAAATAACAATATTGGTTTCCTACAAGTATCTTCATGTGCATGGAAAAATTAATATACAAACTAGCTAGGAATTATGGAAAGAAACTTCTATTATTTTATTTTTTAACTTCCAACAATTAGAGATTTAATAGTTCATTGGGTTTTTTTTTTTTTGGTTGAATAACATCATTACTTCCTTTGAGATAATTTCATTATCAGCATTAAACATGAGTCTTCTAAAAGGAATTAGTACTTAAATTTCACTTATGTACAGGTAAAATTTATTGTTTGAGCTGGATTTGGTCCTGTATCACTTTATTCTTTCCCACCAACGTCTTTTCAAAGCAATTCATTGGAGTTGTTTTTCTCCAACCTTAGATGAAATTAAAAGAAAAAAATAAGTTTTCTGGTTACTTTCAAGTAATGAAAATTAGTCTATTTTTTTTCCAATATACTTAAAAGCAATGCCTCTCAACATAGTATCAAGCCTTACATTACTCACACAATTTCAAAAGTTTCTTATTTAAAGCTTAGTCTTGACTTAAACCAGAAAGCGTGGAATGGGGGAGGGACTGTAGTTTGATTCCCTCTTTTTCACATCTTTTCTTCTCCATGCCCTAATTGCTGTTTGGGGTACCCTCTGAGCAGGAAGAAATGAAGAGAGAAGAGTTAGAGAGAGAAAAATCTCTTCTGAAATTTAAAGTTTTAATTTGGCCCAAACAATCAAAATATGTGGCTAATCCCTTCTTTATTCTGTATTTTATTGGGGGCTATTTGAAGTACCTATCCAATATCCTCGGTTCTACTTTTGTTCATCTAGGCAATAACTCAGCTTTCAGCCACTAACAGCTCAATCCCTCAGCTCCTATTACCTTTCCCATAGTTGGGGATACCTTGCTTCTCTAGGCTGCTCTCTTGAGTGAACTCCTCAGGACCACTCTGTATACCTCCCTTCCACAGGGTCCATATTTGGCCCAACTGAAAATGCTTTTGCTGTAGTATCTCATCACAGGCTGTTTGTTCTCCGTGTAACTTGTGCCTCCTCTATGCTGCTGGCAGAAGGGACTTCTCAAAGCAAGAATCAAATGCCGTTTGCTATGTCCTTCATCTTCTTGGCAATACAGATCAAGCTTTCTAAGTGGTCACTTGGCCTGAAAAACAAGAATACTTCTCATCTCATCTTCTGCATTGGTATTGGCCAATAGGCAATGGCGCTCTGGTGATTAATTTCAAAGAAATCCTGTTGTCCTAAGTCACTGATGTTCACTCTTGCGTGCAAAGGGATGCTTCCTTATTATTGGGTCTACTCTTTATAATTCTACCACTGAGGTGACCTGGCTGTAACAGATCATCCTTTGCTGGTGACCAGAGAGTAACATATGTTGTATTTTGAGCGGCACTAATATAGGATTTCAATGTGAGTGGGAGCTGACATCTTACAGGGGCACTGTTCAGTTGGATAGAGCCTCCCATGTTAATACTGATCAATAACTAACAAACAGGAACATTTTTTTATTAGTGCCAAAGTAGACTGAGTATCTGCTAACTCCTGCTACATAACAAACTCTCCTAAAAGTTATGGTTTAACCAAACAACTATTTATTTGGCTCACAATTGCAGATCGGCAATTTGGACTGGTCTTGACTGGGCAATATTTCTAGTCCATGGTCTCACTCATGCAGCTGTGATCAGCTACTGGTTTTGTTGTGGCATTTCAGTGGGGATGACCCATTTCTGCTCCATATGACATTTCATCCTCTGGCACTTTCGATTGGACTTCTTCATGTGGTGGTGACAAGAGTCCAAGAAAAAGCAGAAAGAAAGGAGATGCATGCCACTTATTGAGAGCCAAGGTTCAAAGCAGACACATTGTCTCTTCCATTGCATTCTTTTGCCAAAGCAAGTCACAGAGGTAATCTGGGTCTTAGGGGAGTGGAAACAGATTCTGCTTTGTGACAGAGTGTGGATACAGGAAGGGGAATAATTACATCTAACTTGTAAGCAGTCTGTTACAGATTGTCACAGATTGTCTATGATATCACTCTTTAGCTTGTCTTGATATCCATATATTCCTTTCTCATCAGATATGAAATCTACTAGCCGGAATTATGAATGGGCAAGTAATGTTTTTCTATAGAAGATGTAAAACTCACTCAGATTATCTGAGGGCTCATTTAACAAAATATGGAGATAAAAGCTCAAATGGGGGCTAAGATCTGACAATTTCTAAATGTTCTGTGGTTACACTTTCTGTGAGTCCAGTTTTGAGACAATGGATCTTGAATATTGCTTTATGGTTATTATGTGGTTATTTCCATATCTCTCCCTCTAAAATTGGGTACTTTTCTTACAATTCTCAGATTATGGGAATTGGTTTTACTTGTCCTGAGAAAATGTTCAATATATTGTAACTATCAGTGTAAGATATCAACATATCTATGGAGTTTAGCAATTGAAGTATGCCTATAAGTTATCTTTTTTGTTGCTCTTTATATCTTAGATTTTAAAAATCCTCAAAGGTATGATTTTACAACCACATTCCTCTGACTGCTCTTTTGTGTGAGATTTCTGTTTTTTCATATATTTTTAAGTTTATTTATTTTTGAGATAGGGAGCATGTGTGTGTAAGAGAGGGGCAGAGAGAGAGGGGGTGGGGAAAGGGAGAATCCTAAGCAGGCTCCATGATGTCAGCATAGAACCTGATGTGGGGTTAGAACCCACAAACCATAAGATCATGACCTGAGCCAAAAGCAAGGTCCGATGCCTAACTGGCTGAGTCACCCAGGTACCATGAGAAGATTTCTTTATGCATTTTACATGTACCACGTTGTCCTACAATAATCCATCACCAATAAACCATTTACTGGCAATATTTTTGTGCTGTAGTTATTGAATTATTAATTGGTAAAAGATTATAAACATGACATGAATTATTTAAAAAGGATCTACTGAGAAAGAAGAAGTCTGAATGCAGGTAATGCAAAAATATGTATGAGTTCCAGTTTGTGCAGGTCACCTTTTGGGGAACATCTGTTTGAAATATACAATGGGCAGCAAGAGCTTTTACTAGATCCAGTTATCTGGCACTTTCACTGTATTATGAAAAAAATCCTTAGATTTCAAATCATGGTAGAATATTGACAGGTAATGTAAGATTCGCAAGCATATTGCATATTACTTTTCCTATATAATGAATTGGTTTTATTTTAAGTGTGAGATAATGGAATAGAGCGAGTGTTATATTATCAGTGTGTTTATACAATGAAAAATGTAAAAATAAATTATTATAATTTCGAAATATAGATGAACCCCTAAGAACTCTGTTGATATTTTGGTTTTGTTGATGGAATCACAAATAAAGGACCCATCTTCTCTACCAGGATTCTGAACCAACTTAGAAGTAAGGCAATGGATTCAACAGATAAGGGGAAAGATATTCCTTATATTGCCCTCAGAGGCTGGGTTGAAGATATTGTTTATATGTCTAGGCAATTAGTCTTCTTTTTTTTTATTTTTTTATTTTTTTACAAATAGTTTATTGTCAAATTAGTTTCCATATAACACCCAGTGCTCATCCCCACGAGTGCCCTCCTCCATGCCCATCCCCCCTCCCCCCTACATCCATCAGTTCTCAGTTTTTGTCAGCATTCAAGAGTCTCTCATGGTTTGCCTCTCTCCCTTTCCCCCACCATTTCCCCCCTTCTTCTCGCCCTTGGTCCCCTGTTAAGTTCCTCCTAATCCTCCTATACGTGCAAACATATGATATTTGTCCTTCTCTGCCTGACTTATTTCACTTAGCATAACACCCTCAAGGTCCATCCATGTTGCTACACATGGCCAGATTTCATTCTTTCTCATTGTCATATAGTATTCCATGATATAGATAAACCACATCTTCTTGATCCATTCGTCCATTGATGGACACTTAGGCTCTTTCCATGTGTTGGCTATCGTTGAGAGTGCCGCTATGAACATTGGGGTACATGTGCTCCTATAGGCAATTAGTCTTCTTAATGTTTGCCAATATTAAAGCCCAGACTTATAGAACCTTGTCAAACCAGTCACAGGCAAAAAGCCTTTCCCTGTAAGATTGGAGGTGAGGGCAAGAATTTGTACAAACCTAGGCACTATCATATCAAAGTTGACTCATCTACGGAGCACGGTCAAATGGTGTGGGGCATGGACTCTGGGCTGACTCTAGCAGACCTACCTTGCAGCAAGCTATGCTTGGGTGAGATGGTCTAGCAGTAGCTGGGAAGAAAGAGCTGCATGGAGGAGATGTCGGACAATAATGTCTATATCTCGCAAAACTGAATCTAGTTTGAATGCCAGCAAGGCCAACAGGAATAAGTAGCTGAAGACAGAAAGCAGGGGACAGAGAAACTGTCTGAGAGGCTAAAAATTGTTATTCAATAGTTTGAACATAAAATACATGGAACATACTGACATGATCAAATTGCCCTGTGTTTTATACTACATTAGATAATGATTTATTTTATAACCTTTCAACATGTGGATGAGTGACTTAGAACAGAGAGAGAATAAATAGTTTGCATATATAAAAACAATAAGTTTGAAATATAAGTTTAAATTTGGGATGCTACTATATTAGGTTTGTGGAAAGAGTACTCCATTAAAATCAGGTGGCTTGCATTTATAATTTAGTTTACCTACCAAATAGTTGTGTGGTCATTTTGGCAATAGCCTTAGCCATTAAATCCCAAAATTTGCTCCTTCTTTTTTTAAATTAGGGAGTTGGTCTAAATGATCTATAAGGATTTTATCCTACCCTATAATCCCAGATATTGTTTTTAACATATCTTTTATATTAAGATATATCATATATCTGTATATCATTTATATATAAAGATATATGTTTTTAAATATGTATATATTTGTATAAGATATATGTATCTTTACACATATATAAAAATATATGACATATATTTTTAAATCTAGTTTATCGTGGCCTATATTCAAATAGATGCCAATTTCTGAATAGGCAATAAACCCATATTTCTGCAAAATATTTCTTCTTGAGAAGACCTAATTAGAAATGGTCAAAATGAGCTTGTCAAAATCTAAACCAAAAGAACCTGTGTTTATTCTTCATACAATTTTTTCTACTAAATCACTTATAAACTAACTTGAACACCTATCCTTCTATCTACAGAGTCCCATGCACACGGACTTAGGAGAATTAAGGCATTGAAAACATCCATTTAGGAAATAGTAAATAGAGGTGCCTGGGTGGCTTAGTCGGTTGAGCATTCGACTTCGGCTCACGTCATGATCTCACGGTTTGTGGGTTCGAGCCCCATATCAGGCTCTGTAATGACAGCTAGCTCAGAGTCTGTAGCCTGTCTTCGGATTCTGTGTCTCTCTCTGACCCTCCCCTGCTCATGTTCTGTCTCTCTCTCTCTCTCTCTCTCCAAAACAAATAAAACATTAAAAAAAAAAAGGAAATAGTAAATAGAACAGACAGTGGACAGTTGATTTTAAAACTATGATTTTAAAACTCATTTCCATGCTATTGGCTTGTCTGAGTGCCTATTGTTTAAAATAGTTAGTATTATGGATTTTTATTGTTTTGACCTTCAACAAATTACCAAAACCTCAAACAATCTCTGACCACTGAAACTGGACCATTGTCTTCATCCACAAGAATTACTTAGATCTTCAAATGTACTAAAAAATCTTAGTATCATCTGTTCCATGATACTCTTGGGATCTAGATGGCTATCAAGAAATAATGCTTCCATATTCTTCTCTATTTTGATACAGTTGAACAGATATCTGAACATAGAAATCCTTAATAGTTCTTGGAACACAGAAATGCCATTGATCAGCAATAACCGGGAGACAGAATAAACAAAGGTCTTTCCATATCAAATCCATGGGAAGAGTCTTGGCATGATTCATCCAGGGAAGGGGGTGTTCCAATCCATGTAAACATTTTTACTAGGATAGAAACTTTGGATATTGGGTGAATGCATAAATTTATTTTGCCTTATCTGGAATATCAAAGAACACCTTATTCCATAGTTCATGCCTGTAAAAAACTAAGCAAGACTGGAAAACAAATATATTTTAAACAAGGGGCTTTCAGATAATAAGTTTTCTACTTCATTCTACATTTGGAAAGGTCTCAGAAACTCTGACATTCATTCCTAAAGACCAAAGTTTATATTCCATATGTCTTATTCGATCTTCTGGAAAGGCACAGTCATTATACAGTGAGAAGTATAGGCTCCACTTGGATTCTTTCCCAGATTACTCCATAATATAATATAATATTGAGGTAGACATTGTTTCTACACAAAGCACTACTTCTCACTTGTGTAAAGTTGTGTGTCTCTTAACCTTCAGTTGCTTTGGGGTATGTGATAACTCAGGAAACTTAGTTGTACCTCTTTTTGGTAACCTCTTTAATTCCAATTTTGGAAGATTTGACTTCATCTTGGAGAAATACAATAAAACCTAGATACAGTTACAATGATTAGCACTGGAGAGGTCCACAAAATTCTCAGGATCATATTAATCCGACAACAACAAACCCCTTTTGATTCTGTGTTTATCTAAATGCATGAGCTAATTAGGTTGCATTCTTTAGATAAAGGAACAATTAATTACAATTGCACATAAGGACATTTACTCTGCCCAAGGTGCGTTGAACTGAGTATAGATAAATTGATAATTCCTATGAGAAGGAGCATAAAACTGGGTGGAAAGAGACTTCCAGTATCACCAGCACCAGTGTCAGCCAAACCACAGCCCTCAGGCCACATGAGGCGGCCACCTGCTTTTGTGAATAAAGCTTTACTTAAACACAGTCAAAGTAGTTGATTTACATTTTGATCAGCATTGCTTTCATACAACAATGGTACAGTTGAGTAGTTGAGACAGAGAAACAATGGCTTGCAAGGCTAAAATTATTGAATCTTTGGTCTTTTATAGGAAAAGTCTACTGACCCTCACTTTAGCAAATGTCTATCCACAAGGATGTATAAGGATGAAAAATTTAAGTTAAACAATGAGTAATGTCAAAATGCAAGCGGAAAAGAAGAAAGCACAGAGATTCTTTTTTGTCCCTATTATTTAGTACATTTGTGAAGATCCTGTTCAGCCTCCCAGCCATGTTTCTAGTACAATACATGGAGCTAAATGAAGCAATAGCAAGGGCAGGAAGGCCTGAGGTTTCATTCCGTGTCTCCCATTTGTGGCCTTGGAAGTTCATCAGTCTCTCTTCACATTTATGAATATAATAAATAGTCAGGGTTTAGTACTAAGTCTGACCTGCTAGCCATTTAATGAGTGTTGCTGCCCTGTCATATGTCTCTGGGTATTTCAGAATCCATTATACAGGCTTTGGTGGAAGCTTCCAGGGATATGGAGACTACTTGTTAGGAAGACAACACTTTTTAAAAGTTTGTTTATTTATTTTGAGAGAGGGAGAGTATAAGTTGGAGAGACACTTAGAGAGAAGGAGAGAGAGAGAGAATCCCAAGAAGGCTGCGCAGGTCAGCAATGAGCCGGATGTGGGGCTGGAACTCATGAACCAAGAGATCATGAGCTGAAACTAAGAGTAAGATATGTAACCAACTGAGGGCACTGAAGACACTGACAGGTGTCACAAGACAGCACTCTTTTAGTTTGTTTGTTTGTTTTTGTTTGTTTATTGTCAAGTTAGTTTCCATATAACACCCAGTGCTCATCCCCAACAAGTGCCCTCCTTCATGCCCATCACCTCTTTACGTCTCCCCCCCACCCCGATCAACCCTCAGTTTGTTCTCAGTATTTAAGAGTTTCTTATGGTTTGCCTCCCTCCCTCTCCTTAACTATTTTCCCCTCCCCTCCCCCATGGTCCTCTGTTAAGTTTCTCCTGTTCCACTTATAAGTGAAAACATATAGTATCTGTCCTTCTCTGGCCTGACTCATTTTGCTCAGCATAACATCCTCGAGTTCCATCCACGTTGCTATAAATGGCCAGATTTCATTCTTTCTCATTGTCATGCAGTATTCCATTGTGTATATAAACCACATCCTTTTGACCCATTCATCAGTTGATGGATATTTAGGCTGTTTCTATGATTTGGCTATTGTTGAAAGTGCTGCTATTAACATTGGGGTACGTGTGCCCCTATGCATCAGCACTCCTGTATCCAAGGCAGCACTTTTTAAAAACCAGCACTCTTTTCAAAGAAAAGCACTAATTATTTTTAAAAAGTATATTTTTCTTCTTTAGTCAAATTTAGTCTTAATTTTCCTCTCTTTCATCTGTTTCCGTGACTGTCTTCTTCACTTATCAAAGAGTCCCCAACTGTCGTCAAAGTTCTGGCACAGGTCTATGATAAAGTTGTCATTGATCATTAAAAGAAGAAGCTTAGGTATATTTCATAAAGCAAAATGTGTTCAAAATGTGTTCACAAGGATTATTTTTTATTCCAAGAGTGTGTAATTCCTATAATTCTCATACTAAAATAACTTTTAGTTAGTAACACAATGCCAAAGTTAAAATAGCTTTTAATGTCTAACTTTTGATATATAATACAATGATTGTCTATATGTACGCATGCTTATACATACACATATATGAAATCAAGGCAAAAATTAACACTTGTAGCACTTTTCCAGGTCGTTCATTTTGCCTCACACCTATGATTCACAGGTTGTAAAATTCAGATCCACTGAGATACACAGTTTACGGACACCTCCTTCTGTATACCTGACTTTCAAATTCAATTTGAAAACAATGTCATTAGGTCATTCTACCTCTGTCTTTCTCCAGAGAAACCACACCCTGTTTTCTCATGACCAACTTTGGTATAGCGTCTTTAGTTCTCCTCCATGGCGACTTCCCATCCAGACTCGCATCTGAAACTCACAATTTGGCCTCCTGGATTCTCTCCCTTTCCCAGTTGCTGTGATAGCCGTGATTCCACCCCAAGGTCTGCACCTTCCCTCCTACTGATGTTTGGTTCAGCTGCTTGGGACTTTGTGCACCATAGGCTTCCCCCGTTCATCCTGGCCAGTCTTACTCAGCCTCCATTAATAAGAGAAATGCCATTGTTCACGCTAGGATTAGTCACATACTCTTGTGCCAAAACCAGATGAGAAAACCCCATACCTGAGAAGTTTCTTTCTCTAATCAACCTCTTTTTTTTTCATTTAAATTCAAATTAGTTAACATACGGTGTATCTTGGCTTCAGAAGCAGAATTATTGATTCATCTCTTACATTTGACACCCAGTACTCAACCTAACAAGTGCCCTTCTTAGTGCCCACCACCCATTTAGCCCACCCCCTTGCTCACATTCCCGACAACAACCCTCGGTTTGTTCTCTGATTTAAGAGTCTCTTATGGTTTGCCTCTCTCTCTGTTTTTATCTTATTTTTCCTACCCTTCCCTTATGTTCATCTGTTGTGTTTCTCAAATTCCACAAATGAATGAAATCATATGATATCTCTATTTCTTTGACTTATTTCACTTAGCATAATACACTCTAGTTCTATCCACGCTGTTGCAAATGGCAAGATTTCATTCTTTTTCATCACCAAGTAGTATTTCATTGTGTATATGTACATCTATCTATCTATCTATCTATCTATCTATACCACATCTTATTTATCCTTTCATCAGTCAATGGACATTTGGGCTCTTTCTGTAATTTGGCTATTGTTGATACCACTGCTATAAACAATGGGGTTCATGTGCCCCTTAGGATCAAGATTTTTTATATCCTTTGGAAAAATACCTACTCCAATCATGTATTTTATTGATGAGTAAAGCAAGACTTGTAAATTGCCAAGTGCAAACAGCTGGTGGTAACAGGACAAAGAAACCCATTTCGGTTTTGCACTGAAGCCTGCACTCCTTCCTTTGAATCACCCTGTGGGCTGGGGATCTACCTGGCAAGTCTGCAGAGCAGAAGCAGTTAGTTTAGATGTGATATTTGAGCCCATTCTGAAGCTGACCTTCTCATTAACATCACATGGATCCTTCATTTTCAACTGAATCATAGTCAGCAGGTTTTTTGTTTGCATGCAAGGGAAGGTGTCTATATAGAGCTTCCCACCACTTTCCTGGGGGTGCGGACCCACTTTTCTATATTCCGAGTGCTCTGGTACTCCATGGAGCTAAAATCAACCATCCTTGTTTTCAAGAGCTCTCAACTTTACACTCTTCATTCACGCTCTCCCCAGCCAGAGCCTCGGCTTCTGTAGAACCAACTTTTAGACCACTTTGCATATGTCATCTCCATTCTGTTCTCTTATTAGTTTAATAGGAGTCCATAGAACCAGAATCTGCCATTCAGATTGCATTTTGTTTCCACTGAGGGTAGAGATTTAAAATGAGCAAAGGAGAAATGTGGGTTCCCAGTGAAAGCGGCAATGTCCAGAAGAAGCATACTGAAAACAGCAAGAATTATCTCCAGTGGATGTGGTGTCCTAATCTTTTCAAAATAAAAGGCAGATTACAAAACTACTCATACATATTGGAAAATTATAGTTAAATTTTTTTTTAAATCAAGTATAATAAGGATTATATTTTTATACATTTATATATTTATACAATAGAGTACATATTATATAGTCCCATGTTATGTACGTTTTGGCATTCATTTGTACATACTTGCATCCATAATCCTGCTAACTTAAACCATGCTTCTCAGGTGTAGTCGGCACTCACCAGTATCAAAGGCTTGTTTAAAAATGCAGATTCCGGGGCGCCTGGGTGGCTTAGTCGGTTAAGCGTCCGACTTTCGCTTAGGTCATGATCTCGCGGTTCGTGGGTTCGAGCCCCGCGTCAGGCTCTGTGCTGACTGCCAGCTCAGAGCCTGGAGCCTGTTTCAGTCTGTGACTCCCTCTCTCTCTGACCCTCCCCTGCTCACGCTGTCTCTCTCTCTCTCCTAGAAATAAATAAAAAAAATAAATAAAATAAAAATGCAGATTCCTTTTCAGATCCACTGAATCAGAAATTTTAGGACTGTAGACCAGGGATCTGTACTTTAGACAAATTCTTTAACTGCGCTCAAGTTTAAGAACACATGATGTAAAAATATCCATTTATAAAAATGTATTTTGGAGCATTTCCATCTAGGCTCTTCCACGCATGTTTCTTACAACTATATCTTGTGTCTGTCACCTAACATTGCCTAAAAAATTATCACATGACTGACAAGTCACTATAAACAGAATTTTAAGGCTGCATAATATAATATGTGGAGATGCTCTAATTTAATCATTTAGTATATTTATTCAACAGTTAGATACTTCCAGGCTTTTGCTCTATAAATAATATTGGTATGAATCTCTCTGAGCATACAATTTTTTTCCCCACATCAAACTCTTTCTATCAACTCTGGTGATTCTTAGTCTACCTGCTGTATATAAAAACTCTCTTGTTGTTGCATACTAGCTGGAGAGAAATGTGTTATTTTAACCTGTCATCTTTAAACGAATTGTAAAGCTCGATATTATTAACATTGATATTTCTTATTTTATAAAGTATCTGTGATCCATACTAAATACCTATGGTAGTCACTGTTTTTTCCATTAAGGAAAAATGCTATTTATTTATAAGAATAGTAATACTTTAATAGAAATATTTAAATAATATTTAAATATTTAAAATAAGTGATGCTTTCTTTTCCTCTTTGAATTTTATTTATTATTGTTTTTGAAAAGCATAGTTTCTTTAATTTCTTTGGACTTAACTTTTCAGTATACTTCTCTATTTTATTACATTTAAATTGTATTCAGATCCAAATATTTTATACATATTATGTTATCTAATCTCCCAGGTACTTTGTATGTGATTTTTTTTTTCTTTAATGTTGAATTCTTTGGGACTTATTTTCAGTTACATTGGACGGAGGTTATCCGTGGGTCAGTACTATTCTGGTGTGGCACTGTGAAGGGAAGACAGCATCAGTCAACATGAAGCACCCTTACCAGAGCTACCACCTGGAACCAGGGCCCTAGCTTCAGGCAAACCCAAAGGCTAAAGTGCTGGATTTCTCGGGTGTACTGGTCATGGGTAACTTAGAGGGTCACTGGGTTCCCAAGGAGGAGAAACCTCAGATGAGTCCGGTCCAAGCTCAGGGAAGGTATGGCACTGCCATCTTTAGAAGGTCACAGGGGGCTGAGTAAATTTGAAGAAGACCTTTAAGACTGGGGCAGGGAGAAACAGTCAATGCCCTAAGATAGTTCTGTTTCATGACCAAACTATAGAGGTTAGGAATCATGTGCAAGACAGAGCTTGTTGGGATGAGCAATGGGTATTATATGGAAACCAACTTGACAATAAACTATGAAGAAAAAAAATTAAAAAAATAAAATGTTGACTGAAAAAAAGAAGATGAGAAGTTACTGGTGTGCTTTTATTGGGTTTGTTTTAGAAGAGTGTATCCTCCTGAAACAGTGCTCCATGCTCTTCAGGTCAAACTGCAGCAAGTTACTTTTGAACAAACTGAGGGTTTATGGGGGTGGGGGAGAGGGAAAGGGGAGTGATGGGCATGGAGGAGGGCACTTGTGGGGATGAGCACTGGGTGTTATATGGAAACCAACTTGACAATAAACTACTAAAAAATTTAAAAAAGAAATTTAGTTTTCTCATGAGGGATATTTTCATAAGGAAAATATTTATCAGTAGCACATAGCATTCAACACTCTGATTTAAGGTGACTAAGTGGGGTTAATAGCACACATCTGTCCAGCAGTATGCGAAACTCTGCATATACACATACCTACTCAAACATTTATCTTAGCACAATTGCTCACTCATGATAAGCATTCGGAACCAGTTAGCTTCTTCTCAGACCCATTGGACAATCACCCCACACCCACCCTAACAGAATGCCAGCTTATACTCAACCCCCACCCCTCTTCCCGATATAAGGAACTTCATGTCTTCTTTTCCACCACGGATAAAATATTGGGTCAGTTGTAAAGTATGTGAATCTAATTGTGACAAGATAACCTATTTTTAATTAACTGACATTTCTGAAGCATAGCCCATACAAATATTTTATAACAATTTTCAAGAATGTTTTATAAAACAATGTATTTGTATACAAAGATAAGAAAGGAATATGGGCATCAAAGTATCCATGTTTGGGAGATAAGAATATAGGTGATTACTTCTTTCTTTGTTCTTCAAATATTTTCATCAATTCATGATACTGTTTAAAATTGAAAAAAAAACAAAAAATGAAAGCATATATATTAATAAAGACATTTCAGTGACTTTACCTCTTGTGAAAGTGAATGACTTTTCTCCCCACCCGCTAATAATTTAAAGGTATGTGTAGCCAACTGTTCTAGAACTACTGTTTCTTTTCACCAGTTGCCTTAGCCTCTCTCCCATTTTCTTCTGTGCCAATAAGCAGACCGCCTCTTCTTTTATGTAATAGCTGAAACATTTTTTCTGGAAAAAGCTGATAGAAGAGTTTCCACTTAAATTTTTCTCTCTATTTTCTCCTTTTAATAGTTTCTTTCCTCATCATTCATGAAGGCTTCGAAGGTAATGTCTGCCACTGGATGTAAAAATGACTACAGTTTGCCAGACTTTTGAAATGGGTCACGTGCAGGATTTGTAATTAAGGGATGGCTGAGAGGCCCTCCTGAGAAGGAATGAAAGCAAGTCACAGCATGAAGCTGTGCAATTGGGGAGAATAAAGAATTGATGTTGCCAGGAGGGAAGTGGGTGAAAATAAGGATTCTCAAAATCCATTCTGTAAGCCCTCTGGACTCATCTGCTAGTTACAAGTAACTGGCCACTCAGCCCTTCATCCTCATCTGTAAAATAGCATATGATTTTGTGTTTAGTCCAACCCATGTGGCTGGACTATATAAGGTTCAAAGAAAATAAAGCATTTAAAACAGATCTGTGATCTCCTAAGGAGTTCAAAACACAGGTAGAAAACTACCAGCAAAAGGTTGACTGCCATATTAGCATGCCCACAGGTTGAAAGTTAACAACTCCTGACTTTTGTCCCTGCTCAGTTGACAGGAAATAATGAACAGGAACAGGATTAGGACTAGGAGGGAGATTTTTGGAACCAGTTTTGTGGGGGCAAATGAGCCAGCTGATGGCACTACTAGATCTAATTAATTATAGTGTTGATTTCTCTATCAACAAATACAAAATGACATCTTGCAGCCCAGGCTTATGTCCCTGAGAAACATAACTGTTTTATAATGTGCAAACATCACAGAGTACTTACTTAATCTAAAACAAGCTGTGCCAAAATTAACCTTCAAAAAATTTGCTCTTGTAACTATTGTTGGCTGAATTACAGCTACGTGAACAAAATTGTCTTTTACAGAGAACTTGTGAGGGCGATTCTTAAAGTCCCAATTTTCTTTACATATAAAGAAAACGTCTAGTAATGCCATTATTTGTCGCATGTAACCATTATTATTGAGTTTCAGTGAAGAAATCAAATGTGTTGTGCTTCTGGTCAGTGTGTCTTGATTAACTGCTTGTTTGAATAGTTAAATGACTTCAATTGTTATTAGCCTCTGAGAGCTATCATACAATGATCAGAGCTATTACCCCAGCTAATTCTTCTTATATGCAATTTTTTAGAAGAGAAAATTCACCGAGACACACAATTTGAAAATTAAATGGTCAGATGGTGCCAGGACACTCCTGCGGTGCTAACACAGTCCTTTGAAACCTGTGACAGAAGCATTCATGTAACATTTATTAGAAACCTTCCTTGTGTTAGACACTGTGATCTTGCTCTGGGGTAGTTTATTTTTATGTTTAAATTTTTATGTTATTTCAGAGAGAGAGAGAGAGATCATGAGTGAGGAAGGGGCAGAGAGAGGGAGACACAGAATCCAAAGCAGGATCCAAGCTCTGAGCTAACAGTCTGATGCGGGGCTCAAACTCACAAATCATGAGATTATGACCTGAGCTGAAGTCAGAAACTTAATGAACTGAGCCACCCAAGCGCCCCATGCTCTGGGATATTTGGTAGGGGCATGTTGTCTCATTAACATCTCCAAATCGCGCTATACACCTTCCATCCCATTGCCATTTAACAGCTATTTATTGGACCCTGTGAATTTGTATATTTATTAGAAATAGAGATTTTTGGCCAGGGGAGGGGTGTGTGTTGTCCATTCCTTTAAACAGGGACTGTGGTTTGTTCATCTTTGCAATTCCTGCAGCAAACAGTCAAATCTTTTGCACATGATAAGTGATCAATGATTATTAGCTTAATTAAATTAACAGGGAGGGCTAGTGGGCCCAAGTTTTAAAGTTTCTTTTACTTCCTTCTTCCCTTCTTTTCTTTTTCCTTTTTCCTTTCCTTTCCTTTCCTTTCCTTTCCTTTCCTTTCCTTTCCTTTCCTTTCCTTCTTCTCTTCCCCTCTCCTCCCCTTTTTTCTCATCTCCTCTTCTTTTTTTCCCTCTCTCTTTTCTTTAAGGAATAGTGTGCTTTCTTAGTAAAATGATAACTGTTTTTTGTCCTCTACCAAAAAGTATGCCTATAGAGAGATAAACCCTCCAACTCTGAAAGGTGGGAAAGGTGGCACGAAGCAATGAGGTTGGAGGTGGGGAAGAAGAAACAAGAAGTGTTTGCTGAGTGCCCTCCCTCTGATGCTGTGGACGCTAAGTGGTGCTAGACTTAGTCCTGTGCCTGCATTCTTGGCTGACACACCACTTGTTGGGCTACACTGCCCCTCACTTTGGATACTTTTTGTTTATTTAGCCACGTTTAGAAGCTCCTATTTTGTACCAGCCTCCATGTCATATGCTTTTTTTTTTTTTTTTTTTT